>NW_027529203.1:616690-742085 GCF_008692635.1 Crocuta crocuta | reverse complement strand
TTTTTTTTTTTTTTTCATTTATTATCTGTGTCCATAGTTCTGTAAATGATTTTAAAATATTTCTTTTTCTGTTGCTATTTATGTATACTAGAAAGATCTCTTCAGCCCAATGTGTATACTTTACTTTCTTCTTGGAGAAATATCAAAGCTTAGGTTTTATAATCTCAGGGTTGGAAAGGTCATTACAGGACATTTGATCTAAAGTTCCTTAGATGTTTAAGTCCTCTTTTAGTACTTTTTTAGTACTTTTGCAGAAATATTGCTCAGTTTCTTATGGATTCCAACCATAAGAGTTACTCTATGAGCAATTCAAATTTTACTGAAGGAATCTACTTTAACATTGCTAAATTTGATGTTCTTAACTAAATTTCACTGATATTATGCCCAAATCTGTTTCTTTTCCAGTTTTATTTTTCTTTATATCTTGGCATTATTCTTTGGAAAATATAGAAAACACCCTATATCTCTTCCTCTTGAAATTAAATTAAATATTTTTGAAGAGGGCAATGATTGTCTACCTCTTCTCTCCAATTTCTCATTTTAAATCTATTTTCCTTTAGTTTTTGTAATATTTTATAAGATGGTTCCAACTCTCTAAGTAATTAATTTCAAATTGTCTATATCCTTCTTGAGATTCCATTTTTTTAAATTCTAACATCATCACTTGTTAAGATACAGTCACTTATAAAAAATGTTATCATCTTTCAGTCAATTAGTAAATCATCCTTTAAAATATTACAATTACTGGAAGTGGATTTCAATACAGAAGAAGATTTCTAGAAAAGTCACCAATGAACTGTGAAAATGATCTTATATAGATTTTGGTTTTATTTTGCAGGGCCACCACATTGCGGAACAGAGGGGAACACTAATTTCGTTGGATTGAGGGACAAAAGTGAGTGAGAGATTAAAAATTCAAATTATAGGGGCATCTGGGTGGCTCAGTTAGTTAAGTGTCTGAGTCTTGATTTTGGCTTCGGTCATGATCTCACAATTTATGGGGCTTGGGTTTATGGGATTGATCCTCGTATCAGACTCTGGGATGACAGAGCATACTTGGGATTTTCACTCCGCCCCTCTGCCACGTTCTGTCTCTGAAAATAAATAAATAAACATTTTAAAAGAAAATTCAAATTATAGAATAAATAAGGGATAGATTCAGGCCCAAAGATAGAATGAATAGTGTAAACAAAAGAGGGACATACTTTTTTCTGAAGTGGAACAGAAAGAGAAGAAATGGATTTTTGAGTATAAAAGAAGACTATGCAGGAATTTTGGGTCAAATGACTTGGGGTATTTCTTAATGATTATTTACTTATTTTGAGAGAAAGAGAGAGGAAGAGAAAGAGCATATGAGTTGGAGAGAGGCAGAGAGAGAACGAATCCCAAGCAGGCTCTGCATTGTCAGTGTGGAGCTTGACACAGTGCCTGAACTCAAACTGTGAGATCATGACCTGAGCTAAATTCAAGAGTTGGACACTTAACTGACTGAGCAACTCAGGCACCCTAGATGACTTGAGTTTTTACAAATAAAGTAGGAGCTGCATTCTACAGATAAGGATGACAACTATAGTATGCAGTAGCATACTTTGATGTTTGAGGGAAGGAAGTAGTTCTTAGATAACAACTGTGGTAAATGCAACAGAGTCTATATCAGGTGACTACAAATGACTGTCAAACAGCAGTGGGAATTCAGAAAGGATATATTTATAATGGACGTGTTTGGTACTGTGACAAGTTACCTCCAGCAGATTACAATTTCTTAAGAAGAAAAGGAAGAAATTGAGATTTCCTAGAAATAGTATATAGTTTTATAGGAATTGTACAAAATATTTTTTCTTATGATCATGAGTTTTACCACAATATACTTTTAGGACTTCTGGTCTAGACTGGATATTGTAAACTTGTTTCTCTACTTTTCTTCCCACCAAGTACATCAATAAACTCTGGAAATATCAAAAGAGGCAAGCACAAGAGAACTCTGGAAGCCTAAGTGCTATTCAGGGTTCTCTAAAGAAACAGAACCAATATGATAGAAAGAGACAAAGAGATCTATTGTAAAGAGTTGGCTCACACACAGTGGATGGAGACAAAATTTCCAGCTAACAAGAGCTAGTTCACATACATTGAACATTCTTCCTAACAAAAGCAGGATACACATTTTTTCCCAAGAATCCATGAATATTCACCAAAGTAAACCAAATCAAGGACCATAAAACAAACCTCAATAAATTTAAGTCATTTAAATTATACAGAATATATTCTCTACTAGAAATCAATAACAGAAAGACAATAGGCATATTTCCAAATATGTGAAAATCAAATAAGAAACATTTAGATAATTCAGCTATCAAAGAGTAAGTCTCAAAGAAAGGGTTTTTTTTTTTTGTAAAAATCACATACAATATAATGAAAATTCAGCATATCAAAATATATGGGATACAACAGAATTATTGCTGAGAAGGAAATGTATAATACTAAATGCTTACATGAGAAATAAGGAAAGGTTTCAAATAGTTTGGCCAGAAAACTAAAAAAAAGTAAAGCAAAATAAACCCAAAGCAAGAAAGATGAGAATAAAAGAGCTGAAATCATTGAAATTGAAAATAGGTAAACATGAGAGAAAGTAAGTAAAACACCTGATTTTTTAGAAATTGATAAACCCGTAGAAACATGTAAAACAGTATATTTTTACATTTATAGAAGCAAAGGACTTCAAAAATATTTTGCATTGCATTAACCAAATTCAGATCTAGAACTGCAGCTGACATAAAGCATGAACACACACACTTTCTTGGGTTCTATAAAAAAGTAATTGGATAAGTGTTCTAAAACATCTCTAAAGCTACGTCACCCAAAATATTTTCTGTGACTTAAATTATATGCTCTCCACTTTTGAAATTGAAGGTATAGGGTAAAATTTGTAGAAACTTACACTTGTTTCTGGAAGACAGAAATGCAATCTATGATCCAGAATGTCAAATTACAGGGGTGCCTGGGTGGCTCAGTTGGTTAAATATCCAACTCTTGATCTTAGCTCAGGTCATGATCTCACAGATGGTTAGTTTGTGCCCATCATTGGGTTCTATGCTGGCACAGAGACTGCTTGGGATTCTGTCTCTCCTTCTCTGTGCCCCTCCCCTACTTGTGTGCACACATGGGTTCTCTCTCTGTCTCTGTCTCTATCTCTCTCTGTCTCTCTCTCTAAATAAATAAACTTAAAAAAAAGTCAAAGTACACAAAAATCAAAGGCATCTGTGCTCAAAAGATTCAGGACAGATTTTTCTTTTGGAAAAGCTTACTTGATTAGCTTATCTGATTTACCTACAATATCACATATACTTCGGTCTTTTAGGAAGGGATTCTTATAACATGCATGTTCTATCTGAATTTTAAAATACTCAAATCCATTTATTATGACAATTATTATACACAAATCATTTTGAAACAGTACATTATTTGCCCTAGATCTTCCTTTAATTAATTTATTTAATTCAATAAATTATTAATTTATTGAATTCAATAAATGAAATAAATTTATTTCATAATCTTAATCTACCCAATTCATTTAAATACCATACATATTATTTCTCTAGTAGAGTTTGTATTCATATATGAAATTTTCAAGTATGTATATTGTATATAATCTAAAAGAAGTCAGACAAAATAAAACCATGAGAAAAAAATTGTTGGTACAAAAGTTCAAATTTTGAAACATTTGTTGTTGAGGAAAAGTGGCATTTGATCCTTCTGGGTAAATAAAAGTTATAGGCAACTACAAGCCAAAGTAATATAATCATACAAGGTAAAGAAGACTGCGATCTGAGATCTGAACAAGTTGCCCTCTAGCCACAAAGCTTCACTTTTTTGAGCTAAAAAGGAAGAACGGCTTTTCAAGTTTTGCAATTAGGAGACTCCAGTTGAAATGCTACATGGTCACATATCCTGGAGTTCTATTTTTCTCCTTCACTTAACACACTATGAAGAAATAGCTGACAGATTTTCGAAGCCAAACATGTAGTGTATTATTTGTGCTTTCTCTCATCTATGAATTGTATCATTTTCTGTTTCATATTTTTTCTGTACGTTTTCTGCTGACTGATTTATAATTTATGGAAGCGACCACATCTCCCCTAGTGTTCCATGCCATGCCACACTGTTTTACTGTAAGAAATAATGCTACCAGATGTTTCTGCTATTCCTATAATACTTTTAAAACACAGAGTTAGAGACGGATATTCTTTAATCGGCATTTAAAAATAGTTTATTCTACTGAAAAGTGGCTGGTTCTGCACTTTTTTTAAAATTTGAAATGGTGTTGGGGCGCCCGGGTGGCTTAGTCGGTTAAGCGTCCGACTTTCGCTTAGGTCATGATCTCGCGGTTCGTGGGTTCGAGCCCCACGTCAGGCTCTGTGCTGACTGCCAGCTCGGAGCCTGGAGCCGGCTTCAGTCTGTGTCGCCCTCTCTCTCTGACCTTCCCCTGCTCACGCTCTCTCTCTCTCTCTCCTAGAAATAAATAAAACACACTTAAAAAATAAAATTTGAAATTGTAATATGACCTTTTCATTGCTCTGTGTAACAGAAAATGCAAACCTATTAGCTTTAATTGAAAATGAAAATTGAGACACATCCTTAATATGATCAATGATTTCTGCATCACAGTTTAAAAATGAAGATGATTCTGCTATGACCTTCAAGTAGGTAATTATTTATCTGTATACATATCATTTTACTTTCCTGACTATTGGAGTCAATATAGGATACCTGCTTGTTATTAATCTAAGATCCTAATAATAATATATGTAATACCAGGCTCAGGAAAGGCTCGTGATTTGTGTTTTATATTTCAAATATTCCTTGTAATTTATTCGTAAATTTAGTAAAAAAAAAAAAAGAATGTTAAAAAATTTAGCAATTTTTTAGTAAATGTTTTCAAATATCAGATCACCTAAGTTTTAGAAAAATTATGTCAATATAGGAAGAGGGAAATGGAGCAAGGGATGTCATATATCAAAATATTTCTACATTTGTTTTCATTAGCTAATTAATGTTTACAATTCGATGCTAGGTTAGGTTAGGGTGCTCTCCTCCCACTTTAACATTTTCCCCTAAGTGATACATCCATCAATATCCCAAAATGTGTTTGAGACCGATCAGAAAGAGTTAGCAGCTATGTTTACATCTCAGAAGTTCCTTTTTATGAGGTTGTATATGAATTGTCATAGGAAAGAGTAGCCTTTCCCATGATATAGAGTTGTGCTGGGAAGTTTGCCAGATGACTATATTTCCAAACTTTGCGTATAGATTGGGCTATTTGACTGAGGTTTGGCCAGTAATGACTGGGAAAAATATATATATATGACTTCTAGTCTTGGGCTCTTAGACATCTCTCAAACTACCTTCTGTTGTCTCCCATCCAATACCTCCCTCAGTCTACACACATTATTTTCTAGTTAGACCCAGTGCTATTTGAATACCTGCCTTTACATAGCCATTATTTCCTTGTGTGATCAAGTCATTGACACAGTGAGAGTTTTGGTGTCCTCATTTAATTTCCTTAGATCTTACTCAGTCCCTCTTGAAGATCAACATAAAACCAAGGGTATACAAATAATATCAAATTTCTGTGAAAAAAACTATATACTAAGAACCAAATCATTACTACCTTTTTAATATAGAGATACAGTTAGTTAAAAAATCTTTTTTAATGCCCTTGTACTTGTAACTCTGGGTATGTATATGTGTGTGTGTGTGTGTGTGTGTGTGTGTGTGTGTGTTTGTGTGTACATACACATGAATGGGCAGATTTGCTGGTGTCTGTCTCTATATATACACACACATATATATAGTATGTATGTATACATATATATGGGTAAATATGTATACATACATACATGTATATACATATAAACACAACACTGATCATGTCAAATGAGATTATTTACATGAGGACTGTTGGGAAAGGTAGTCATGTTCATGTGGTCTTTAAATACCCACTCAGCCATATAAGAATGACCCTTGGGCCGAGAGCTCTTGCTTTCCAGGAGATAGGAAACCCGCACAGCCTATACTAGACTTATCATTTTGTGTGAGGATGTTTTTACCTATTCCTAGTCAATATGCTCTCTTTTTTGCTGCTTATGCATGTGCATAATACGACATCTGGCCAACCCCCCAGGGCAGAAAATGGGATTCTTAAACTATAACATGAGAGGGATTTGTGCAGAGCATCATCTTGCATGGGTTAGGGGGAAGATCTACAGGTCATGGGGGACCAGTGCCCACTATTGAAGGTGATCTTGCTCTCACTCTTTTTTACATGAGTAAAGCATTCCATCTAGTGCCTGTGTGAGTCGTATCTTTCTTGGTGACCCTGAGCCATGTAGTGGGTTGAGTGCTATTTATGGTGCTGTTATCTTCCCCTGATAACATTTAGAACTTTACTGAAAAATAGTAATTTCCCTCTTCTTAAGCATAGACATTTCCATTCTAATTTACTTGTCAATATCAATAGAAATTTCACTTTCCCAAGAAAGTCAGATCTTCTCAATTATTTGGACAAAGTATACCATAATGTATTACATTGCAGTATCCATTTTTTTCAGCTCTATTTTATTTTTATTTCATTAACAGTTGATAATATCATCATAATTTCTAGGAGAAAACTCAAAAAAAACCCCTCAACACAGTAAACAGCAGTAGTATTACCAACCAAATAAATAGGGTACCCCTACTCACATGTGCACATGCTGCACGCACAGCCCCCACACACACACACCCACACACACACACATGCACAAAGTGTCTTCAAGAAAATGCTCTCTCTAAATATAATTTTAAAAATGGTACCAGACAACAAAAAACCTGCTTAACTTCTTTGAGGCTAAATAACAATCCCCACAAAACAAACAAACATAAAAACAAGTGAAGCGAGTGATACTTTTAGTCTTTAGTTTATATGTATGCTACTAACTGATACATGCAAGTGTTTTTCTTCAAATAAGAAAAGTTTTGTTTTGTTTTGTTTTGTTTGAGAGAGAGAGAGAGAGGCAGTGGGAGAGAAACAAAGAAACTTAAGTAGGCTCCATGCTCAGTGTGGAGCCAGATGCAGGGCTGGATCCCCTGAAGCTGGTATTGTGACCTGAGCTGAAATCAAGAGTCAGACACTCAACTAACTGAGCCACCCAGACATCCAGGAAAGGTTTTCTTTTCTTTTCTTTTTTTTTTTTTAACAAAACATTCAATTTAGTTTTCATATATTTTATATATTAGAAAACATGCTAGCCATACTGAAAACCAAATAAGAAGCTAAGGTTGTTTTGATTTTACCTTTTGTGTGAAGGCTTCAGAATTTCATACATGCTTGCTTTCAGGGAAGGATTTATATTTCAGTGAAATGAAACTCACTATGATACATAATTAATCTTCCTCCAAATAATTTCTGCCATATTTAAGCATCTCCAATGTAAAGCCCAGAAAGTTTTGATAGAGTATTTATTCTTGAAGATTTGAAGAAGCTTTATTTCTCCTTCATTTTCCTCTTTTGTATAATGTTAGAAATAACCTAGGGGAAGCTGAGTGGCTCTGTTGGTGAAGCATCCAACTTCAGCTCAGATTATGATCTCATGGTGGTTGAGTCCAAGCCTCAGGTTGGGCTTTTGGCTGCAGCTCAGAGTCTAGAGCCTGCTTCTGATTCTGTGTCTCCCTCACTCTCTGCCCCTCCCCAACTCATTCTCTTTTTTTTTTTTCCTGTCTCTCTCTCTTTCTCAAAAATAAACATTACCAAAATAAATTAAGAAATACCCTAGGCTTTTCTTGTTTCATTTTGATGCATTCTATATATAGAATATTTGTGTTTCCCCAGAATTCATATGTTGCAATCTTATTCTCTGATGTGATACTCTTAGAAGTTGAGGGTCTTAGGAGGTAATTAGCATTAGATCAGGTCCAGGGACAGAACCCTTATGAATGGGATGAGTACTCTTATAAAAACATAATAGAGATTGCTTCCTCTGTCTATTCTCTACCATGTGAAGATACAACTGGAACTCTGCAGCTTGGAAGAAGACTCTTAACAGAACTCAACCATGCTGGCACCCTAATCTTGGATTTTCAGCATCCAGAACTGTGAAAAATAAATTCCTGTTGTTTATGAGCCACACAGTCTATGATACTTTGTTACAGCAGCCTAAACAGGCTAAGACAGTGGATACCTGTTTTGAAGTTGTGCTAAGCCCATTGTGCACAAATATTTATCTGCTCTGGGGTTTCAGGTACTTCTATCACTCCTTGAGAGCTTATCCTCAAGTTACTTTATATTAAATGTTACTTGGTAACATTTACAATGGTACTTCTTAGTGCAAACTGAGGAACTGCTTTGCTCTCAAAGACTACTCCCCTTGTCACAAAGCCTATTTGCTTTCCTTAGGTCATCTTATTTCCCTCTACTAGAACAGAGCTTTTATTGGAGTTTCTTCATAAAGTGAGATACATTTTCCACGTGTATGTGTTCAGTATAATTATTTCCCCAGTAAAGACCTGCTTCTTTGACTCTTTGGGACAAACTTGATGCTTTTTAGTAGATTATTATAGCATTAAACTCTCAGGGAGCATAAGCCCTTAGGAATAGGATTCTCTAGTTCTCCTTCTCAGGGTTACTCCCTACCAAATTGTGACTCTCCAACTACAATTCTATTATGTGTAGTTTAACTTATTAAAATGGTAAAAAAGTTATAGAAAGAAAGTTGTATTGTTCTGAGTCTTTTCTGGATTCATCAATTTCTCATTGCTGCTAAAACAAATTACAAATTTAGTGGCTTAAAACAATGAAAATGTGTTATATTGCAGTTCTGGAGGCCAGTTTTGAGACAAATGTTTCAGAAGGGCTGAATTCCTTCTGCAGATTGGAGGAGAATCTGTTCTTTGCTTTTTCTAGCTTTTGGAGGTCACCTGTCTTCTGTGTTGCAGTGGTACCCTTCTGGTTTGACCTCTGCTTCACTGAATCTCCATCTCTGATTCTGATCCATCTTCTTCCCTTTAATAAAGAGCCTTGTGATTACATTAGGTCCACCTGGATAAGCCAAGATAATCTCTCCAGATCAAGATCCTTATCTTAACGATATCTGCAGACTCCCTTTTGGCACATAAGTTGACATTTGTAGGTTTCATGGATTATAATGTACATATCTTTGCAAGCTCCTATAGTCTGGATGTTTGTATCTCTCCAAAACCTGTATCATGAAATCCTAATGCCCATGATGATGGTATTAGGAGGTTGGCCTTTGATATGTACTTAGGTCATACGGGTGAAGCCCTCATAAATGGGATGTCTTTATAAGAGAAGCCCCAGAGAGCTTACTTGCCCTCTCTACCCTATGAAGCCACAGTGAGAGAAGGAGGCAGTCTGCAGCCTGGAAAAAAAAACCCAACCATGTTGGCACACTGATCTTGGATTCTCAGCCTCCAGATGTGTGAGAAAGGAATTTTTGTTGTTTACAGGTACCTACTCTGTGGTATTTTGTTATATTATGTTATTGTTTGTGGTATATAGGTATTTTGTGGTGTATAGAAAATGAGACCATTATTCTGTCCACGACACTGGGGAATACTAATTTTGTACTATATATTAGTCATCAAGGTAGAAACATTGAAAGGCAGTTGATAAAAATAAACAAAAACCTGGAGTTTGTTAGTGAGATAAAGATTGGCATTATTAATATGGAAGGTTTAAGTACATAGTGATATTTAAAGTTGCAGTGTTAGGATATGATTACCTGATAGATGCAGGATAGCAAACTGGCTATGAGTATCTTTGCTTAATCCAATGGTCCTGAGGTTCAAATCCCAGTGCTGTCACTTATTACTTGTATAATTTTCTTATGATTCATTTTCTGTATCTATAAAAGGAAATGAATATCCCCCATCTTACAGTGCTCTGATTTGAATTAAAACAAAATACAAGTGCTAAGAGATTTTATTACAAGAAGAAATTGTAGCTAAATTTGGGATTTCTAAAATTTAGTCAGAAGAGAGTAAGAACATGTAGAAACAGCAAAGAATGAAATTAGAGAAAAATTAGAAGAGTGGTGTCCTGGCACAGTAGACCAGAAAATGTTTCAATATGGAAAGAGGGAAAAATGGTATCAAATATTGCTTTGAGAGTTCATCTTAATTTGCTACATGCAGATCTCTTTTAGGAAAGGTTTCAATAGCAAGTTTGAAGCAAAAACTGATTGAAGTGGGCTATAGGGAAAATAGGAAAAGTAATAGGACAAGTATCGAACACTTTCATGAGGAGTTTTTCTTTAATAAGAGCAAAGAAATGGAGAAGTAGCTATATGAGATCTCTATCTCCTATCTAGATTAAGTTTGCTTGCTTTTTTAATATGGATATATTAGAGAATGTATGCTGCTGGAAATAGTCTAGTAAAGATAATAAATTGGTGATGCAGGAAGGAAAGTAGATGACCTCAAGGCCAAAGTCCATGAGGAGGCAAGTGAATCCTGTAGCCTAATGGAAGAGCTGGCCATAGGAACACAGATATAGGATTTTCATTGTCATTGGAGGGAAGACAAAGTATGGATGTCTTCATTCATGTGGTTTTGTAGAAACAATAATGGGGGGATATAGAAGATCTGGTCTTACAGCTTCTATTTCAAAACTATACAAGAAGGGACGGGAAAGTATGTCTGTGGTTATAGTACAATTATGAAGCAGAGCTGAAAACTGACTTGAAGTAGTCATCATAAATGTAGTTAAGCTATGTTGTAATGTTGACTTTTTGCTAGACAAATTCAGTTTCAGAGTTCAGGTATAGGATAGGTAGAAAATAGAGATTTTCCATGGTTGGTATATTTAATGTAACAAAAATGAAAAGAGAAGACAAAGGGATTAAAAAATGGCTTCAAGAGTACAAGAGAACAGTTATAATGAAGTGAATTACACTGTATGATGAATACAGAGGGAAATGATACAAGATGAATAGTGGGTGGTAAAAAAAAAAAGTGGTAAGGTCAAGAGTTTAAACGTTCTTCTTTTGCCTTTCTGGCCATCTATTATCATCATCCTTTTTTTTTTTTTTTTCCTTTCTTTCTGTTTTGTTTTGTTTGTAATCCTCCATGTTTGATCCTTGTCCACTGCTTCTGTCTCTTCAAACTCATCTTGATAGTCCTTTGCACTGAACTTATTTCAACTCCCAAAGATATATCTTCAGTGTTCCTCTATGATATTGAGACATATATACACAAATGTTTCTGTAAAGACCAGTTTGAAAAACTCAGAATCCATACTTTTCTCAACTTGTCATTATATATTATATAACTCTGTTAGTAACATAACTATTAGTAACATAAACCAGAAATGTTAAGGTTACCCATGAGACTTTGTATCCTTTTCCTAAGTATCTAATGTCTAATATAGTCTGGCAGAGTGTTTTCTGAATATTTACAGTAATGTTTAATTTTTTCACTCTATCCTATTTCCACAGTTCTTGTTCCTATCTTAAAAAATACCTACCAGAACATTTAAATTACTATCTTACTACACTATAAAAAGTTCAACAAAGTTGCCATAAAGAGTAAAGCCAAATTCTTTAACACGGAAGTCAGTGCTTCTATAACCTGGCCCCTATTTCTCTCTCACTTCACATTTCTTATAATTTCTGCTCCAGTGATACTGAAGTATCTGAAGTTTATTCACACACCATTTTTCATCACTGCATATCTTTAGTCAAATCTCCAAGTTTCTAGAAAGTTTTCCTGAAATTCTTTTACTTGACTAACTTTCATTCTTCATTACTCAATTCAAGTAACATCGCCTAGAAATCCTTTCCTGGAAGCCCAGATAATGATAAAGGCTCTACCAAAATCATGTAGAAATTTCTGTTTATGTACATCCCAACCCTTCTAGTAGTGATCATACCTTCTGGCAAAACTATATCATTTCAATTTTCATTATCTGTGTATAGCATAGAACCTGACATGTGTGAACTAAAAATCACACCATATCAGCTAACTATGACTATTCTTCTAGAATATCTCCATAATTAGACCTGTACCCTATCAGCAGGCAATTATGTTATTTCTAGCTGTGGTAATAGTTAATACTTCCTGAATACCTGCTATGCCAGGCACTTAGTTCTAAGTTTTTCACTTGAATTATCCTTGAAAAATGTTTATTATTATTAACATTATTATCCCTATTCTCTCAGCTGAAAGAATTAGGGCATAGAGAAGTTAAAGTACTTAACTATGATTGCAAAGTTAATCATTCACAGAGATTGATTTTTAAAACCTAAGAATCACAACCTAATAAGTGTTTTGAATTTCTATCCTATTCTTGTATGGCAGAGTTTCACCTTCAACTTTTTGGAAAGAGATTAAAAGAATATATATTATTTTTATTTACTTACTCAGAGGTCAAAGTCTGGTGAGTGTTAGGTCTAGATATAGCTCTACATATCTCTGTGTCTGTAATGATATTGAAAAAAATAGATCTGTATCTTCACATACAGTTAGGATAATAGTAATCTTTAACCATCTGGATTTGAAATGCATAATACCAAATAATGAGTGTCCAAGAATGAGCACTGTGGCTTCAAATGGTTATTCAGAGGCCATATGCCAGCAGAGTCAGCAATCCATCAATGTTCTTACATTTTATTGGTGTTAACTGCAATGTGTTATCTCACATAAGCTGTTTTAAGATCTGTGTGAGGAGAGATCAGGACAATAGCATCCGAGAGTGAAAGGTTCAGTGACAAAAAAGAGGAAGGAGTAGCTGGTCCAGGGGAATTTAAAAGGGGATCTGAAAAGGCTCTTCTATAGAAGCCCAGGCTTACATTATACATTGGCACATGTGGGAATGCTCATTGAAACACCCCCAACTCCAGTATGATTTTTTCATTATGAAAGTTATTAGGGTTTTAAATCAATTTTATATGGGGATTCCTTTTGAGCTTCCAGGAAATTTGGGCTATTCAAACTCAATTTCCTTTAGGGGAAAAAATTGACTTTCCCTTCTTTGAACAGACATCTTCTACTACCTGATATACATACTTCAGACTCCTGGGGGCCAAAAAGCAAGATATAGAGGTCAAATAATTCACATTCAGTTTAGAGTTTAAAATAATTTTTTAAAGGGTCAGACCCTAATATGTGTCAAGGAAACCTTATGTTCATTCAAAGAGCATTTTATTGAAGTTGTAGAGTCTAATACTGTCCATGAGTTCTGTCCCTAAGCATAAGCCTGCAAAATTATCTGCTGTTAGAGCCATAGAGAGAGAGTTGAAAAGCCATTATCGCTTCATGTGTCAGCCTCAAGCTAAAAATCCCCAGTGTAGTAGACTTGTGGAAGTGATATTGGCATCATAACAGAAAGTGCCACAGTCCATTCCCTTCAACTTCTGAGGCTGTTTCTTGCCATCTCCCCTACACAGTATAATGAAAAGCAAAGAACAAGAGTAATCCTTCCCAGAGAGTTTTGGAACTTGGGAGTTTGAGGGAAGTCTCCTTTAGTTCATTCAGGCTGACTCAGGGAGATATGAAGCCCATGAGGTCTGAATACTCTTTTTTTTTTTTTTCCATTTAAAAATGTGTAGCTATTTTCAAATTGTTCTTTAATAAAGATTTCTTTAATAAAAATAGTGAATAGAGTGAAACAATTATATATACGTATATATATATACACATATGTGTATGTGTGTGTATGTATGTATACATATATATATATATATAATATTTGGCTTCTTAGGACTGTGCTTATACTTTACACTTTGTAACCAGTGAGCATGGAAACAGCAGAAGCCTGTAATGGCCCTCTTCAGCCATATTCAAGTCCTAGTCCATCACTTCTCCATGGCAAGGGATAAGATAGAAAGCAATTATGAATGTCTGTTTAATTCCATTGCTTTGTTGCTTAGCACAACATCTTTTGCATGTTTCTTTAATGTTATAGATCATATGGCAGATGTGTTCTTAAAACTTTCCCTACGTAGTCTATATGCTTCAACTTTTATTTATTTACTCATTAAATGCTTATTGAATACTATCTAGATCATAAATTGTAGGGCTTTATCATTAGCGGTCCCCTCTTCAGCCAAATGTAGCTGTTCCCAGGCACCTTTTGGATCAAATAGTAACACTGATAATGACAGAAATGGTGAAGAGCATAAAGAAGCACCAAATAATGCAGTAAGTTCTTTGGCATATAATTGTATGCACTTCTATCAATCTGAGGTATATATAATAGTATTATTAATATAAGCACACTGAGCTTTACAGAGGTTAAGTATCTTGCCCAAGTCACAAAGCTAGTTAGCCACAGAGTTAAAATTCAAACTCAAGCTGTTTGACTCCAAAGCTAAACCTTTAACTCCTGTGAAACTACATCTGTAAATGCAAACTCCTCACATCCTGTAAATGTATCTGTTTCACTTGATCACATTATGTTTATCTCACTTCTCCCACCCCTGTGCTAGTGACATGAATATAACATGCACTCACTTGTTTGAATGACAAATTCTGTCCCTTTTTATGTTTAGAATCATTCCCTTCTTCTTTTTGTTTTTCCCTCTCTTGAATCTTACCTCTTCCAAGAAGCTTTAAATTTTTAAAGTCCTGATTATTCTCAAATTCCCAAAGACTTAGCTTATGACTGATTCGCAAAAGAGTTAAAGAAAGGGGGGAAAACACTTTAATTTGCCAATCAAACTCAGAGGTAAGGACCCAATCAGGAGGTAGGGAAAAGAAGATGGGCTTCTGGCAGGGCCTGTACTAACCCTGTCTGGATCCTCCCGTCTCAGATCTCATGCAGCTTTATTCCACTGGGAAACAAAGGCAAGAGAATGGATTTGCTCTCTGTCAATTTCCCAGGGCTAACGAAGAAAGAAAACAAAACAATCTACCAAACAGCTCTTAGGCTATATTAGGAAACTATCTGTCTTGAATTATTTAATTGTCAAGGTTTTAGTCAGAAAGGGTTTCTATAAGGTCCAGGGCCCAAAAGGGATGAAAGCAGCTAGCTGCTCTTTCATTGTCAGAGGAGGGGGAGGGATTGGATTGTTAAAGCAGCAGAGAAATTGGATATAAATTTTGCTCCTTTAGAACAGCAGTGCAGGGGCACAGTACAGACAGCAATAGTGAATCAGTAGCTTTAGTGAAAGCAACAGCCCTGGAGAAGCTCTGCTTGGTGGTGGTGGTGTCTCTGAAATGTGGCATTCATCCTTGGTAATGGCAATGTCAGAGGGAGGAAGCCTTCCACTACTTTGGAGCTGCTGTATTGCACTTAAACTCCCTAGAAACGAAGAGACCAGGGAAATATGAAGGTCTCTGAATTTACCTCCTTCACCCCCTTCGCCCCCTTTATTGGAAGTAGAATTTGAACTAGACTAAGTCTAGCTGTTACTATGTAGAGTAGAAAAGTGTTGCCATCTGCTACCTTAACTTTACCTTCAGCCTATTGTAACCTGACAAAAACAGGACAAAACCTATTACTGCTGTTGATTACATTTATATACATTTTGAATTTATTTTTGTATTAAATTACATATATTTCATAAATTTTGTCGGAATCATAACTGCATTTCGTTTATTTACTCAAGTCCTACTATGCTAAAAACCAGGTACATACTGGTGATATGTTCCCTTTCTTTACTGAGCTTAAAGTCTAGAGAAGAATCAGAAAGTAAATAAACAAATGTAGAATTACAAATTGTGAGAAGATGAATGTGGGAAATAAAATGAGAAAAAGAATCAGTGGTGATGGAGGAAGGTAAGGAGGTACTTGAGTAAGGATTACGGAAGTGATATTTAGGCTAAGATCTGAAGGAGAAGGGCCCACAAGTCATGTAAGGGAAGAAGGCCGTGTAAGGGCTAAAGCCTTCTAGGCAGAATGATTAGATCAAGTAAAGGACCTAAGGCAGGAAAGGACTTAGTTTATTTGAGTACAGTAAGACTTCTGGTAGGACTAAAGCCTACTAGACAGAAAGGAGAACCAAAAGAGATGAAGATGGAAATGTAGGCAGGTTCTAGAGATCATGTGGAGCCTTGATTAAAATTAAACCCAAGTTTTTAAATTCACTTGGGGTAGTAGCGCATAGACTGAAGCCAGAATTTATGAATAGAATCTAGCTTTTAGCAGTTGGTAGCTGTGTGGCTTTGGGGAAGTTACTTTTCTGTACTTCAGATTTTTTTACATATAAGCATGGATATGGTAATAAAACCTACTTCATAGAGTTGTTGTGAGGAATATTAGGGTTAGTAAATGCAAAGTACTTAGACTAGTGTCTAGTTGTGTGTGAGTGTGTGTGTGTAAGAGAGAGAGAGAGAAGAGAAAGAGAGAGAGAAAGAGACTTTTAATCAGAGAGGTGGTATATTCAGAGCTGTGTTTAAAAGATATAACCTTGCCTGTTGGATGGAGGATAGGTAAGAAAATGAAGAATTGAAACGTCGAGGATAAAAAAATCGGATTGTATGATTTTAGTAAAATGTTTTGAAATTAGATATTCACTGATTCTGCAACATATTCTACTTTGTACTCTTTTTTTTTTCTGTTAGCCTTCTCCCTTTGAATATTTTTAACTTGCTTGAATATTTAGTATGAAGGTCATATATTATAGTAATAACATAAAGGCAAAAATTATTTTGAATAGCTATGTCATCTCTAGAAGAATAGCTGTAAAGACTAGTATTTATGTTACTAAACTGAAAAATTGAGAATAAAATTGTTCTTAATTCATTTATTCAGCAACATTTACTGAACACTAGTTATATGTCAAGCATTCGTCTAGATATTTAGAATTTAGGACAAAAACCTGCCTTATGAAATTTACATTGTTTTTGATAAAGCAAAGTAGTGACCTGACATAGTTGAAAATTCTATATCAGAAAGATAGTTACTCAAAAATGTAAAATAAATATTTTAAATATTAGATATTCTATTTAGTGTATTAACATTTCCCTCAATTTGACTAAACTTTAGATGAACTTCTTCCTGACTCTAGGCCCTGACCTCTCTTTTCTTACAATATTTTCTTTAGAAAACTTGTCATCTTAGATGCTTTTTCTGCCCCTTTTAGATGTAAATCTTCCTAAAATTCTTTTGCAGTTTTTTGACTGAGGAGCCAAGGACCTAGGAGCCATTCCTTTGAAGTATAATCAAGGAGGATTAAGTCCCCATCTCCCATTCAGAATGGGAAGATAGTGGCCTAATTTCTGATGGGTACCAGTTAGCAAACACATATGGCCTCATCACAGAGAAAACATTTGCAAACTTATTAATAACTTAATGTGCACCACATGCCGCATTGACCAAGCTCCCCACTAAAATCCTCCAGTATTCTACCACTAGCTCTCAGCACTTAAAACCTTCTTGTTTTGTTTTTTGTTTGTGTGTTTGTTTGTTTGTTTCAGTGGAGTTGAGTTTAGATGGTGTTCTGGTCTTTCTTTATATTGCTACGGTCTTAGTAAAGTTTTCCTAAATGGTTAAAATTGGTGTGGTGCATATTTTTGCTCTGATATCACTACATAAAACTATAGCACAATTTATAAATGATTAAGGAAATGCAATTTTGTTGAAGATGTTAATATACTTATCTAAAGAAGGGGGCAAAATAAATGTATGATTGTGTATAGGTGTGTGAGTGTGTAAAACATGTTAAAAGGAATATTAATGGGAGCAATATTTGAAATTAAATAATATCTGAAATTTATGGAGAAAAAGTAAGAGTTTGGAAATTTATGTTGTCTAAAATATGAGAAAATTTCCAAGAATGATTAAAAACTAAATAATTTTTGCAAAAAAATGAAAACCAAGAAAAATTGTTCTAAAAAGAGAAGGATCTTGACAGTTGATTGTATATATGTAGTTTATGAAGAATTTTTTTAAAACTCTTTCTAGATGTCAATGTACACCAAAGAATACTGGAAGTGTGCTGTGTAAATTATGCTAGCCTGGGAATAAAGTATCTCTAAGTGATGGGAGTAATTTTAAATCAATGCATTTGTCCAACAAGTAGCCAATAGGGAAATTTAATTGTGAAATTTATGCTTATTGTCTTCACTTAAAATGAATTCTATCAACTAGTGAGCCAAATTACCATATATATTAGACCCTATTCACACAGTAGACAAAAAGTACATTAATTTTTGGTTTGAGAGAGACTTTCTGGATGTAACTTTTTAAGCCCTTGGAAAAAAGTGCACATCTATAACTCATAGCCTGAGTAAGTGATAATGGGTAAGTAAATTTCAGTGTTTTACAAAAAAAAATTCAAACCTTGGAATAGTCCCCAACATCTTGCACACCCTGGCAGTTGAGATGCAATTGACATTAGCTAAAAAATCAAAAATCAGAGTCGGGAGTCAAGGTTTCCTCCTTCTGAGTTAACTGAGATGACTTGGCAGCTGACATCAGTGATTTAATATCTAACAGATATTTCTGCAGTTCCAATGATTTATCTCACATATCACTGAAGAGTGAAAAAATAAACATACATTTTATCTGCATGACAGTGATAACCATAATTCAGTTTCTGCATCTATGATGAGAGTAGGAAGAACTGGTGATAACTAAAATTAGGCATTTATGTATGCTATTGTGTCTCCAGATATGGTGTGTTCATTTAGCTGGCTCTTTTTTGAGAATTTCTTTAAATTAAATTGTAATGGAAAATTTTTGTTTAAATGTTTACCTCAAATAGTTTGTGCCATGGTGTTTAAATAAAATTTAAACATACACTAAAATCAGATTGGGTCCCTATTAAAGAGAAGAAAGTATCCATGAAATAATAAAGAAATCATGGAAGTAAATTAAACATAAGTTTTAAGAGATCTTCTCTTGATCAGGTAAAACTAACTAAACACAAAAGATATTTATGGATGGGAAAAGTAAAAGTTAGTGCTCTTCTCTTGCCACTGTTAAATCTCTCAAGGTTGGTTATCTTGCTAGATTTTGACAATTTATAGCATATTTAGTTTAAAATATAATGTGCTAATAAGAAGCCCAATCATAAAGATCCCCCTTACACATTGTCTATAGTACTTTTTAAACCTTTCAAAACTTCTCCTTGAAATATTAAGCTATAACCACAAAATTGGCCCTATATTGCATTATGTCAAAAGAACTGATTTCTTAGGTTGAATTAATTGTATACAAACTAAGCATTGATAATCTGAGGCTTATAATGAAAGTTTTAATTTAGAGAGGGGAGGGTAGATTTAAAGTATGGAGAATTGCTGTGGATACATGTACCTCAGTAGGGGAGTGGACATTAAAAAGTAACCTAAAGGTAGGTGACACTAGGACAGCAAGAGGCAGTCTTGGTTTGGGAAGAGTGAAATGACTCACAAAGGAAAATGAAGGTAGGGTTCACAAAGAAACTTGAATAACTAAAAAGAACTTAATCATTTTCTTAATATTATCTAGTTAATCATTTTATATATTTCTTAATTGTTTTTTAATTTACATCCAAGTTATTTAGCATATAGTGCAATGACTTCAGGAGTAGAATCCAGAGATTCATCCCCTTTATGTAACACCCACTGCTGATCCCAACAAGTGTCCTCCCCTAATGCCCCTTAGCCTTTTAGCCCATCCCCCACCCATAGCCCTTCCAGCAACCTTCTGTTTGTTCTATATATTTAAGAGTCTCTTATGTTTTGTCCCCACCCCGTTTTTATATTATTTTTACTAACTTTCTGTTATGTTCATGTTTTGTATCTTAAATTTCACATAGGAGTGAAGTCATATGATATTTTTCTTTATCTGACTAATTTTGCTTAGCATAATACACTCTACTTCTAACCACATTGTTGCAAATGACAAGATTTCATTTTTTTAGATTGCCAAGTTATATATACACACATATATATATACCACATCTTTATCTATTCATCTGTTGATGGACATTTGGGTTCTTTCCATACTTTGGCTGCTGTCAATAGTGCTGTTATAAATGGTAAGGAGCATGTGCCACTTGAAAACAGAACCCCTGTATTTTTTGGATAAATATCTAGTAGTGCAATTTTTGGGCCATAGGGTAGTTCCATTTTTACTTTTTTGAGGAACCTCTATACTGTTTTCCAGAGTGGCTCCACCAGTTTGCATTCCCACCAGCAGTACAAAAGTGTGCCTCTTTCTCCACATCCTGGCCAACATGTTTTTACTTGAGTTGTTAATATTAGCCATTCTGACAGGTGTAATGTGGTATCTCATTGTGATTTTGATTTGTATTTCCCTGATGATAAGTAATGTTAAGCATTTTTTCATGTGTCTAGATGTCTTCTTTGGAAAAGTGTCTAGTCATATCTTTTTCTTATTTGTTCACTGGAGTATTTGTTTTTTGGTGTTGAATTTGATAAATTTTTATAGATTTTGGATACTAACCCTGTATCTGATATGTCATTTACAAATATCTTCTCCCATTCTGTCAGTTGCCATTTAGTTTTGCTGATTTTTTCCTTCGATGTGCAGAAAGAAACTTTTTATCTTGATGAGGTCCCAATAGTTCATTTTTGCTTTTGTTTCCTTCCTCTGGAGACATATTGAGGAAGAAGGTGCTGCAGCCAAGTTCAAAGAGGTTTTTACCTGCTTTCTCCTCTAGGAGTTTGATGGTTTCTTGTCTCACATTTAGGTGTTTTATCCGTTTTGGGTTTATTTTTGCGCATGGTTTAAGAAAGTGGTCCAGGTTCATTCTTTTGCATATCTAATGTCCAATTTTCCCAATAACATTTGCTGAAGACACTCTCTTTATTCCATTGGATATTCTTTACTCTTGTCAGATATTAGTTGGTCATATGTTTATGGGTCCATTTCTGGATTCTCTATTCTGTTCCATTAATCTATGTGTCTGTTTTTGTACCAATACCATACTATCTTGATTTAAAGCTTTGTAATAAATCTTGAAGTCTGGAATTGTGATGCCTCCGGCTTTGGTTTTCTTTTTCAGGATTGCTTTGGTTATTCAGGGTCTTTTCTGGTTACATACAAAATTTAGTTTGTTCTAGCTCTATGAAGAATGCAGGTGTCATTTTAATAGGGATTGCATTGAATATGTAGATTGCTTGGGGGAGTATCAGCATTTTAATAGTATTTGTTCTTCCAATCCAGGAACATGGACTATTTTCCCCATTTTTTGTGTGCCTTCTTCAATTTCTTTAAAAAGCTTTCTATAGTTTTCAGTATATAGAGTTTTCACCTCTGTAGTTAGGTTTATTCCTAGGTATTTTATGTTTTTTAGTGCAATTGTAAATGGGATCAATTCCTTAATTTCTCTTTCTGCTGCTTTATTATTGGTGTATAGAAAGGCAACTGATTTCTGTGCACTGATTTTATATCCTGAGACTTTGCTGAATTCATGGATCAGGAGTAGGACTTTTTGGTGGAATCTTTTGGGTTTTCCATATAGAGGGTCATGTTGTCTATGAAGAAAGCTTGACTTCCTCCTTGCTGATTTGGATACCTATTATTTCCTTTTGTTGTATAATTGCTAAGGCTAGGACTTCCAATACTATGTTGAATAACAGTGGTGAGAGTGGACATCCCTGTCATGTTCCTGACCTTAGGGGGAAAGTTCTCAATTTTTCCCAATTAAGAATGATACTAGCAGTGGCTCCTTCATATATGGCTTTTATGATGTTGAAGTATGATCCTTCTATCCCTACTCTCTTGAGGGTTTTTATCAGGAAACAATGCTATATTTTATCAAATACTTCCTCTGCACCCATTAAGAGGATCATGTGGTTCTTATTCTTTCTTTTATTAATATTGTATATCACATTGATTTGTGGATATTGAGCCAGCCCTGAATCCCAGGTATAAATCCTCCTTAACTGTGGTGAATAATTATTTTAACATATTTTTGAATTCTATTTACTAGTATCTTGTTGAGAATTTTTGCATCTATGTTCATCAGGAAAATTGGTCTATAATTCTCCTTTTTAGTGGGGTCTTTGTCTGGTTTTGGAATCAAAGTAATTCCGAGTTTGGAAATTTTCCTTCTATTTCTATTTTTTGGAAGAGCTTCAAGAGAATAGGTGTTAACTCTTCTTTAAATGTTTGGTAAGTTCCCTTGAAAAGCCATTTGGCCCTGGACTCTTGTTTTTTGGGAGATTTTTGGTTACTAATTCAATTTGTTACGGGTTATGGGTCTGTTCAAATTTACTATTTCTTCCTGTTTCAGTTTGTTAGTTTGTTTCTAGGACTCTGTCCATTTCTTCCAGATTGCTCAATTTATTGGCATATAATTGCTCATAATATTCTCTTTTTATTGTTTGTATTTCTGCAGTGTTGGTTGTGATCTCTCCTCTTTCATTTTCATAATTTTTTAAAATGTTTATTTATTTTTGAGAGAGAAATTGAATGCCAGTCGGGGAGGGGCAGAGAAAGAGGGAGACAGAGAATGTGAATCAGGCTTCAGGCTCTGAGCTGTGAGCACAGAGCTGAACAAGGGGCTCAGACTCATAAACCCTGAGCTCATTACCTGAGCCAAAGTCAGATGCTCAACTGACTGAGCCATCCAGGTGCCCCTCTCTTCTTCCATTCTTAATTTTACTTATTTGGGTCCCTTCCTTTTTCTTTTTGATCAAACTGGCTAGGAGTTTATCAACTTTGTTAATTGTTTCAAAGAGCCAGTTCCTGGTTTCATTGATCTGTTTTTGTTTGTTTTTGTTTTTGTTTTTGTTTCTGTTTTTGTTTGATAGCATTGATTTTGGGCTAATCTTTATTATTCTCATCTTCTGCTGGTTTTGGACTTTATTTGCTTTCTTTTTCCAGCTCTTTAAGGTTTAAGGTTTAGTTGAGTATCTGAGATCTTACTTCTTTCGAAGGCCTGGATTGCTATGTACTTCCCTCTGATGACCACCTTTGCTGCATTGAGAGGTTTTGGGCTGTTGTATTTTCATTTTTATTGGCTTCCATGTACTTTTTCTTTTCCTCTTTAACTTCTTGGTTAATTATTCATTCTTTAGTATGATCTTCTTTAATCTCCAAGTATTTGATGTCTTTCCAAATTTTTTCCTGTGATTGTTTTTGAGTTTTATAGCATCGTGGTCTGAAAATATGGATGGTATGATCTCAGACTTTTTGTATTAGTTTAGGGGTGATTTTTATCCCAATATGTCATCTGTTTTTGTCATTTTGCAGGAAGAAAAATATAATTCATAAAATTAAAGAAATTTAAATTAAAAAAATTAAAACAGTACAAAAAAATCAAATAAAGGAAGCTAGATCCTATGTGTGTTTTGGTCTGCTTGTTGAAAGAACCTTGATAGAATAGAGAAAAAAGGGAAATAAAAGAAAAAATGTAAAAAAAAAGTTAAAAAATATATGCAACCAAATAGAGTAAAATCAAATAAAGAAAATAAAATGAGGTTACAAAAAATAAAAAATATATTAAGAATAATTTTTAAACATTTTTAAAATTGGAAAATAATAATAAATTTTTCTCTTTCTGTATTCAAGAATAAGAAAAGAATAAAGAGGGGTGCCTGGGTGGCTCAGTGAGTTAAGAGTCTGGCTTCAGCTCAGGTCATGATCTCACGGTTCATGAGTTTGAGCCCTGCATTGGGCTCTGTGCTGACAGCTAGCTCAGAGCCTGGAGCCTGTTTCAGATTCTGTATCTCCCTCTCTCTCTCTGACCCTCCCCTTCTCACGCTGTTTCTCTGTCTCTCTCTCTCTCAGTAATAAATACAAAACATTTTTTAAAAAGAAAAGAATAAAGAAAAGAAAAAGAAAAAAAATACTAATATATGGACGAGTGAACAGAATGAAATCACATCCAGTTTCCCTTGGAAGTCAAACTATGAAGCACTTTATAGTCTGTACATTAAGCAGGTGGAGACACTTGTGGTGGTCCTCTAGGGCCTTAGTTTTCTTGGTGCAGTTCTAAGGGGCTGGGTGTAATGGCTCCATTATCCCCTAGTTGGTTGCCTAGCTTATTGGGGTGGATCAGTGTGGTATATGTGAGCATTTATGTGTATGTGTGGGAGAGATGAAAATGGTGTCACCCAGCTTCCCAGTCCCTGACAACTGACCTCTGCACTCTCACCAACTGGCAATCAAGCAACCCTCCTTTGTCTCTATCTTCTGTCCACTCCCCACTTCTACACTTTCTGCATCCAAGCCATCCACCTGCCAGGCGGTACCTCCCTCATAAATTATATTTTATAGGGGGCTGTATTTTCAATCCCCTCAAACCTGAGAGTCCTGTGACTTGAAGAGCCTCTGGCCAAGGGTCTTTCCAGGCAATGCCTGGGTGCCAACCCCAGGAACATTCATGTGGTCAGTCTGTTAACAGAGGTTCAGAGATTGTGCCTGGGTGCCTACTTGCCCCAGAAAAAGTTGGTGTGATCACAAGGCAGTAGAAGTTCAGAGATTATAGCAAAACACAATATACAGCTGAGGCCATGTTTCACTGTACTCTGGCATCTTTGTTCCAATACCAGGAAATGTGGCTGTTCTACAGGGTCTCCTGAGACCTTTGCCTGTGGGGAAGCCATATGGCCTCTAATAATGCCTTCCTAGCAGGAGAACCACTTCTCCCTGCATGGCCCGAGACCCTTGGACCTCACTGCTTGCTCCTGGGGATTTGTTCACTGCTGGGAGCCGCACCACCTCTCTGGATGGCAGTCACAGCAAGGAAACTGGTATCTCCTTCTGCTACTACTGGCTCATGTTGTAAATGAGGCTGCTGGTATTGACCAGGTCTCACAATATTCCAGATCAGACAGATATTCCCCACACAGATTGATCATAAGGAAAGGCATGTCCTTGCCTTTCCAAAGATGATTGTCAAAAGGCTCTTCCTAAGGGTCTTGCAGATCCAAGACTTACATAATAAAGGGGGCTTGAGTCTGGCCCTGAGGCAAAGAGCCTAATTTAGAGTTCAGGGCAAATATCTACCCCCACCCATTTGTTTCTGCCTGGAGCATTTTCTGGCCTTGTATATGCTGACTACTCCCTGTGAAGGAACCTATTGAGGAACTTGGTTTTGTGATTATGAGAGCAAAAGTATCTCTTGAAAGACCGGTTTTTGAGCCCTGCTCACAGAGAAGTAACTTCACCCTCTTTTGCTAAAAACATTGTCTGGTATGCTAAAGATGCCTTCCTTCCCCATAAGATAAACATCTAAATCCCCTACCTCAATAGCTATTGATAAAGGTTATGCATGAGTCTTCTACAAATCTACGTTCTGGGACATTCTTACATATCAAAGAAGTTTGTTGTCAAAAATCATGGTCTAAGGCAAATGCCACTTCTGTGCCATCTCAAACCCTTAAAATAAAGTTGAGCCCCAGTCAGAGCAGAGATGCCTGCCTGGTGATCAGAAAGAATCTCGGGGCTCTCTCTCTCTCTTTCTCACTCTCTCTCGCCGACACCGTCCATCCTTCAGGGACCCCTGGACATGCCAGATTCGGCCTCCGACAGTTCACCCTTCCCACCAGAGTGCCACCAGATATTGTGCTGCAGAATTTCCAACTCTGCTCTCCACTGTTTTTAGAGTCCTATTGGTATCAAAACCCTCTCCTTTCTCCCTTTCTTGTTCAGTCCCTTGTGGACATTTCCACTCTTTCTCTTTCTCTCCAGCTACTTTCAGGGAGAGTGATTTTTCTGTACTCATCCCCCTTTATCTGTCCTCTCTCTCTTCAAAAAAGCTCCCTACCCTCTGTGGCTTCTCTTTTCCCTAGTTCACTTCTCCATGACATTTACCTGCCAAGTTCTGTGGCTCAAGTTATGTAGATTTTTGTGTTAATGCTCAGATCAATTTTCTAGGTGTGCAAAATGGTTTGGTGCTGATGTAGCTGAATTTTAGTGAGGAGGGAAATTGATAACATCCATGCTGCTCCTCCATCTTGGCCCCTCCAAGAGTCTGCTCCCTAGTTAATCATTCTTAACTGTCCTGTTTATGCTTGTGTATTCTTCTTGGGAAAAAATAATATGTAATCTATCAAGTAGATTAACAACAATGGTGTGTGTAAATTATCCCTCTTGACACAATGGGAAAATATAAGTTCCATAATCATTAACACAAAAAATAGAAGTTGCCTCTGTTTTTGATAGAAGGAAGTGTAAATAGAAAAAGGTTCTCTCTAGAAGCTTGTAAGCATTTGTGATTGGTATTTCCATGACTGAGAAGATCCCAGATATTTGCATTTTGGATAGATTTCAAATGGGAATAAAATTACATATTGTAAATAGTTTCATTAAAAATATATAACCTGTCTAATTAAATTAATTAGACAATTAACTGATTATTTTCCTACTTGAATTAATAAGTAAAAATAAAATTAAAGAAATGAACACTTTTGGAGGCCATTTATTTATTTATTTTTAAGGCATGCGACATGATGATTTAATATACATGTATATTAAATGTGAAATGATGACCACAGTCAAATTAATTAACACATCCATCACCTCACATAATATTTCATTTTTGAATGTATGATAAGGGCAGTTAAGATCTCTCTTAGCAAATTTCAGGTACGCAATACATTAACTTATTTGCCATGCTAGTACATTAAATTCATAATGTTTACTCTAACTGAAAATATGTACCCTTTGACCAATATCTTCCTAGTCACTCTGGTCCCACTCTCCCAACTTCCTTATCCCTTAGAAGCCACCGTTCTACTCTCTGTTACTGTGAATTCAACTTCTTTTTAGATTCCAAATATAAATGATATCGTGAAGTATCTGTCTTTTCTGTATGGTTTTATTCAGTTCGCATAATGTCCAGATTCGTCCATGTTGTTGCAAATGGGAGGATTTCTTTTATGAATGAATAATATTCCACTATTGTATGACATCTTCTTTATTCACTATCCATTCATGGACACCTAGATTGTTTCCATATCTTGGCTATTATGAATATTGCTGCAGTCAATATGGGAATGCAGATACCTCTTCCGGACGGTGATTTCATTTCGTTTCAATATAGACGCAGAATGGGATTGCTGAATCATATGGTAGTTCTATTTTTAATTTTTTTTGAGGAATCTTCATAATGTTTTCAGTAGTGACTATACCAATTTACGTTCCCAGTAAATATCCTCAAAAGCATTTGTTATCTCTTGTCTTTTTTAAAATAACCATGCTAGCAGATGTGAAGTAATATCTCGTTGTGGTTTTGATTTGCATTTCTATGATTATTGGTGATGCTGAGCACCTTTTCATGTCCCTGTTGATGATTTGTATGTGTTCAAAAAAAATCCAAAAAACTCCTTGCCCATTTTTTAATTGGGTTGTTTTTGCTTGTTTGCTATTAAGTTATGTGAGTTCTTTATGTATAATGTATATGAATCCCTTATCAGATACATGGGTTGCCCATATTTGCTCTCATTCTATAGATTGCCTTTTTATTTTGTTCGTGCTTTCTTTGATGTACAGAAGCTTTTTAGTTTGATGTGGTCTCACTGTTCTTTTTTGTTTGTTTGTTTTTGCTGCCTATGCTTTTTATTTTATATCCAAAAATCATTGTTATGACCGATAACAAGTAACTTTTTATCTGTTTTCCTCTAGAAGTTTTATGGTTGCAGGTCTTATATTTAGATCTTTTATCAATTTTGAATTGATTTTTGCATATAGGATAATGTTTCAGTTTAACTCTTTTGCATAAGAATATTCAATTTATCCAATACCATTTATTGAAAAGACTATCCTTTCTTCATTGTGTATTTTTGGCACCTTTTCAAAGATAGGTTGACTTTATGTGTGAGAGTTTATTTCTGGGCTCTCTGTTTCAGTGGTCTGTATATCTTTCTGTCAATACCATACTTTTTGATTACTAATGCTTTGTAATGTAGTTTGAAATCAGGAAGTGTAATGCCTTCAGCTTTGTTCTTCTTTCCCAAGATTGCATAGGCTGTTTGGGATTTTTTGTGGATTTATACAAATTTGGGGATTTTTTTCCATTTTTTGTGAAAAATGTCTTTGGAATTTTGAAAGAGAATGCTTTGAATCTGTAGATCACTTTGTGTAGTATGGATATATTAAGGGTAGTAATTCTTCCAGTCCATGAACATAGATTATCTTTCCACTTATTTGCATCTTCTTCAGTTTCTTTCACCAGTTTCTTACAGTTTTGACCATACAGATTTTTCACCTTCTTAATTCAGTTTATTCCTAAGTATTTCATTCTTTTTGATGCTATTATAAGTGGGATTATTTTCTTAATGTCTTTTTTTTTTTGCTAGTGTATAGAAATACAGCTGATTTTTATGTATTGATTTATGTCCTGCAACTTTTACTGAATTGTTTTATTCTAACAACTTTTGGGTAGAGTCTAGAATTTTCTATGTAAGATCATATTGTCTATAGAGACTATTTAATTTCTTCCTTTCTGATTTGGGTGCTATTTATTTATTTTCTTAATTAGTTGCTCTGGCTACAATTTCCAATACTACGTTGAATAGAAATGATGGGAGTGGGCATCCTTATCTCGCTCCTGAGCTTAGTGGGAAAGATATCAGCATTTCACCATTGAGCATAATGTTAGCTGTAGGCTTCACATATGTAGCTTTTTTTTATGCTCATGTATTTTTTTTATACCTCATTTGCTGACATTTTTTGTCATAAAAAGTTGTTAGATTTTTTATTTTATTTTTCTGTATCTGTTGAGCTGATCATATATGTTTTTTATTGTTCATTATGTGAATATGGGATATCATGTTTATTTAATGCATATGGTGAAGCATTCTTGCATCACAAGGATAAATTGATCATGGCATATATCCTCTTAATGTGCCCTTCAATTTAGTTTGCTAGTATTCTGTTGAGAACTGTTGCATCTATGTTTAATGGGGATATTGGTCTGTAGTTTTCTTATCTTGTAATATCTTTGCCTGTGGTGTCAGGGTAATGCTGGTTTCATAAAATAAGTTTAGAAGTATTCCTACTTCTTTATTTTTTTGGAAGATCATTACATTTTCTTTAAATATTTGGTGGAATTCACCTGTAAAGCCATACGTGAACACATAATTGTTGATGATTGTGAATATCATGTTATCTAGGATTTCATACCTTACAGTATAATGTGACCCAATAAACTTCATGCTGTTCAATTATGTTAAAAACATAATTTTTTTGTTTTTTTTTAATGTTTTATTTATTTCTAGGAGACAGAGAGAGAGACAGCGTGAGCAGGGGAGGGTCAGAGAGAGAGGGAGTCACTGACTGAAACAGGCTCCAGGCTCTGAGCTGGCAGTCAGCACAGAGCCCAACGCAGGGCTCGAACCCACGAACCGCGAGATCATGACCTAAGCGAAAGTTGGACGCTTAACTGACTAAGCCACC
This sequence comes from Crocuta crocuta, assembly GCF_008692635.1. Classification (NCBI taxonomy): domain Eukaryota; kingdom Metazoa; phylum Chordata; class Mammalia; order Carnivora; family Hyaenidae; genus Crocuta; species Crocuta crocuta. Next base: position 712,795 of record NW_027529203.1, on the reverse strand, counting down.
CAGGCGCCCCAAAAACATAAGTTTTTATTTCATGGAAAAATACAATATTCAATTTACTTTTTTTTACCATTTTTGTAGAAGTTCACTGTTTCTTATTATATTACAGAGTATTCAGTTTATTTTATACATGTAATATTAGTACACCGAATAGGATGCCATATAGTGTATTTAAATCAATATATCAATCAAGTTCATTTTATTAACTTTAGTTTTCTGTTATTCTCCATTGCCTGAATGAGAAAGCATATGATCTATTCAGTTAAGTAATCTCTGAATTTTTGAGAATCTAAGTTAATTAAGACAAAATATTATCATTACCTTGAATGTTAACTTCAAAATATATACCTAGAGAAATGACTTCACTCATAGTAAAATATATTTCATCAGGCTCATAAAAATTCCTCATATATTTATATGAGGAAAAACACTACTCACATTATCTAGAAAAGTGGAATAATTAGGCTATGGAGTAAATGATTTTTTAATTTAATTAAGAAAGGCTTATGAATCTAGAAGATACTAAGAGACTTATGCTAGGTAAGAAATAAGAGATAATTATTTTTTGTAGTAACAAGAAAAATTTGGCAAATCTGGGCAACTGGAAAAAGGTGGTGAAAGTACAGAGCAGGAAACATGGACAGTTATATCAGTTTGGGGCTGTAGAAGGAATCAGCAAGAAATATTTCAAGGTGACAAATGATTGGTAAACTGCAGTTTAAGAATGGCTGAGATTCAGCTTTAGTTACTGCTTATATGCTACTATGCCCTTAGTTTTCATGATATTCTAAAATTTTCAGTAAAATGTTGGTCCACAACTTTCTTTTAATGATATTTTGAAAAGTTAGGAATTGAAGTAGCATCTATTGGTAATCAACGTAGTCTGAATATCTAACACCAACAGGAATCAAGAACAGAGATAGGAAATTTAGTAGAGGTAAAAAACTAGAGCTGAGAATAAGAAGGAAAAGCCATAAGGAATCACACCCATTCCCATTCCCAATGATCCCACACAAAATTATGGAACGTGCTTGTTCTTTCAGGACATGAAGTTTCAAGTAGTTGAAACATGCTATTAAAGAAGATGTTTAAAGAAATATGTTGAAAAAATTTAGTAGCTTCAGGAAGCCAACATCTTCATGCCATTTATATGTATATATATATATATATATATGCGCGTATACACACATGCATATATATGTATATATATTCTTATTACACTAAGAATAATGAGTATTCAGTATTTAGTTCTGAAAAGAATAAAATTTTTTTATTGAAATTTAATCATTAACTTATGGCTACTAGGTGAAGCGCTTACAATGAATAGGTAGAGAGTGATAGAAAAACAAATATGCCTACAGAAACTATTTTCCAAATTAAAACAAAAATTCTAAATTTATCTTAATTGAAAAGTATTAAAAGATATAAACTTGGAAGTTGCTTCATGTATTTACCCAGTGAGATTTCAAAAGAATCTCTCAATTATCAGTTGTTTATTAAAAAAAAAAAAAACTTCATCAAATAATTCACTTGAAATGTTCAGTTGTTTGTCTACCTAGTGCCCTTATGCCAAAGTCTATATTAAATGCTGTGGGGAAATTTTCTAAACCTCTTTCTACTATTTCTAGAAGTAAGCAATTGATTCACACCTTCAAATTAAAAAATGCAAATAATCTTTATTTTGGCATTTGGTTTTGAAATAAATAGTATTTCAAGAGCTTAGTCCAAATTTCTATATCTTAAGAACAGATGAATTTCAATTTATTAAAAGTATTTATTTATAACTTTTATTATTCATATGTACAGATGGTTAAAATAATACAAACTGTTAAAAATAACCCAGTTACTAAAAATTAGTGTTTGGCATTCCAAATGCATAATAGTTGGTTATTATATATAAACCAATAAATGCAACAATATTTAAATGGATAATACCCATTTTCTATGTCAGAGTCACCTTAAGCATAGACCATCATCATCTGTTATCAAAAATATAAATGAAATATATACTTTGCCTAATCATATTAAAAAATATGTTCTTAATATTTTATAGGACATAAATATAATTGACTATCAACTTTTTTTACAGATAAGATGTTGGGATTTGAGTATGGAATTCTGCAATGGGATACAGTAATAATATAAAATCAGTGTGGCAATTTATAATTATTACATCTTGATCAACTAATTCTATTTGAGTAGGTTTGCTAATCCTTCAACTCTGGCTCAATTCCATTTTACATATGTATATATTACATATTATATAATATATAGTATATATATATATATCATGTATGTTATGTGTATTTGTATATATAATATATATATTATTTTACAATTTCTTTCCAATGAGTTGATATTTAAAGTCTGCCTTAAATCATGAATGGCATTTTCTTATTAGTATTCTATAACTATCTTTGAAATGGAACAAGTGCTTTACTTGGCAGCAAGGAAGCCATAAGTTGTATGTTTATCATATATTTGCCCTGGCATTCACTTTCCATAGAGGGACATTCAGGTTATCAAGGTATCATAATCTTTCTACTGAAAATGCAAAAAAAACCCACATAGTTACTATTACAGACCCCAATTTCCCATATAAATGTAGTTTTTAAAGACTGTTCTCTAAGGATTACCCACTTATTTCATAGACAGTTTCTGGCTAAATTATATTTATCTCCAAACCACAATGCAGAGGCTTGAGTGTTATTGCTGCTACAACTAGCCCCTAAAAAACAACTTGAATAGTATATGAATGAATCTGACATATACTGATCATAATAACCAGTGGTTATTAGTAAATATTTGTTAAAATATGGGAAGCAATATCTGAGGGAATCTTAACTGTAACTTAAAACCTCTCAAGTAACACTGCCTGGACAAGAGAATATGACATAACCAGTATTCTAAAGCTAGATTATGATTATCCAGTCAGTATTTATATTTTGAACTATAGCAAATTATTTAGGGTCTATGTGCCTGATTATTTGTGTAAATTTTATTAATAATACTTACTATGTAACATTTTGTGAGGATAAAGTGGTATATCTTGTAAAAGTGCTGACATTGACCATGACCAAAATCATGCATTCAAACTTATTTTCTTTTTCCTGATCATTTGATTATTTAAAAATTTTGAAAATACATCAAATTTTCCAAGCTCTTTTTTAATGAAGAAATCAAATTACGATTTTTTTGAAATATCCCTCCTAAATGTCACAATTATTACTATACAGATAAGTAGTATATTTTATTTTCATATGTTAAAATCAACAATTCTGCAACTGAATCTTAAAAGCTTAGAATTTGACTTAATACCAAGGAAGGTGGCTTTCCAAGAAATGAAAACTATGAATGAAAAAGTGGAAACATGACCCAGTAAGCAGGGCACCTACAGGAGAAATAAAGACATTAAATGGACTGAAATAAATGTAGTTAGATAAGAAGCAAAGTCTGACAGGTGCAGTGACACCATAATAGAGTTTAGGATGTTTAATATTAAGGTTTATGAATATGAATTGTGATGGTTATTTTGTGTGTCAACTTTATTGTGCCACAAACCTCAGATATTTAGTCAGACATTATTCTGAGTGTATTGGGATGAGATTAACATTTAAATTGGTAGACTGAGCAAAGCAGATTGCCCTCCTTAATGTGTGTGGGACTAATCTAATCAGTTCCTGACCTAAATAGAACAAAAAGACTTACCCTCCCCTGAACAAGAGAGAAAATTCCTTTAGCCTGACTTCCTTGGAACTGGGACATTGGCTTCTTCCTGCCAAATTTCAAATTGAAATTTTGGCTTTTCCTGGGTCTCTAGCCTGCCAATCTTCAGTCTTCAGACTGGAACTATACCATTAGCTCTCCTGATTCTCAGTCATAAATAGATAGATAGATGGATAGATAGATAGATAGATAGATAGATAGATAGATAGATAGATAGATAGATATAAGCCTATATCTCAGGCATATATTTTATATATGTAGTATATATGTAACTATATATATATATATAATTTTATAAATAAACAAATACTTAAATACGTAATTAAATTTCTGTTTCTTTGGAGGATCTTGACTAGTAAAATGGTGTTTTAGGCAGTTTAGTTTTAAATTCTTATTTAGCAAAGTATAGTTTACATCCAGTAAAATTAATCCTCTTTAGTGTACTATTGTTGCAGAAATCTGGTCTGGATCACTGGGGAAAGAACCAAGCAGCGCTCCAGCACTCGGAGATCTTGGGAGGGAGGAGGTTTATTTTACACCGGTGGGTCAGAGGAGATAATTCTCCAGAGGTCTGAGCCCCAAACAAAGGTGGTCATTTGCTTATAAAGTTAAAAGAAGCCCACCCATACCCACAGAGGTGTTTAAAACTGATTTGATGTATAGGGGTGGGGTGACTTGGAGTCATCGCTACACAGAGGTACAGAAAGAAAGTGGGTGTGGGGAGCACCCGGCCTGGGCAGTTTGGACAGCTCACCATTATGACCTGTATGACCTCAAGGAGTTTTCCTTCACTTTCTCCGTTACTATTGCATAACTACCACCACAATCTATGGAGCGTTTCCAAGGCTGCAGAAGTTTTCCCGTACTCATTCGTTGTCAGCCCCTCTGTCTTCTGTTCTTTAAGCTTTTCCTTTTCCAGAATGTCATATACATAGGCCAGTTTTACTCAAGAATAATATAGTATTTGAAGACCAGTAGAAATAAAGTTGAACAAGACTCAAGGACAAATGACAAAGTTGCGCCACCTTATGGGCTCTTTAAGTAGGTCCGTATCTTGTTTTAAAAGTGTTATAATAGTGTAGGAAGAGCAGATTTTCAAATTTTTCTCTTGTATGAATCAAAAATCTTGTTGTTTTACACAATTTGCTTAATCTTCCTGATGTTCATTAGGGAATTAGAAGAAAAATACCTACTTCATTAGGTTCTCTTGATCTATAAATAAGATGTCATCTATGTATTATTTAATAGAAAAAGATGTATGAAGCAGGTGATTAAGGAATACCATAACTAGTATTAGGCTAAACAAGCCAATGAGAGATTCAGATGTGGAAAGTGATCTTATTAAAGTGATCTATTCTATCAAAATGAAACGTATTCAATATTAAACTATTAGAAAAATAATCAGTTTTAAAAACTACAATATTTAGCACTGGTTAAATAATAACCTAATTGGTCTTGGTTTTGCCTGGAATCATGGCAAGAAAGGAACTGAAAGACATATGATGAAGGCTCGTGTGGAAGTAGCAAAAGGAAGAATTGAAAATAAAAACCTCAATTTTCATTAGCATGAAATAGGTCAGTGGGAGAGAAAGGAGGAAGATTTGAGGGCTAAATCATTTAGTGCCATTAAGAATGAATCCACTTTACTTCAGAACCAGAAAAAACAGGGCTACATCAGTGGAAGAAGGATGTAGAAATATGTAGTGTCATAGAAGCAAATGGAGATTCTCAAGATGGGGGACCAGGGTCTAAAGATTTAAAAGGAGGAAGTAGGGAAAATGGGCAAGGCCAGATAGGGAAATCACATTTATTGGCATTTTATTGTATTAGGTGTTTTCAGATATGTTTTAGAGTGTTCTCTTGATAACAAACCTGAGAAGTAAAAATCTGAGATTCACAAAATTTTAACATGTTGACTCTTGAACTGAAATTTAATCCTAAATTCTAAAGACAGAGAACTAGGAGAATTAGGAGAATCATTTTCAAATGATCATAAGGCAGTTACTAGTCATCATCAGGAAAGTCGTATCACTAGCTTTGTGGAAGCATAGGGAGATTGAAAGAGATTACAAAGTGAGCAGACATTAAGGAAATGGGGCACTGATCTTTCAAGGTAAATAACTCAGGGGATTAACTTGAGTCGAAGAGGGATATCTCCAGGGATAGAGGTAATTAAAATTGCTAGGAGGAAAGTTGCTGAGAATAATGTTTCAAGAGCAATCAAAATTATAACTCTGCAGTGCATTTCCATAGCTGAGAATTGAACCATACTTTATTTAAATGTTTTTGAGAGCTTTAAATGAGGAGAAGGTTTATTGCTTTAGTTCCAAACATTGTTATAGTAATTTTATTCATTTTGAGAGTGAATTTTTTGAGACCAAAAGGATCCTTTATTTTAAAGAAATTTGCTGGAATGTTGAGGCATTTTAGAATGATGAAGTTTGGGACATCTAACTTTGAGATCCTTAAGTGAGATGCAAAAGACTAATTTTGTTAGAAATATAGTCATCTTCTTGGATTTCCCCTGTGTATCTGTTTGTAAATGTCCATATTGTAAGTGTGTGTGCGTGTGTGTGTGTGTGCGTGTGTGTGTCCAAACTCATGCCTTTGCTTTCGTGTAAGAAATAACTGCACGAATACAGGGCCAAAGAGGACATAAGGACAAACAAAACAAAACAAAGAGACTTATCTTCATCTTACACTGTCAAGGAACCATAAAACCAACTGACCTGGTTATATGCAAGTCCTAGAAATGAATTTTGAATAGTACTAGTGAAAATATATTGAATACTATGTATTGAATGCTGTGGGGTTTTGTTTTGTTTTGCTGTTTTTGTGTGTGTATGTCACATGTATTGAATCATTTAATCCTCTTAACACTTTTCAAATCTAGGTATTACTATGATATCAGTTTTATAGAAATGAAAATCTATAATTTGCCTAAAGTCACAAAACTGATAATTGGAGAGCCAGGTTTAACTCTAGATCTTACAACTACCACAGAGTGCAAGTTCTTAACTATTCTCCTCTATAGGCTTTTATAAAACATATGGGGCAGATTAAAAAATCTCATGATCTGATTATTAGTCTTAGGGCAGCCATGGAATAATATAATTCTTTACAGTAAGGGTTTTCCATATGTGAGTGGCTATTCTGAATGATTAGGAAGAAAGATAATATTGGGGTGAAAAATTAGATTTTGGCTGCCTTCCAAATGACAGATCTGTGGACCACATTATTATGGTAGAATGGTCTAATTTCCCCAGATAACATATTAACAAAATTTAATACTGTGGCTTTCTCTATTCCTAATCTTTCTTTCTTACAGATTATCTAGGAGAGCAATCATAGGAGAAACTAAATCCTAAATGGCATTCCTTTTCTTTTTCTTTTTTTTGCCTTTGAGTTCAAAGTCTCAATCTGTAAATAGGGCAGTATTTAGGGAAGCCTAGTTGAAGAACAGTAATTCCTTTTCCACTCTCTTTAAATTTACGAAATAGAGAATAGAAAAGATGTGTGGTCTTAGTCTCACCAGGAATATTGAAAGTTGTCTTCCTTACCACATTGGCTCAGGGGGCGTGAAGTAGATGGCCCAATTGGATGCCAGAAAGAGAGCAACCCTGAGGTAACCCACTGGATTGTGCATCTTTGGACTGTTGTGGCAGGATATGATTCTCTCCCATTTCCTCAGCTGTGCATGAAAGCTAGGATAATGGTGGGATGGGCTGTACTCCAGTGTCCTCAATATCTGGGTCTATAGTGTATGTCACAAATTTTCACTCTCTCTTTCTTAAGATGCTTCTTTCACCTGCCTTCTGGGATTTCACACTCTTGTTTTTACTCCTGCCTCATTTATAGTCCCTTTGCATTTTCATTTGCTAATTCTTCTTGTTTCCAACATCTTAAAATGTTGTAGTGACCCATAAACGGACATTTCCTCTAGTCCCATAGTTTTATGGACCACCTGTATGGTAATGACTCCTAAATTTTTATCTATCAGCTGAGTCCTTTCTCTGACCTCCAAACACAGATATTTAACTGTTTCCACAGCTTCTTCACTTGTGTGTTTAATAGTCCTCTCAAACTTAGTATTCTAGGAACTAATGTTGATCCTCTTCCCCAAGCATGCTTTTTGTCCAGATTCTTTCACCACCAATAAATAAAACCTAATTTCTCCAGTATTTCAGGTCATAAATCTTGTAGTTATCATTATTTTATGTACTTATTCAGAAATAATTGAGTGAGCATCTTCTATCTGCAGCTCATTATGCTATGAAATTGTACAACAGTGGAGAACACAGACGTTTCTATTCTTTTAATGACTACAATCCAGAAGGAGGACATAGGCAATAAACAATAAGCCATCTACGTACTAATAAGCAGATAATATAGTATCACAAAGGTGACAAGTACTGGGGAAAAAAAGGAAAATGAAGCAGCATGAGGCATATTGGGAAGAGGAGGAGAGTGAGATGTAACATTAAGGTTAAGATAGGCCTAAATGAGAAGGTGAGACATAACTCAAATATCTGACAGTAAGAAAATTCACCTGAGGAAATTAAGATAACTGGGAGAAAAGTATTCTGAGAAAAGGTCAACATGAGAAGGAACCTAAAGAGATAATATGCTTGGCATCTTTGAGAAATAGCAAGGAAACCAATGTGTTTGAAAAAGGACGAGCAAGAAAAGAAAACCAGTAAAACAGATTCTGAAAGTCCTTTAAGGGCCATTGTAATAACCAAGGCCTTTTACTCTAGACGAGATGAGAAACAATACGGGACTGATTAAATGTTTGACATTATATGTCTTAAGTTTTAAAAGGACTACTCTGGCTACTCTGCTGAAAATATAGATGGGGCAGAGATGGTAGGCAAGGTAGAAACAAGAAGGTCTTTTAGAGGGTTTTCACGTTAAGCCTTGTGATCAGTAATGATGGTTCTGACAAGGGTGATAGCAGTAGAAGTGGTGTGATGTGATTAGATCTGGAATATATTTGTTTCATGGCTCCCAATAAATCCATCAGCATGTCTGTCAATTCCATATTAAGATTATATCCAGAATCTGAGTTTTTAAATAAAATCTATTATTTTTATCTAAGCTTGTGCCTAAATGAATACAATAGCCCCCTATCTGGCTCCACCTCTTCCCGCTCCCACCTGCACCCTCATTCCAGTTACCATACAACAATTAGAGTGATCCTTTAACACATAAGTCATGTTTTTTCTCCTCAAAATTTCCAGGAGCTTTCCATCATATTTAGAATAAAAGCTAAGATCCATAAATGTCCAATAGAGACATATATGGTCTGACTCATCATTTACCTCATTAGCCTCTCCTGCCTCTCTCCCAAATTTCTACTCTATTCTTCTGTAGCCTACTCTAGGGTATTTGTACTTACTATTTTTTCTAACTAGATTATCTCCTCCACAGATGTCTGAAAAGTTGAATTAATCTCATATTTCTCTTTTTTGATCAAGTGTCACCGTATCAGAGAATTCCCTAATCATTTAAAAAGAAAGAAGGAAAGAAGAAAGAATGGAGGAAGGGAGGAAGAGGGGAAAGGAAGAAGGAAAAAAGTTGAGTCAAAAGCATGCTTCTTTATCAAAATAATTTGAAATAATATTCTACTGGTCTTATGAAAAGCAAGATGGAGGTACTTGGGTGACTCAGTCAGTTAAGCATCTGACTCTTAATTTCAGCTCAAGTCATGATCTCATGGTTCATGAGTTTGAGCCCTGTCTTTGTCGGTTGAGATTCTCTTTCTCTCTCCCTCTTTTTCTGCTCCTATTGCTCTCACTCTCCCTCAAAGTAAATAAATAAATTTTTTTAAAAAAGCTAACCGTAGGGTGCCTCGGTGGCTCAGTTGGTTAAGCGTTTGATTTTGGCTCAGGTCATGATTTCTCAGTTCATTGATTTCAAGCCCCTCATTGGGCTCTGAGCTGACAGCAGACTTGCAGCCTGCCTCAGATTCTGTGTCTTGATCTGTCTTTGCTTCTGCTGTGCTCTGCCTCTCTCTTTCCCTCTCTCTCACCCCCCTCAAAAGATAAATAAACATTAAAATATTTAAAGCAAAAGAGATTCTCCTTTATTTTAGAAAAAAAAAAGCAAAATGTAATAGGTAAATTTTTCCAGGTATTAATAGATATGTGTCTCATAACATGTGTCATACTTGTAAATGTCTCAGTGTCTAGGGAGGTCTCTGTATAGTCATGAGTGACTGATTTTCTTGAGTTAACACCCAACATTTCCTTTGTATTACAAAATTTAAATAGTATTTTCATTCATTAAAATATGCAAATACAATAATATNACCTATACTTTTATTTATTGCTACAATTAAAAATGAACTTTTTTGTCTACAGTGTAGTTTTACTATTTTATTTGTTTATTTTTAGTTTTACTATTTTAAAATGTATTACCTTCTTTCATTAAAAGATTAATGGAATATATTTTCCACATACTACAGGATCAAGTATAAATGCAATGATTTATGCTTAATTCAGTAATTTAAAATTTTAAAAATATAAAGATAAAAGTAAGTCAAATATTCTAATGGAACTGCAGGATCAGGATATATTAAAAAAGAATCTCATTTTGACAAAATTCTAGAGTATCCAGTAATTCCTGTTCTCTCTAAAAACTCACAGATGGAGGTGCAATTTTACTTATTCTACCTTCAATGATATAAATTCCTTGAGGCCTTCTTTATTATAGTTCCATAATTCTTCCTTAGAAAAAGACAGAGTCTGCATTACTTCTTTTATAAAGATCATTGTAGAATCAATAAGTAACATTCTAAATTGATTTTTCGCATCAGCAGGCTCTCTCTCTGTTCTCTTATCCAGACAGCCTTTGCTGTACAATAGCATCTGAGGTTGTCACTAAACCTTCAGCATCAGGTTTCCCTAGCAACACAAGGCTTTTTTCTTTCTCCCACTGTCTGTATCTGAATGAAAAAAAAAATCAATTTGTAATAATCCCTGAAAACACAAGAAAACATTCAGTCTGAGACATATGAAGTTAGCTAGCAATGAAAATGGTGAGTTACAAATGAAATTGGAAATAATTAAATTATAGAGAAGTATTTTGCATATGGATTTATACAAAGCTCCAGATGGCTTTCTGTATTCATCTCCAGATTAGCTAAATAAAGGCCAAGCCTTATGTCAGCCTGCACATGGCTTTAATGAGTTTACCTTTATACTACAACAGGTTAGGGCTTTTAGCGCCTTGTTTCAGGAGCCACGTATAAAAGAAGCCTTATTTGATTAGGGTTCTGAGAAACAGTGATACATGCTAGGCATGTACAGACATTAACAGTAATCACAAGCCTCCCAGGGTTGCAAGCTTCCTTGGCTAATGGTTGAAAATCAGGGGTAAGTTGTACTTGATTCCACCTAGAAATTACTTTTCTATTACAAGATTGCAAAACTGCCTGACTGAATTGAATACCACCACAAAGATCTCTATTAGTTATCATAAGTGTTTCTTTAACCATATATTTTTGCCTGTTCTCTACAAAATCTTTTTGCAAAATCTTCTCTATCATTTGCTTAAGGATATTCATTTTATTTGAATCAAGAAAAAATGTTTTTTATTCTTTGGATCTGCAAACAAAGAATATAATGTTTGTCTCCTCTAATGAATAGGATCTAGGGGAATACCAGAGTCTTTATTTAATCACAAAGTACCCATGATTGCTTGAGACTTTTTAAATTTCCCCCGTTTTCCACCAGCATCATCGTGCTATGAAATGTCAATTGCAAAAGAAATTATAATTTTCACAATTTGTTTACAAAAGATGTTAACTAGAAATCTGGAAATACTTAACCAAGTTTTTAGAAGTGCCTTTTATTTTCATTTTAACAATCACTAAAATGTTCCTCCTCAATAACACGTAACGACAATATTTCCTTTTGATATTGTTATTAATTTAAATTATCTATATCTTACCGGATATGATGATTTTTTTTTAAAAGAAAAAGATGCTTTAAATGTCAAACAGCCTTATTTTATTAACATCCTATTAGTCTTACTTTATTATTTAGATGATTTATGCCTCAATAGGATTCATTAGTACTATTTAAATAGTATATTTTTATTAGCTTAAAAGTATTTAATTATTAAAATATTTCAGAAATTATGTGTTTTGGACCNAACAAAATGACAGATTATTTCTAAAATTAAGAGTTGACTTTATTTTCAAAATTAATCAGATAGTATTATTAAATATTGTTAGGGAGACTACTATGACTATGTGTCTTTCTGTCATTCTGCCTAAAAAATACTAAATGTTGAATTTCATAAAATACATATTATCATATGTGTGCCTATAATTTTTAAATATGTTATTATGCTATTTTGATATTACCATTTCTAATAGATTTTTATTTTAAAATTAATATTCAGGTAATAAGGATGTCAATTTATATTATTAAGAGGATTCAAGAAACACAATAATGTTAGTAGATTAAGGGTGTTTATATTCTCAACCAAAATTGCAGCTGTTCATAATTCAGATTTTTAAATAATTAAGAATTTATCTTAGTCTTTACCTTTCTAGAATGTCAAGTTATAAGTACAATTTTAACTGGCTTAAAGTTGCTTTAAAAACCTGAAGAGAATTTTGGCCACTTTATCCAGAAATGAGAAAGTTGAGATCTTGATTTTATCTTGATTAAAATAGTGTTTTAATTATTAATAATAAATTTCACTCAGTATTCAACAACTCAAACACCTAAATGTGAAGAAACTTCCATGTTGTAGCAGCCGAGAAAACGCACAGACTCACACACACGCACACACACACACACAGACAGAGCAAATTTTAAAGATTTCGGCATTATAAATTAGAGGATAAGTTTTGTGAGGATAAGGAACAGCCACAGTATCTCTTTTACCAACTGAATCCTCAAAGTTAACACCAAAGCTGTCATTTGAAGGCATTAAACAAATAGTGTTCAACAACAACTACAAACAACAGCAACAAAACCTGCACTGAGTTATTTGTCTCACTTTCTATTTCTACAGTTGCCATAAAGCATTAGTAAGTTGCTTAGGGAAAAGGGGGGAAAAAGGAAAGCAAGAAAGGAAGTAAAATATGTCTGATGGAGAGTTGCCAACAAGCCCTTAGCAATTCCAGCATAAATTATCATCTTATATGACCCAGGTTCTTTGACTTCTGCCAGGTTCTTGCCCTAAAAGGCAACATCCAAAATATTCAGTGTTCCCCATGAGCACTTCAGGTTGTCAGGAGGCTAATCACTTAATAATTTGAATACAAATGTTGTATGCTTATTGAGGCTTACAGAAACTTCAGTGTCCACACATCTTTGGAAGGGGCAGTCAAAATAAATTTAAATCTTTTTGGTACTTTCTATCCCAACTGATATCAGGAAATGCTTTATTTCACTTCTGCCTCTGTGTGATGAGATCCAAAAAGTGAAAAATTACAGTATACCACTTCACAACAACTGTGTATTCCAGAGAATATTCTATTTTAAATGATAATAAAGCTAACATTTCTGAAGGTCGTTCCTGAAAATAATGCTGAAGAAACAATCTTCATCTTTGAATAAACTAGAAGAAATGTAAATTATTAAATTATGCCTCAGGCCTCCTGTTGCATTTTGCTCAAAGAGAATTTATAGTAAAAAAAAAAACAAAAAAAAAAATAAATAAAAATAAAAAAAAAAGAGAATTTATAGTGCATCATTGTCCTATGAGGTTTAGCTGACTCCTGAAGTCCTCAGAAACTGATTTGAAAGCATTGCATGATAGATCCTACTTTCCAGGTCATACTCATTTTAACCAAATGAATTATCTAATGTAGGTGATCAAAACAGTAGTCATTAAATTTATGGTGCTAACATNATGCGGGGCCTGAACCCACAAACCGTGAGATCATGACCTGAGCCGAAGTCGGATGCCTAACCGACTAAGCCACCCAGGCACCCCCTTAATGACAATTTCTAATTTTTTAATGTTTGTTTTGAGAGAGAAAGAGAGAGAGAGAGAGAGAGAGAGTCAGAGAGCGAATCCCAAGCAGGCTCCCCACTGTCAGTGCAGTATCTGATATGGGGCAGACTCCAGGCTCTGAACTGTCAGCACAGAGCCCAATGCGGGGCTCGAACCCATGAACTATGAGATCATGACCTGAGCCGAAGTCAGACGCTTAACCAACTGAGCCACCCAGGTGCCCCTATACTCTATTTTGGAAAGCTACTCAGAAATCAAATACAATTAAAGGTTAAATTTTAATTTATGACAATTTGTTATTTTACAACAAGAAATAGTACAGCATTGGGGCGCCTGGGTGGCTTAGTCGGTTGGGCGTCCGACTTTCGCTTGGGTCATGATCTCGCGGTTCGTGGGTTCGAGCCCCGCATCGGGCTCTGTGCTGACTGCCAGCTCAGAGCCTGGAGCCTGTTTCAGTCTGTGACTCCCTCTCTCTCTGACCCTCCTCTGCTCATGCTCTCTCTCTCTCTCTCTCTCTCCTAGAAATAAATAAAAAATAAAAAAATAAAAAAAAAAGAAATAGTACAGCATCAGAATCTGAAAAGATGTGTTCTCCATCAAACAAGTTTTTTTCTTTGAAAAAGAATATGTAAACCTGCATTTTAATCATAACTGTACTTGTTGAATTTAGAACCTGAATAGTGAAATACTAAATTAGCATGGTAGTTGAGTATGGGCTCTGAAGTCAGACACATGTGGCTGAAAACTGTTTGTCACTCATTAGCTTTCTAAATTTGAACAAATTAATTTGTTCATTCATGAAATTGAGTAAAAGTACATATCTTATCTGGTTTAGTTGGGTATTAAAATACTGCATGTAATATGCTCAATGCGGTACCTGTGAATTAAGAATTCAAATCATGTTAGGGATTATGCATTATTAAATGATTTGCATGCTTTATAACACACATACTCACACACAATTTCCCAAAGCTTCCATGTGCACAATAATGGTATATTTAACACTGGGATTGTACCAGTGGAGTTTTCATGTGAGAATTTGTTTCACCTTTGAACTTGATTACCTCTATGGCTTCTTTTCATCTTACTTCTCAAGGACCCTCACTTCTAATTCACTCAGTCATTCTCCAGACATACTAATAGTGCTGTTATGAGATTACAGCTAGATCTGACAGTCTTAGAAGTCATCTCTAAAGTGACTTTGTAGCTCCATGACAATCTATTACGTGATAGATTTACACTTAATGCTCAGAAGGCAATTTATTTCTTTCTTCTCAAACCTTGGGAGAGAACCTTATTAGACTTTCCAAATATCAATAGCACACTTTATTCATGATAATGTCAGCATCTCACAATTTTAGATAAACATATTTATTGGAACTCAGAGAGCTTTCTTCCAGGTCTTTAAAAGTAATAATTTGACATCCATAGAATTATAAGTTAAATATAAATAGAGAAAAAGAATGGCCCATTTTAAAAATATTTTTAAATATGAATATAAACTCAAACTTATTTAAGGAAAGTAAATACACATGCAGCCAATACATTTTGCTTATTAAAATTTTGAATAAAATATATTCTTTATTTAATGTTTTATTTATTTTTGAAAGAGAAAGAGAGAGAAAGAGCATGAGTAGGGGAGGGTCAGAAAGAGGAAGACCCAGAATCCAGAGCAGGCTCAGGCTCTAAGCTGTCAGTTCAGAGCCCAATACAGGACTTGAACCCACAGACTGCAAAATCATGACCTGAACCCAAGTCAGATGCTCAACCAACAGAGCCACCCAAGTGTCCCTGAATATAATATATTCTTAAAAAAATTTAATATTTCATCTATTTGTTAATATAGTTATTAAAGTAGTTTCTTAAATGTATCAAAATTTTAAGATATAGATTTGAAAGTCATCAACTAACATAATTGGAATTTACTTAAAAAATCCCTCAAACAAACTAATTTCTTATTATATGTATGTGTATACATATGTATATATGTACATCTCTATATAAATCTGTAAGGCAGTCTGGTGGTCTGAAGATGCATGGAATATTTAATGTGGCAGGTCTGTATCTTAGGGAAGACAGAATTATTTCTTCTTCCTTGGGGAATTTCAGTCTTGTCTCTTAAGGCCTTCAAATGATTGGATGAAGCCCACCCACATTATGGATAGTAAACAGCTATAGTCAAAGTCTACTGATTGAAGTATTTATTTATTTTGAGAAAGAAGCAGCACAAGCAGGGTAGGGGCAGGGATGGGGGGGAGGAGAGAGAGAATCCCAAGCAGGCTTGCACTGTCAGCGCAGGTCATGATCTGATGGTTCATGGGATTGAGTCCCAAGTCAGGCTCTGTGCTGACAGCATGGAGCCTGCTTAGGATTATCACTCTCCTTCTCTCTCTCTGCCCCTTCCCCTCTCATGCTCACACTCTCTCTCTCAAAATAAATAAACATTTAAAAAATAAAATTAAATTGTATTAAAATTTTTTTAAATAAAAATACTTTATTCCTATTGCATAAGAATGTTAGTTATCATCTGAGCTTTCAGCAAGTCATAATTTTTTTGCGGGTGAAGGATCTTGCTTCATGCTGCTGGCTGCTGACTGATCAGGGTAGTGGCTGCTGAAAGTTGGGGTTGCTGTGACAGTTTCTTAAAATAATGATGTTTGTTGCATCAGTTGATTTTTCCTTTCATGAATGAATTTTTGTAGCATACTATGTTGTGCTATTTGATAACATTTTACCCATAGAATTTCTTTTCAAGTTGTAGTCAGTCTTCTCAAACCCTGCTGCTTATTTATCGACTAAGTTTATGTAATATTCTGAATTCTTTGTTGTCATTTCAACAATCTTCAAAGCATCTTCACCAGAAGTAGTATTCATCTCAAGAAATCACTTAAATTGCTCATTTATAAGAAATAATTCCTCATTTACTAAAGTTGTATCATGATATTGTAGCAATTCACTCACATCTTCACTCTATTTTTAATTCTAGTTCTCTTGCTCTTTTAATTGTAGTCACTTCCTCTATTTAATTCTTTTTTTAATTTTTTTCAATATTTTTAAATGTTTCATTTATTTCTGAGAGAGAGAGAGAGAGAGAGAGCGTGAGCAGGGGAGGGCCTGAGAGAAAGGGAGATACAGAATCTGAAACAAGCTCCAGGCTCTGAACTGGCATTCAGTACAGAGCCCGACGCAGGGCTCAAACCCATGAACCATGAGAGCATAACCTGAGCAGAAGTCTGAAGCTTAACCGACTGAGCCACCCAGGCTCCCCTTCATTTAATTCTTGAACCCCTAAAAATCATCCATGAAGAATGAAATCAATGTCTTCCAAACTCCTGTTAATGTTGATATTTTGACCTTTCCCCATGAATCGTGAATGTCTTTAATGGTTTCTAGAATGATGCATCCTTTCTAGAAGGTTTTGAATTTACTTTGTCTGGATCTATCACAGTAATCCCTATGGCAGCTCTAGACTTACAAAATGTAATTTTTAAATAAGAAGACTTGAGAGTCAAAATTACTCCTTGATCTATGGCTTCAGAATGGACATTGTATTAGCAGGCATGAAAACCAACATTCCATCAGAAGTTTTTGTTGGTCAAGTGCATTGTCAATGAGCAGTAATATTTTGAAAGGCTTTTTCTCTGAGTAGTGGTTCACCACAGTGGGCTTAAAACACTCACTAAACCATATTGTAAACAGATGTGCTGTCATCTGGGCTTTGTTGTTTCATTTATAGAGAGCGTGGGCAAAGTATAGTTGTCATATTCTTAAGGGCCCTAGGATTTCCAGAATGGGTAAATGAGTGTTGGCTTCATTAGTCCCTAACAAGAGAGTCAGCCTGTCCTTTGAAGCTATGAAGCCAGGCAATGACTTCTCTTCTTAAGCTATGAAAGGCCTAGATGGCATCTTCTTCCAGTGTAAGATTTTTTGTCCTCATTGAAAATCTGTTGTTTAGTGTAGGTCAGATCTGTTTCCTTGTTTTTTTATAGATGATAGTACAAGTCAATCATGCCAAATCAGCATAAATGCTCTCTCAGTAAGCTCAAATTAATGACAATTTGTTTCTAAATTATGCCAAATTTTGAAACCAGTTGAAGTGTCATATAAAATTAAGTAGTTCCAATAAATACAAATACATGTAATCAGGAAGAATAAGAACGTTTGCCTTTTGGAGAAATAAAAACATAATTAAAATGATAAGATAGAGAAATACTCCCTCTGAAAGACAGAATGAACAACTGAAAGCCAATGAGGACATAGTAGGGGAGAAAATTGTTTCTAATCTTCTCACTAACCTGTGGAGATGATGACCTCTTAAACACATGTCAGTCATTAGTCTATAGAACACAACGTTTTGAGATTAGCTTGTTAAATCTGAATTTGGTCCCAGCTTGATGTTTAGATGTTCAGTATTGCCTTTGTGGAGTAACACTCACTGGAGCCAGAGAAATGTTTAAGTATCAAAAGAATACAACCAATACATTATAAAAAATTTCTAAACTGATAAAATTACAGAGTTCTCTCTTAAAAAACATTCCAGATATGTATGTATGCTTTGAGTCATGTATTTAATTAGCCAGCAAAGAGTTGTAATCATCTGTCATGTTTCTTCCACTGTTCTAGGTTTTGATAGAACAACAATAAATTTGACAACAAAGGTTCCTGATCTCATTAAGCTTTTATTTCCAAACAGAAGCAGAAAAATCAATATACAAATAAGAAAGAAACCAATCAATAATAAATGGCAAGCAGAGAATTCGGATTGAATGAAGAGCCATTTCCTGGGTAGGTACTGATTGGGTAGTCAGAAAAGGCTTCAACAGTTGACATTTAAACTGACATCTTAATAGCAAGGAGACATATCACTGATCCAAACAGACAGTAGAGCACCCCAGGCAAATGGTACAGACAGTGCAAATACCCTGAAGCACGAAAGAGTTTGGCATAATCAAAGGGGAATGCTGTGTAGATGTAGCACAGTCTGCAAAAGAACAAGCAGTGCTGGATGCATTTGAAGAAAGGCAGGAGTGAGAGGCTGTGCTAAACTGAGTAGAAGATGTACAATGCATTTCATGACAAAAGAGACTTTTAGAGTGTGTGTGTGTTTAGCTGAGGGTGTATATTATTAGTCTCTTAAAAATAGTTCTGGTATTTGTAAGGAAAATGTATTGCAGAGAGATGGACAAGTTTGAAGGACGATAGTGGAGGAACTAGAAAAGTGGGCAGATCTTCTTGAACTTCTGTTTTCTCCAACTATTACCATGACTTCATTTCTCCTTAATGTTTGAATTTCTACCCATGTGGAATTTATTTTGGCATAGGGAGTAAAGTAAAAACCCATCTTATTTTTTTGCACATAGGAACCCTGTTGCCTCAGTGCTATTTGTTGATTAATAGAAGGATGGTCTTAAATATTTGTATATACCTATTGAAGAAATTATTCAGAACTCTGAGGGAAAAATAAATTAAAATACAGGCAGAGATTCCTTTCCTGAATACATACCCCATGGTAAATCTTACAAAGATCCAAACAAGGATGGTGTATATGGAAACAGGGAGCTGGGAGCAGCCTGTGTATCTATCTCTAGAATAATGGATAAATAAAATGTAGTAAATCACACTATGGAATGGCATACAATAATAAGAAGCAATAAAACATGTATGTGACATGGACTAGTCCTAAGTAGGCCAGGAGGAGAAAACTATGACAGAAATGGGATTTACAAAACCCTTAATGAAACTGAAGCACATTAAAACACAATATATTTTACAAGGATACATCTATGCTTAAGAATGTATATCAAGCACATTATAAGTGGTTTCTTATGAGAGTAAGGTGATGAGATGCAGATTAGAAAAAAAGGGACAGAGCAAAACATGAAAAGAGCCCTGTATTCACTAGTAATGGTGATGTGTTAACAGTAAAAATAAATATAAGATGCATTCAATGTCAGGCATGACAAATGTGGAAGAGTGTGCCCTAGATTTGATGACATATGATAAATGTTATAGCTAAACATTATACGCAGAAGTTTAATTTTAAAAATGTGAAAGAAACAGGCTAAGAAAGAACATTTCAATTAATACTACCATACAAAATTAGAAACATGTTTTACAAGTAAAGATAGTTTGGAATGGAATATGTAGCATATATGTAGGCATGGTTTCTCCATTTTCCCTTAGGATATGTCTGTTTTAACCTGGACCTCATTTTCCAGTTGTAAGCGTTTGCACACTCTGTCTTCTAATGTAGATCACTAAACTGTCTTCCCTCCTTTATCCATATCACTGACACAGCCTTACTACAAATCCTTATTGTCTCTTTGGATCATTGCCATGGTGTTCCTAATTGGTCTCATAGGGTCTGGTCTTGTCAGCAACTATAATGCCCTGCAATCTTTCCAAAAATGCAAATGTGATTATAACTCCCTTTCTTAAATTCTTTTGATGTTTATACATTGCCTCAAGAGTAAAATCCAAACTCAGTTGATTAGTACATGACCTTCATTATCTGGTCTTTTATTATCATCCTTTCTGGTATCTAACCATTTATCTCCCCCAGGCTTCCTTTCTCCAGCCATTCCAGCTGTCTTAATATTGTTTTTTGTCATTTTACTAAAGAATGCCAACATTCTTCTAATCCTTCCCTGACTATCATCTAATCAATTTACAAATTTAAATGCCTTAGGATGAGTGGATATTGCAGATCAGGTTGTTTGGCCCATTCACACTCTACACATTCATGCAGACAATCTATGACTATGAAGTTGGGTGTCTTACTACTGCTCACGTTGGTTTGCTCATTTGTTTCCGAACTCACTAAGAACTCCTTCAAATCAAGGTCTGCATCCAATTTTTTCTTGCAATCACCAGTATAATGTAAAATATAAAGTAGAATTCAGTAAATATTTGTTCAGTAAAGGAAATTCATAATTATTTTTAATTAGAAATAAATATTTTTTTAAATATAAAAGAAATTACTTGTAAAATACCATTATAAACTTTGGAAATTTTTGAAAACACATAAAATACTAGAAGGATCAAATTTTGAAAGTTCAATGTCATAATAAGTACAAATAAACATCCCCCAAACCATACCAAACCACATTTATACAGCAACAACAAAAATATAAACATGATGTTAAATGAATAAGCATTCAAGTGAAAGGTAATCAAATTATTTTTACCTGACATAAATCAAGTGTCACTGTTAATATTAAAGAAAAGCTAAGAAAATTTTGAGGAAACATTTAAGTAAGAAGTAAATTTAATCCATGAGTAAAATATAAGACCCAGGATTGATCAAAAAATGATAGTTCTAGAAGATTTTGTTTTCCTGCTTGACTAGTTTGAAGAGCTGTATGTTAGGTAGGTGTCTCAGTTTAGGAAACTACTTATAAGAAGTAATCATTCTGAACACTATCAAGAAGAGTTATTCCTTAGCACTTTTTATGAGAAAACAATCCATATTTTATGCTTTCTGTGGAAGACTAAGAAAAAAAAAACAAATTCTAGAATCAATGAGTAAAAACAGTGCTGATACAAAGGTGATAGAATTTCACTAAGGAAATGTGTTTGAGTGGATCGAAGAATAACATATAAATACCTATAACTTGGTAAATGCCTTAACACTCCAGGTAATAGTAACCAGTAGGTGCAATGCAATAGTGCAGTTGTGGGAACACCTTCTGTAGATGATATTAGACCAACATATTGTGACTTAATATTGTTTAGAGAGAATACAAATGATAGGTGCTTTCTCAATTAATTGTGGAATATTAAAGATAATTATGGATAGTTTTAATTAGTTTCTCCTTTGGTTTATAATCAGAGAAAAAGTTATCTACTACTTTAAAACAGAATTTTAATTTATATTTGATTTTATTTATTTTTTACATATAATTTTTTTAAATGTTTTTTATTTATTTCTGAGAGAGAGAGACAGCATGAACAGGGAAGGGTCAGAGAGAGAGGGAGACACAGAATCTGAAACAGCCTCCAGGCTCTGAGCTAGCTGTCAGCACAGAGCTGGACGCAGGGCTCGAACCCATGAACCATGAGATCATGGCCTGAGCCGAAGTTGGACGCTTAACCGACTGAGCCACCCAGGCGCCCCGAGTTTATTTACTTTTAAAGCAAATATTAATTATATAAGCCCATAGGTATTTATGAGTTAACTGCAAATCCTTTTGGAGCTATTTACTCTATTATGACAAATACTTCCTTAAACCTGCGTGCTCACTATTTATATTCAGGGACTGCACCCTCTTGTTGAAGCAATAAAATAATTTAGAAATTCAAATGTAAGTCACTAAACTATATATAAAAGATTAATATTTCTTTGCTTACTGCTTAGGAAGGTAACCATTTTTTAATGTATAAAGAAGGATGTTCTTATATCCTGGCTATACAAATAGGTATTATCCAAATATACTATTGGAAATGCTAGAGTCATTCCTACAAATGACTTACAAACCAACTTCCTTCTCTGACAAACACAAATACTACACTGCTATGTTGGTGTAAGAAGCTCATGTGATAAACAAGTTTAAGCAGCCCTTTGTAAAATGTAAGTCACATGTGTTTCTTATCTTGTGCATTAATTGTGGTAGTGCAATATCTTTGAAATGTCACCTACTGGCTTGATTTGTAGATTCTGAATATGTGTTATTTTGGCTTATAAACTATGGCTAGGGATACAATTTATTAGGCATCAAGCATACTGACAGGCTGTGACTAAGATAGATGAAATGACATGATGATTTTAGGTCTTCATTGATACATGTTTGTTATTGGCTCCAACGCCTAATTATATTACTTCACAAGCCAGGCTTTTCCACCATTTAGATTAGTTTCTAAATCCAAATGCCTAAGGCCTAATCATCTGGTGAGAACTCAAAAAGAGAAAAAATATTGTTGTTGTTCTTTATTTCTGTTTTCAAACTTGGAACAGAATGATTATGTCAAACAGAAATAAAATGCATAGCTGTAGTGTTTTCTCTGTGGGCTTACAAACATTTACTTATTTTGTTTACAATGAGTCTCATAAGATTAGCAAATCAAATTGACAGATGATCAATGTCAGGTCTATTGAGAAACTGTCTGTGCAAATAGAATACCAGATCAGACCCCAGTGGCTCACTCAAGCCCTGATGATCATATGTACATTGTAAAGTATGCCTGTGGTAAAAACTTACTGTAAAAGTCACCTTGGTATGAAAATGAACTTAACATGAATTTCACATTAGCTTGTGAAAGATAGTTTTACAAAAATGTCTAAAGTACATAAGGAAGCAGCTATTTATAATGACAAATACACTCAGAATGTTGAATTTTTATGTATCATTTGAATTATTAGCAATTGTTAATTTTAATCATTTTAAAAGGAAGAGATAAAAGATATATTTTTATCCAAACTGAATTCACTGATATAGATGTGTATACATTCTAGCTACTGTTAACCTTTTTTAGCTATCTAGTAATTTCATGCTTTTGTGATCCTAATTCAAGCCATGCCAAGCTTAACAAGTTCAATTTGGTCTATTTTAAAAGTAAAGATATGCACTCTTTATTAGATGTTAATTTTATAAGGGGAAAGAATATGGAATCGATAGGAATTCTGTTTTTTAAGCATTCTGAGAAATTCTTCATTTTCTTTTATTTTCTTGTTTTTGTGGTTCATTATAAATTCTCAAATCATGTTTTATTATAAGCAAAACACATTAAAAAAATTGTAAATTTTATTTATGAAGCCTTTAAAATGATCCTAGTATTATTTTTGTTATGAAAATACTCTTCTATTTTTATGGGTGGAAGATTCAAATACTATGTCACACTTATCAGTGAGGTAAATTTTACCGTATTTCTGTGTTTTTAAATAAATAAAAATTATTTAAAATTCTTATTAGTCATCCACATGCTTTTTATTAATTTTTATTATTTAATTATCCAATTTATCAGTACAGAGGAAATATTGCAATAGTGACAACAGCTAAGAAAACCAAGACTACTCTTAAAATACATTATGCAAAATGTGGCATATATATCAATCTTATTTTTTTTTATCCATGATGACATCCTGTGCCTTTTGAGTGGAGCATTTAGTCCATTTACGTTCAAAGTACTTAGATAGATATGTACTTATTTCCGTTTTATTGCTTGTTTTGTCTTTTCTGAAGATTTTCTCTGATCTTTTCTTGTCTTTCCACTTGTCATGGTTTCTCCTTTGCACTCACAGAGTCCCCTTTCATATTTCTTGCAGGGCTGATTTAGTGGTCACAAAATCCTTTAGCTTTTGTTTGTCTGAAAAAATCTTTATCTCTCCTTCTATTCTGACTGATAGCGTTGCTGGATAGAGTATTCTTTACTGCAGACTTCTTCCATTCAGCACTTTGGATATATGATGCCACTTCCTTCTGCCTTGCCAAATTTCTGTTGAGAAATTTCCAGCTAGCCTTGTGTTTTCTCATGTAAGTTAAGGACTTCTTTTGTCTTGTTGCTTTTAAGGTTTTTTCTTTAATGATTATATTTTACAAATTTAATTATAATGCCTTGGTGTTAGTCTGCTTTTGTTAATTTTGATGGGAGTTTGTGCCTCCTGAATCTGTATATCTGTTTCCTTCCCCAGATTGGGAAGTTTTATGCTATTATTTCTTAAAATATATTTTCTGCCCTCTTTTCTCTCTTCTTCTTCTAGGACTCCTATAATTTGAATGTTATTACATTTGATGGAGTCAGTGAGTTTCCTAAATCCATTCTCATGATGCATAGTTCTTCTCTCTCTCTCTTTCTGTTTCATTATTTTCTATTATTTTGTCTTCTAGGTCACTAATTCATTCCTCTGCTTCTTCCAGCCTGCTGTTCACTGTATCAGGCCTATTTCCAGTGTCTTTATTGTATTTATCACTCTGATTAATTCTTTTTACCTCATTAATCACTCTGATTAATCCTTTTATCTAATTGATTCTTTTTTACCTCTTTTATCTCTGTGTGGAGGTTCTCACTGATGTCTTCTATTCTTTTCTCAAAACTAATAAGTATCCTTATCCTTTTTGCTTTAAATTCTTCATTAGGTATATTTGCTTAGATCTCTGGCCATAGCTTTATCTCATTCCTTCATTTGGGATAAATTACTGTGTCTTACATTTATCTAGGTTTCTGTCTTCTTCTCTGTATTAGAAAGGACAGTTATGTCTCCTGCCCCTAAAAGCAATGGCGTTATGTAGAGGAAGTCATGTAGGGCTTGGGATTTCAGGGAGTGCATCCAGTATGTATTGCGTGTGCTTTGCTGTTATGTTTTGTCTGCTCTCCATTAAGCCAGTCATCTACAGAGGCTCTCTTTGCCTGCCGTGAACAGTGTTTGGCGCCTGGCCTGAATGTGATGAGTTTAAACTAGGTATGTTCTGATCTGTTTGTAAAATGAGGCTTGACACCAGCTACTCTGAGAGGGAGAGAGAGAATCCCAAATAGGCTCTGCACTGTCAGGTTGCAGCAAACTGTGAGATAATGACCTGAGCCAAAATCAAGAATTGGATGCCTAACTGACTGAGCCACCTAAGTACTCCTATATTACCAACTTTAATTGAAACCTTTCTAATAATTATATAGCATTCATTTAATATTCTGAGTTATACTTCAGTATCATTTTGCATTCTAAGCCAGTATGGTAATAACTAAAGTTTTTCATAATATAATGTTTTCCCCTTTTACCAGTAGCATGGCATATTTTAATACATCTTTGAGAATTTTCCTGTGAGTTTAATGAGTTCAGGGATGTTGGCCAGGCAACCAAGGTTAGAAGTTTTGAATAATACAGAGGAATCTTTTACTTTCATCTCAGTATTCACTAGGGCAGGCAGAAATATCCTTTGTTTTATAGGATCTGAGTTAGAAAGAGACCTATTAGGTCATCTTTAAAAAATTTTCCTGCCTAAATAGCATAGATAATTCCCTTTCAGTATTATCACCATGCATTGTAAAATAGACCCTTTATGTGACTGATCCCAGTGGAAATCTAGGATTTTATGCACCTCAGAATAAATATTTTAGACAAAATTTAAGAAAAAAATGCCAAAATTGCCATTAACTTGCCAACTCTAAACATTTTGTATTTGATCAGAAGTGTGTGTGTGTGTGTGTGTGTGTGTGAATATACACAGAACATAGACAAGCCAAAAAAAACACTTAATAATTATATAATTATGTTTATATAGCTCCATTATTGACTACAAAGTAGAAATAATTTTCCATAAAAAACAATAGAAAGTCATTTTTTAAATGTCTTTATTTATTTTTGAGAGAGAGAGAGAGAGAGAGAGAGAGAATGAATGGGGGAGGGGCAGAAAGAGATGGAGACACAGAATCTGAAACAGACTCTAGGCTCTGAGCTGTTAGCACAGAACCCGATGCGAGGCTTGAACTCATGAGCCATGAGATCATGACCTGAGCTGCAGTCAGATGCTTAACCAACTGAGCTGCAAGGCGCCTCAGAAAGTCAATTTTTTGATAGACACTTGTCACCTGTGCAAAAATGTCCTTATACAATGACACTGTGTAGTCACATTTAAACATAACGTTGCCAAGATAGAAAGGCAAGACATGAAGAAGAATAATTATTAAATCCTTCCATTTATTTAATAGTTATAAATTTGATTATGTGTATCACCCAACTTCCTCCCTCTTTCTCCCTCGCTGCCATTATACTATCAAATGAAAAAAGAAAAAAATATTACATTGAATCTGAGGTATATGTTAAATCAGAATCCAACAAATGAAGTAGAATTTCTTATTGAGGCTGACTATATAGAATGATAAATTAAAGACTATGAGATCTTTTATTTTATTAATGTTTATTTTTTGAGAGAGAGAGACAAATTGTGAGTAGGGGAAGAGCAGAGAGAGAGGGAGACACAGAATCCAAATCAGGCTCCAGGCTCTTAGCTGTCAGCATGGAGCCTGATGCAGGGCTCAAATTCAAGAAATGGGAGATCATGACCTGAGCTGAAGTCAGACCCTCAATCAACTGAACCATCCAGGTACCCCAAAGACCATGAGATCTTTTAAACATGAATTTTGAAAACACAGAATTGTGTTCTAACTCCATTCCTTCCAAATTATATACCTTTTGAGATTTTCAGTAATTAATATGACTCTAAGATTATTTGTCATATTCTTACCACATAAAATGATAAATACCATGAGTTGTCTCTTTCTTCTAACTTTGCAATCTATACTCAATTTTACCATGAAGATTTTTTTTTTAATTTGCAGTTAATTCTCTTGTTGAAATTTCTATTTCATGGTACCCAATCATCCGAGGACCAAAAAATACACTTATTTCTAAGTACCTCTTAGAAATAAGGACCTTTTTGCCCTTGCATATTATATTCCAGTATTACTAAAAATACATAGCTTCCATGTAAAACCTAGATTTTGTTCAACTTATTGCCTCCACTCTCTCAATTCCTTCTAAGGTTTCAGATCTTACCTCTAATTCTATCTCATTTTGAAATCTTTTCCAACTTTACCAGGGAGATTTCATTATAGCAAAATTTTAGTCATTATGGCAAATTTTATACTTTATTATAATTTTTCTCATGCAACTCTGTTACTTCCTGAGACTATAAACACTTTCAGAGTAAGGGATGCACATTTTCTCTTTTGTATTCTCAATATGACATAATATGAAAAATATTGATAAATAATGAACGTCTAAGGGCTATGCAAAGTGTATTTTTAGAAAAATTTCACAGCCCAATGATTTACCTAGTTGGTGGTTAACAGATTTCCTTACAAGTTCATCAATTTACAGAAGGCCAAATAGCCAGTTAGTATTAGAACTGGGATTCCAAATCAGGATGACTCCAGAATATGAATTCTTAATCATATTTAAAATTCTGGTTACCTAAACTATACCGCCTTATTACTGCTGATTACCCAAGGGCTATCTCTGTCTAGGAACTAAGACCAAGAAGGAATATATTAGTTTGTCTAAGTGCAATATTTCTCTCTTTCTTTTTTTAAAACTACTTTTTCAGGATATGATTAACATACAAAAAGCTGTACATATCTATTGTATACAATTTGCGGATTCTGTAGATAATATACACAGGTGAAATTGTCATCACCATCACTGTCATGTACATATAAATTACCTCCAAAAGTTTCTTCCTTCCCTCTTAACAATTTTTTAAGTGTACAATACAGTATCATTAACTATGGCTACTATGGTGTATAGTAGATAGCTGGGACTTATTCATTTTGCCTAAGTGAGGCTTTGTAACTTTAATTCTTACCACCACTACCACTAGCCCCTGGCAACCACCATTTTGGTCCCTGCTTTTATGAAGATGTTTCTCTTTTTAAAAATACCTGAAGAGGTCTCTTTTAGTAATAACCAAAGAGATTTAATTTACATCCTAATATCAAAAGCCAAATTAAATTGTGAAGATTCAAATAGCAATGTAGTTAAACTCTGTAAAGATTTACTATATTTAAAAATATTTATGGGCTGGGTGGGTGGCTCAGTTGGTTAAGTGTTCAGCTTTGGCTCAGGTCATGATCTCACTCTGAGTTCAAACCTTGCGTCGGGCTCTATGCTGACAGCTCAGAGCCTGGAGCCTGCTTCAGATTCTGTGTCTTCCTCTCTCTCTGCTCAACCCTTACTCATGTTCTGTCTCTATCTCTTAAAAATAAATAAACATTATTTTTTTAATTACTTAAATGCCACTGTATGAAAAGTGCATATGTTTTATTGTACATGCTTTTTAAACAATCCTTTTAAACTATAGAACTAAAACTTCAATCTTTGTCATCTTGGACTGTGTCTTCCTTCTTTAACTTTTCTGTAGGGTTTCATGTTGATCAGGTGACCATAGCATCCAAATAAGGACATTCTTGAAAGTAATAAATACTAAAGCACCTAAAATAAAGAAAGCATGTCCTATGCTTTAGGACAAGCAGCATAATCCAGGATTACACTGGTAAACTGGGAGTAGTCACCTTATGTATTGACCATTTTCTTAGTGTTCTGTGAGCCATTATTAAGAAACATAGAGTTTCCTCTATCTCTGCATTTTTAGTCCCCTCTTTTTTAAGTGTAAATGGGCTTACCAACCTCAGAAGCATAAAAGCAAATCATTATGGCCCCTATTAGTTTTTTCTAATTTTATCTCTCATCATCTTTGAACTAAAAATTCCATAATTTTCCAAATCTTCATCTTTACTAAAAGTAAAACTCTAAAGTTCAAGGCTTAAGAGAAAAGGAAAGAGGATAAGGAGGAAGAGGAAGAAGAAGTCAAAAGAAAGGAGTAAAGGAAAGGAAAAGGAAATGGAAGGGGAAGGAAATGAAAGGGAAAGGAGAAAAAAAAGAAAACAGGAGAGTGCATACTTTTGTAGCCTGTATCTCAACCAGAATAATCAGTTTCAATATATGTTCCTTATTTCATAAGGTTACAGAGTTATGTAAAAACTCAAAATTATGCAAATAACATATTCATTGTAGAATATATAAATAAAAAAACGGAAAGAAGAATTAAAGGAAGTAGACAGGGAGAAAGAAAGGAAGACAGGAGGTATAAGAAAGAAGACAGAAGGGGAAAAAAAGAAAGAAAGGAGATGGAAGGAAAGGGAAGAGAAGGGAAGAAGAAAGGGTTGCCTGGTGAGTTGGGGAGACCCTGGACCTTGAGGCCTCAACTGAGCTTGTCCCCAGGATGGCACCAGAGTCTCTTGGTCTCCTCACTAGAAAGAATTCACAGACAGATACAACACAGCAGATGAGTGACACAAGTGGGAAAGTTTATTAAAGCAAAAATAGACATTTGAATGTAGAAATGGGGAGCTCAAGAAATAGAATTGGGAGCCTTGGGGTTTGGTTTTCTTTTATTGACAGTTGTTAACAAGGGGGTAGAATATTTATTACTTGGGGTGGGAATTTATTAGATGCAATGTTTCGTGCCTTCTCTTTCTTAATTAGTCAGGGATTTACTGCCATTTTGGCTGTCTGGTTTGATCCAGCCTTTTCTGGCTTTGTGTTGAAGTATTACCAGGACAGGCCTCTGACTTTCTGAATAGTTTGCCTTCACTTCCTCTTTGCAGGCCTCTACGCATCTTTCTAGGACCTAACATATTGTCTCTAACAGAAGGAAGTGCTAAGAAACAAAATTCAACCAAGTGGAATTTAAAGTTTTCATATTTTTATTGAGCTATTCCTGAAACAGGCAGCATCCCTTCTAGCAAATAGGAAGAGCCCCGAGGAGCTATAGAAAATGGAAGACTTCTACCAGCAGAAAGCGGGGAGAGACAAGAAGTCATAAGCAAAAGAAAGGATTATTTCAGGCAAGGTCAATTTCTTTTTGGATGTCTATCAGATGGATTACCTCCCTTGTGCTGGCCAGGAACTTCTAGACAGGTTGGTTGAGATTATAATCCTAGGAGACGCTGAAACTGCACT
Organism: Crocuta crocuta; assembly: GCF_008692635.1. Taxonomy (NCBI): domain Eukaryota; kingdom Metazoa; phylum Chordata; class Mammalia; order Carnivora; family Hyaenidae; genus Crocuta; species Crocuta crocuta. The sequence goes on along the minus strand of NW_027529203.1, from coordinate 682,644 downwards.
TAGTTTAGGTTTTAAGTCTTGGTTTGCTGACTTGGAACTTAGCACAAATGACTTTTTTAACAGAAGGGAGGGACAGAGGGAGTGAGGGTGGGGGAAGAGTAGAAATTTGACTTCTTGTTATTATTTGACTTTTATTATTATCTTCTTGCTTGTTATTATTGGAAAGTGAGATCAAATTATATTCTGTCTTTCATGATGCTGTTTATAGAGGGTCATTTGACATGCTATGTAGTCTGCTAATATTTACCATCACTTGGAGTCTATTACATGTCTAAGAATCTATGATAGGAGGGAAGAAAATCATATGCTGTATTATGATATTATATCTAAAAAGTAAAACATAAAGATTCCCTATAATTGAAATTTTACCTAGATTATATTCTTTTAAACTCTCATCATTATACAAAGCAGTGAAAAAAGCCCTTCTGCTTATTTTTTTTTTTAAGTCTATAGCAGTTTATAGACACATTTTAAAGCATGACTTTATGTATCCCCAGAACCGGATACTTCTACATGATTATAAATAATACAGGTTTTGTGAGCATTGAATAATCACATTCAGTTCCTTTGCAGTTCTTTATGGAAAAAAGAACATACATAATTGATTGGAAATTCATACTTTTGTTTGCATATTTATCATTACATTGTCATCTCACAACTATAATATGACAAAGAATATATATCCACTTCTACTTGACAGGACACAAGTTTGACAGGATCTTCTTTTAACAAAGTATCTCTAATTTATATTTAATATTTTCTGATTTTCTTTGATTTTTACTTAAATGAATTTTTAGACATCATATTTCTAAAGAAAGATCACTAAGAGCTCATATGAAGTTTGAAACAGGATGAAATAATAAAATAGTGATGTGATTGCCAAAGATTTATATACATATATATCATAGCAAGCCAAAGTAAAATAGGGTAATGTTTCCTATTTTTAAATTCAACTTCATTTTTAAAATGAAGTCTAATATTCGCTTTTCTCAGAAAAATATTTACTTTGTGCTGGGAAAGTAAGTTCGTGATTTATTATAAAAAGTTAAAATGCTATAGAGTCATGACCTTGATATTCACCTAAATAATTCACATATTTTCCATGTGATTCACTTTAGCATATATAATACTTAAGGTTGGAAATTTTCAACTAGGCTGTTATGTTTATAAATCTTAAAATATCATCTTCACTTTACTTTTTACCTTGTATACATAACCTTGAAATTATTTTAGTAAATTATTCTTTTTTCAAATTGTGCTGTATTCTTTTTAACTAATCATGGTGCTACTGCTTATAAATTATTCAGTTGCAATTTTTATGCTTTAAAGATGTGTAAATTTAAATCTGAATATTCCTTAGTTTCAAGAACAAAACAAGAACTACAATAATATAGTTAATGCATAATTTATCACTCCTCTCTGGTATCAGCCTAGGTATAAATGTGTGACTAAAGAATAAAGTAGCCCTTTTTTATATAGAATAATTGTATTTCTAATATTTTAAATTAAAAATAATGTATCCTTGGGCTCTGTTAAAATATGTTTAAATAGTTTGTGACATTAATGAAAGTTCTCTTTTAATTTTTTAATGTTCTATCTTCAAAATCATTTTCAGCAAGTCCCTTCTAATATTTGCCAGTGTTAACATCCACTCCAGATATTTATCATCCTTTACCTCAGTTGCTATAATAACCTCTAAGTTGGTCTTGGTGATGCATACCCACATTGCCACACTGTTTTCTTAAAAAAAAAAAAATCTTATGTTATACTTTCCTGCTTTAGAAGCCCCACATTACCTAAGGGATGAGTCAAAATTCCTTAGATTGATATTTTTAAAAAGTTTATAACGTGGATCCATCCTTTATCTTCTTAAGTTTCTTTAAAAAACTTATGAATTCTATTATTCTCCCCATTTGTGTATGTGTATGTGTACAATCACAATCACAATGAATTTACTACATAGACCTTGTTATGAATGATCAAGGAGCCACAGGAAAACCACAGAGAAGATAAAATTAATTCAATAAATAGTGTTGTAATAAATGATTACTTATTGTGGGGTAGAATTCAATTTAAGTAGGTTGAGTACAAGAGGCAGTGGTGGGTATTAGTATTAATCAAGGTCTCTTGAGATCAACACCTGTGGAATGTCAGGGAAAGAAGCAGAAATTGGGTAGCCAGAGAAGATGGGCTCTGATATACTCTAAATATTAACCTCTAAATATGTACCAATCTTTAGATTATTTCAAGTAGAGAAGAAAGGACCAGATTTTTTCTAAGTCTGCATCCATTTGTCATTAGGTATAGGCTGTTGCCAAGAAGGTCAACACTCTTTGTCAAGGCAGCACTCTTCACCAGAAATAATTCCTGGTGAATGATCATTGAAGACTACTGAAGCACTTCCAGGTGCCTGGGATTTAAATTCTTTAATCCTGGAGGAGGATTAGAGAAACACACCACAGAGTCCACTACACCTATCTCACAACAGCAAACGAAAATATTCACTGTGAATTGAAGATTAAAAACATTAAGTATTGAAGTATTAAAGAAAAAGTACTGCCAACATTGTTTTACCTTCTACAAAGTGAATGACTCAGTATATAAAAGATATAGAAGAGATTACAAAGGAAGTATAAATATTTGAACATATTATTTGCCACCTCTCACATACATAGGGATAAGCAAATTCTACTAATATAACCAATATAAAGAGGTAAGAAAAGGTGCAAGAAGAAAATATTGAAGCCAATATGTAAGCTGATTAATACTCTTGCCACTGGATTACTGAAATGGTGAAAGGGGTTGAACTCTAAGAACAGGAAACTGCCTTTACTTTTTTTTCAGACTCTATCTTCAATCATCCTTTATTAAATTCCTTTTGCTTAAGTATAAATATATCCAATAGCTTTCAATTTCAGTTGTAAGAAAAATCTTATTAAAGCAATTCTGACATTTAGTTATTAAAATGTTTAGTTCAACTAAACTTCAATATGATATATTCATCAGCTTCTCTCTTCCTTAGCACAGGCTTGTCCCTTGTTTCCAGGCTTATGGACCTACAGAGAAGAGGAACAAAGGGATTAGAGAAGGCAGATTTGAGAGTTTATGTAATGGACGTTGTTGAAATGTTAACATTGAAGCCTCTATGTAGCCACCAGCAAATGAAGACTTGGTATCATCATGGATGATACTTGCTCTTTGGAGGTGTTAGAGGAACTTTGATTTTGCACTATTGCCTGATAAAGGCTATGCCCTCATTCAGTGACTTGTGCATAAGCCCCACCTCCATGTCTTATTATCCCCCGTCTAGCCCTTGCATGAGGGGGACTGCATGAAAGAACACTAGCCAAGCTGTCATCTTCTCTATCGTCCATTTGAATCTTATTAATGCTTATCTTATAGAAGCTCTTGTTTAACTGCTAAACCTCTCTCCTCACCTTGCCATGGAAGACTTCTCCAGACTCCTGACTTTTGACTTCTCTAGCAGACAACAGTCTAGGGTTCATATACATTCCCAGACTCCCTAGAGCATATACCAAACTCTCTAAGGAACCTGCATATCATACTCCATCCTGATGAAGTATAGACTAGCCTGTAAGTTTCTGCAGTTATACAAGCATTTAGATGAGGAAGAAAGTGCCCCGCTTGCAGACACCTTCATTCTCTACAAGTATTTCTTCTTTGAAGAGGAGGAGAAGGCCCCTCCCATATCCGAGAAAAAATGGCACGGCTTTCTTTAAGTCTATAAACTCCCTTCAAATATCCAGTATTCCAGTATTATCTTTAGAGAGATGAGAGTCACTAAGGAGAACTTACTATTTTTTACTACATATATACATATATGTATGCATATATATGTGTGTATTTACATATATGTATATATGTATGATATATTTAGAGAGAAAGAGAGTGTGTGGGAATAGGGGAGAGGGGCAGAGGGACAGAGAGAGAATCTTATGCAGGCTCCATGCTGAGCATGGACATGGGGCTTGACCCCATGACCCTGGGATCATGACCTGGGCAAAAATCAAGAGTCAGATGCTCAACTAGCTGAGCCACCCAGGCACACTTACTATTTTTGAATAAATTCTGCATGAATGTATCTTGTACTAATCTTAGAGTAAGGATGCTTGTTTCCTTTAGTGTCCCATTGCATCTCCATCAAAAAAACTGCTTGTATAAAATTTGATTTGCCAATGTCATGACTTTAATAAATCCAAAGGCAATGAATATTAATAAATAACTCATCAGTAAAGAATAAGTACAACTTAAGGGGCACCTGGGTGGTTCATTCGGTTAAGCGTCTGACTTCAACTCAGCTCATGATCTTGTGGTTTGTGGCTTCGAGCCCTATGTAGGGCTCTGTGCTAACAGCTCAGAGCCTGGAGCCTGTTTCAGATTCTGTGTCTCCCTCTCTCTCTGCCCCTCCCCCACTCATGTTCTATCTGTGTCTCTCCCTCAAAAATAAATAAATATTCAAAAAAACATAAAAAAAGAAATACAACTCAAAAGCTAAACAACCCTTTTTTTCCTTTTAATGATAATGATACCCTTTGCCAAAAATTACAGACTAAATTTTGCATTGTTGGAAAGAAAAGGAATTGAAAACTTTCTATAGTTGATTTTCTCTACTTGCATTTAACTTAACTGGTTTCAAATATACATGATTGATAGATAATGGACCAATTTAAATAGTATTGGGGATATTATTTAACATTCTACTAAATAAATGTCCCGGATACTGTGGGTCATTGAAGAAAATGAATACATTGTTCTTTCAACCCTTCTCAGTTGCAGCTCACATCCTTCATTGTATGACCTTTACTCAACACTTAATGTGGTGCTAACCATTAAAAGCACGGTACTTGTTTTAATAAAACATAGAATATAATGCAAACTACTACTTTAGCTAGTATTTTACTGAGGAATAAGCAATTTATTTCAAGATTAAGAAAACAGGGTGTGCACGTTTTCAAAGACAGAATGTAGATCTTCAAAATGACATTTTTCACAAACTATGATAAGAGTGATTTTGATGTTAGGTTATTTTTCATTAAATGTGTTAACTTTAAAACTAAACTCTAATTATGATTTGCTGCCATACAATCTTTTTGGGAAACAATTTGGCACTATATATCAAGAGTCATAAAAATATACTGAATATATTTTTGGAATGAATGTACTATGAGTTTAAGGAAGTTTGAAAGTTTACATCCCATAGTTATTTCAAGATTAAAATGGTTTTAACTTATAATCTCTATTTAGAATATTGTCTCTCTGTAATCCAATTAATTCTGCAGTGACATAACCTTTCTGAAATCCTGATCTTATTATGGTGCTTCCCTGTTTAACATGCTTAAATGATACCCAATCATCTAGAAAACAAGCTCCAACATTCTTAAGATGGCCTATATATATATTTTTTTACTTTTCCAAGTAACTCTATCAACAGTCACATAGTACTTGCTGTTCTCCCAAATACTCCACACTAAAGCCATTCTACCTTTTTTTGTTTTTGTTTTGTTTTGTTTTGTTTTCATTTTGTTTTTCTTTATTTGTCCCTATCAATATGCCATTCCTCCCTCTTTGCCTGACAAACTTACTGTCATTCTTTGAAATTCTGGGTCTATCTTTGTCATTCTGTCTCTAATTTTAATGTGGTACATGATTAGCAAGTTAACTAGATTGGAGCTTCTGGAGAACATGAACTTACTACTGAACTTTACTATAACTCTTATTCAGTGTATATAGCAGATTTTTGTCAATCAAAAATTAGTTGAATTCATAATTAAATAAACAAATAAATGATTGAGTAATAAGTGAAAAAAATTGACTTTTTATTTAAAAATGGTACAGTTTAGGGGCTATTGGATGGCTCAGTTGGTTAAGCATCCAACTCTTGATTTCAGCTCAGCTCATGATCTCACCATTCATGAGTTCAAGCCCTGTATTGGATTCCAATGTGTCAGTATGGACACTGCTTGGGATTTTCTCTCTCTCTGCCCCAATCTCTCTCAAAATAAATAAGCTTTAAAAAATGGTACAGTTGAATACTTTTGTGTGATTATGCACCAAATGAATTGTTGATTATCTATATTGCAATTATTATTGCTCAGATATAACTTCATTTATCAGATATGTGTTGGGATAGCAAAAACCTTAGAGATAGTATCTCCTTGTAGGTTAGAGAACAGATTTGTCCATTGATCAGGATGATAAAGATCCTGTTTCCCTGTCACTTTGGGGAGAACTTAGACAGATATGCTAGTAGTCCCTTTATGAAATAAGGGTTTCCTAAATTTGCGTTTCCTCAGAAATGGCATAATCCTACTATTAGTGAGGCATCCACGTAGACCTCTCCTCATTGCTTCCCAAGGACCTAGGGATACTAAAAGAAAATTGTACTGCATGGAATTAAACAAGCATGGGAGACTTTATTCAAGATGACTGTGCTGGAGTCAAGATGACTATTGTATCAAGGGAAGAGATTGATTTCAACTCTACCGAAACAAAAGGCAAGAGAGTTTTGTTTTGACTTATTGGGCTCTTTGTCATATCATTTTTAAAAATTTAGATCTAAGTTAGTTAACATATAGCATAATAATGTTTTTAGGAGTAGAATTTAGTGATTTATCACTTATATATAACACCCGATGTTCATCCCAACAAGTGCTGTCCTTAACGTCCATCACCCATTTAGCACAATCTCCCCACCAACACCCCACCAGCAACCCTCACTTTGTTCTCTGTAATTAAGAGTCTCTTATGGTTTGCCTCCCTCTGTTTTTAACTTATCTTTCCTTCCCTTCCCCTATTTAATCAGTTTTGTTTCTTAAATTACACTTGTGAGTGAAATCATATGATACTTGTCTTTCTCTAACTGACTTATTTCACTTAGCATAATACCCTCTAGTTCCATCCGTGTTGTTGCAAGTGGCAAGATTGCATTCTTTTTTCATCACTAAGTAGTATTCCATTGTATATATATACCACCAGTTCTTTATGCGTTCATCAGTTGAATGATATTTAGGCTCTTTCCATACTTTATCTATTGTTTATAGTGCTGCTATAAATATTGGGGTGCATGTGCCCCTTCAACATTTTGGATCCTTTGGATAAATACCTAGTAGTGCAATTGCTAGGTCATAGGGTATCTCTATTTTTAATTTTTTGAGGAACTCCCATACCGTTCTCCAGGTGGCTGCACCAGTTTATGTTCCCAACAACAATGCAAAAAGTTCCCCTTTCTCTGCCTCCTCACCAACATTTGTTGTATCCTGAGTTGTTAATTTTAGCCATTCTGAAGGGCTTAAGATGGTATCTCATTGTGGTTTTGATTTGTATTGCCCTGAGAGTGAGGGAGTAACATTTTTTCATGTGTCTTTCAATCATCTGGAATCATGTCTTCTTTGGAAAAGTGTCTGTTCATGTCTTTTGCCCATTTCTTCACTGGATTATTTGTTTTTTGGGTGTAGAGTTTGATAAGTGCTTTATAGACTTTGGATACTAGGCCTTAATCTGGCATGTCTTTTGCAAATATCTTCTCCCATTATGTCAGTTGTCTTTTAGTTTTGTTGATCGTTTGCTTCATTATGTAGATAATTTTTTTATCTTGATGAGGTCCCAATAGTTCATTTTTGCTTTTGTTTTCCTTCCCTCCAGAGACATGTGTAGTAGGAAGTTGCTGCAGCTGAGGTCAGAGGTTGTTTCCGGGTTTCTCCTGCAGGATTTTGATGGTTCTGTTTTCTTTAGGTTGTTCATCCATTTTGAGTTTATTTTTGTGTATATTTTCTCTTTTTAAGAAAGTGGTCCAGGTTCATTCTTCTACATGTCGCTTTCCAGTTTCCCACACCATTTGCTGAAGAGACCCTCTTTTTGACTTTAGATATTCTTTCCTGCTTTCCTGTTTTGGCCATACAATTTTGGATCCATTTCTGACTTCTTAATTCTGTTCCATTGATCTATGTATTCATTTTTGTGCCAACACCATACTGTCTTGATGATTACAGCTTTGTAATACAGCTTGATGTGCAAAACTGTGATGCCTCCATCTTTGATTTTCTTTTTCAACATTAATTTGGCTATTTTTTCTGGTTCTATACAAATTTTAGAATTGTTTGTTCCAGCTCTGTGAAGAATGTTAGAATGTGTTATATTGTTAGGGATTGCACTGAATGTGTAGATTGTTTTTGGGTAGTATTGACATTTTAATAATATTTGTTCCTCCAATTCATGAGCATGGAATGTTTTTCCATTTCTTTGTGTCTTCTTCAATTTCTCTCATAAGCTTTCTATAGTTTTCAGAGTACAGATCTTTTATCTCTTTGGTTAAGTTTATTCCTGGGTATTTTATCAGTTTTGGTAAAATTGTAAGTGGGGTAGATTCCTTGATTTCTCTCTCTGCTGCTTCATTTTTGGTATATAGAAATGCAGGAGATTTCTGTACATAGATATTATACCTTGTAACTTTGCTGAGTTCATGTATCCATTCTAGCAGTTTTTGGGTGGAGTCTTTTGAGTTTTTCACATAGAGTATCATGTCAGTTGTGAAGAGTGAAAGTTTAACTTCTTCCTTGCCAATTTGAATGGTTTATATTTCTTTTTATTGTACGATTGCTGAGACTTGAACAAAAATCATTAGAGTGGACATCTCTGTTGTGTTCCTGACCTTAAGGTAAAAGCTCTCAATTTTTCCCCATTGAGGATGATATTAGTTGTGGTTCTATCATTTTTGGCCTTTATGATATTGAGGTATATTCCTTCTACCTCCAGGTTCTTGAGGCTTTTTATCAAAAAAAGAATGCTGTATGTTGTCAAATGCTTTCCCTGCATCTATTGAGGGGATCACATTGGCTCTTATACTTTCTTTAATTAATGTGATGTATCACATTGATTAATGTATTGATATTGAACCAGCACTACATCCCAGGAATAAATTCCACATGATTATATGAATTCTTTTAATGCATTGTTGGATTCTATTTGCTAGTATCTTATTGAGAAATTTTGCATACATGTTCATCAGGGAAACCGGTCTATAATTCTCTTTTTAGTGGGGTCATTTTCTGGTTAGGAATCAAGGTAATGCTGGCTTCAGAGAATGAACTTGTAAGTTTTTCTTCCATTTCCTTTTTTTTTTTTTTTTTTGGAACAGCTTCAAAGGAATAAGTTAAATGTTCAGAAGAACTGCCCTGGGAAGCCAGCTGGCCCCAGACTTATATTTGTTGGGAGATTTATTCCTAATTCCATTTCTTTACTTGTTATGGGTCTGTTCAAATTTTCTATTTATTCCTTGTTCAGGTTTGGTGGTTTATATGATTCTAGGAATTTGTCCATTTTATCCAGATTGGCAATTTGTTGGCATTTAATTGTTCATAATATTCTCTTACTATCATTTTTATTTCTGTAGTGTTGATTGTGATCTCTCCTTTTTAAGTCATGATTTTATTTACCTGGGTCCTTTCCTTTTTCTTTTTGATCAATCTGGCTAGCAGTTTATCAGTTTGTTAATTCTTTCAAAGAATCAGCTCCTAGTTTCATTGATCTGTTTTACTATTTGTTTTCTATATCATTGATTTCTGCTCTAGTCTTTTTATTTTCCCTTTTCTGCTGGTTTTGGACTTGTTTTGCTGCCTTCCCCCCTCCCCCATATCTTGTAGGTGTAAGGTTAGGTTGTATATTTTGAGACATTTCTTCTTTCTTTAGGAAGGCCAGGATTGCTATATACTTCTCTCCTATGGTCACATTTTCTACATACCAAAGGTTTTGGTAAACTGTCGTGTTTTCATTTTAAATGGCTTCCATGTACTTTTTTATTGCCTCTTTAATTTCTCAGTTAACCTATTCATTCTGTAGTGGGATTTTCTTTAACTTCCAAGTATTTGTGGTCTTTCCATTTTTTTTTTTCTTGTGATTGATTTCAAGTTTCATGGTACTGCAGTCTGAAAATATGCATGGTATTTTATTAATCTTTTTGGACTTGTTGAGGGCTGATTTGTGACCCAAGATGTGATCTGTTCTGGAGAATGTTCCCACTCAAAAAGAATGTTGTTCTGCTGCTTTAGGATGAAATGTTCTGAATATATCTGTAAAGTCCATCCTGTCCAGTTTGTCATTCAAAGGCATTGTTTCCTTATTTATTTTCTGTTTAGATGATCGGTCCATTGCTGCAATTGGCGTGTTGAAGTGCCCTACCATTATGGTATTATTATCAATGAGTTTCTTTATACTCATGATTGAATGATTTATATATTTAGAGCCTTCAATTTGGGGTCATATTTACAACTGTTACATCTTCTTGGTGTATAGACCCCTTAATTCTGATATAATGTCCTTCTCCATCTCTTGTGACAGTCTTTGTTTGAAAATCTAGTTTTTCTAATGTAAGTATGGCTATTCTGTCCTCCTTTTGGTGGCCATTAGCAAGATAGATGGTTTTCCATCCCCTTACTCTCAATCTGCATGTGTCTTTAGGTCTAAAATGAGTCTCTTGTACACACCATATAGATGAGTCTTTATTTTATCCATTGTGATACCCTATGTCTTTTGATTGGAGCATTTAGTCCATGTACATCTAGAGCGATTATAGAAAGATATGGACTTAGTGCCATTGTGTTGCGTGTAGACTTGGTGTTTCTGGTGATGTTCTCTGTTCCTTTTTAGATTTGGTTGCTTTTGTTTTGTTTTGTCCACACAAAGAGTCCTCCTTCAAATTTTTTGCAGGGTTGGTTTAGTGGTCACAAACTCCTTTGGTTTTTGTTTGCCTGAGAAACTCTATCTCTTTTCTATTCTGAATGTCAACCTTGTTTTATAAAGAAGTCTTGACTGCATTTTTTCCCCATGCAGCACATTGAATATATCCTACCACCCTTTCTGGCCTGCCAAGATTCTGTGGACGGATCTTCTGCAAACCTGACCTGTCATATCTCATAGGTTAAGGACTTTTTTCCCTTGCTGCTTTCATGATTCTTTCTTTTCCTGTGTATTTTGTGAAGTCAATTATGAAGTACCTTGATCATGTTCAGTTTTTGTTGAATCTAATTGGAGTTCTCATTGGCTCATGGATTTTGATGTCTGTGTCCTTTCCCAGATTAGGAAGATTTTCAGCTATAATTTGCTCACATAAAACTTCTGACCCTTTCTCTCTTCATTTTATGAGACTCTTATGAATTTATTCCTCTTTAATAAGCCACTGAACTCTCTAAGTCTAGCATCATGATTGTTTGTTTCTCTTTTTTCTGCTTTGTTTTTTTTTCCATAATATTATCTTCCATATTACTGATGCACTGCTCTCCTTCATCCATCCTTGTTGTCACAGCATCTATATAAGATTTCATCTAATTTATAGCATCTTTAATTTCAGCCTGACTAGATTTTATTTCTTTTATCTCTGCAGAAAGGGATTCTCTGTTGTCTACTATGCTTTGTTTAATTGCAGTTAGTATTCTTATAATTGTGATTTTATTTTATTTTATTTTTAAATATTTTTTAACGTTTTATTTATTTCTGAGGGAGAGAGAAAGACATTGTGAGCCGGGGAGGGTCAGAGAAAGAGGGAGACACAGAATCTGAAACAGGCTCCAGGCTCTGAGCTGGCTGTCAGCACAGAGCCAGACATGGGGCCCGAACCCACGAATCATGTGGTCATGACCTGAGCCGAAGTCGGTTGCTTAACTGACTGAGCCACCCAGGCACCCCTATAATTGTGATTTTAATTCTAGTTCAGGCATCTTACTTATATCTGTGTTGATTAAATCTCAGGCTGTCATTTATTCTGATCCTTTCTCTTGGGATGGATTTCCTCTGTCTTGTCATTTTTGAGGGAAAAAATATTAAGAAAAACTAATAAATTGAATACAAAACAAAACATATCAAATTCCATAAGGGAAGCTAGGTCTGAGGTTTGTTTCAGTCTGCTTGTTGAGAGAAGCTTGATAGAAAAGGGAAAAAAGAGAAAGGAAAAAAAGTTTAAAAATTTAGAAATTTAAAAAAGTAAAATAAAATAATAAAGTAATTAACAATAAATTATCTCTTTCTCTCAAGCTATCTGGCTCAACTGATGCAGATTGTTTCATTAATCCTTAGATAAATTTTCTAGGTGTCCAAAATGATTTGATGCTGATTTTGCTGTGTTTTACCCATATTACTCTGTCATCTTAACTCTGTCTTCCTGTCAGAGCAGGAGAGTTTTTAAACACTGATGTGAGATAGTGGAAAAGTATTGCAGAAAGTTAGTGATGAGTTTACTCAATGGGATTCGGTCATCTATGTTTGCTAATTGGTCCCTATGAATGTTGTGCTTCTACTGTCTTCACATTGACTGGGAGGTAAGAACAGTATCTTTCACAGTGATTACATTTCAAAAGTAAGTCTCCCATATCATTGAGAAGACATTTCTGGAATGTAAAACAGGCAAGAGGCTTGGAGAAGATTTACATCTGAAAGGGGCTGAAGGGTGTCTGGCTTAGTCAGTAAAGCATGTGACTCTTCATCTCAGAGTCATTAGTTCAAGCCCCATGTTGGACATGGAGCCTACTTAAAAAGGATGTGACAGAGAAATAATTTATAATTGCAAGTTTTCTAAAATATAAATGCTTTAAGAAAAGGAAGGTCAGGGGCCTCTAGTCAGGAAGATACCTGTCTAAAGTTTAGTGAAGCTGAGGGTAATATCAAGTCCATCTTGATCAGAGGACAAGGATGTCAGAGACCGGCTCTGGCTGGGGTCCACGGGTCCCTGAAGAATGGATGGTGTCGGCGAGGGAGGGAGTGAGAGAGCCCTGAGAGTCTTTCTGGCCACCAGGCAGATATCTCCGCTCTGACTGGAGCTCAACTTTATTTTATAATTAAGTGTTTGGGGGATGGCACAGAAGTGGCATTTGCTTTAGACAAGGATTTCTGATGACAAACTTCTTTGATATGTAAGAATTTCCAGGAACATAGATTTGTAGAAGACTCCTGCATAACCTTTATCAATAGTGATTGAGGTAGGGGATTTAGATGCTTATCCTATGGGAAAGGGAGGTATCTTTAGCATACCAGACAATGTTTTTTGCATAAAAAGGGTGAAGTTACTTCTTTGTGAGCAGGGGTCAATAGCTTGTTTTTTTAAGGTGGAAGTATCAAGAAAAACAGGTCTTTCAGGAAACACAATGTTTGCTCCCATAATCACAAAAGAAGTTCCTCAGTAGGTTCCAGGGAAGAATCGGCATATTCAAGGTCAGAATAAGTCACTCACAAAATGCTGCAAGCAGAAAAATTGGGTGGAGGTGGATATCTGTCCTTAACACTAAATTCGGCTCTTTGTCACAAGGCCAGACTCCATTGTAACTCTTGTGTTCTAAGCCCCCTTTATTATGTAAGTCTTGGATCTGCAAGGCCCTTAGGAAGAGCCTTTTGACAGTCATCCACAGTGCTTTCATCTGAAGTCTCTTTTGAAAAAGCAGGGATATGCTTTTCCTTATGAGGAATCTGTGTGGAAAATATCGGTCTGATCTGGAATATTGTGAGGCCTGGTCAATACAAGCAGCCTCATTTCCAACATGAGCCAGTAGTAGCAGAAGGAGATACCAGTTTTCCTTTCTCATGGCAGGAGCAAACGCTACCATTTCCTTGCTGTGACTGTCGTCCAGGTAGGGCAGTGCAGCTCTTAGCACAAGGAGGATTGTTCTTGTGGCCTGTTATGCTATGAAATATAAAGTGTTTGTCTCTGACCCAGAAATCTCATATCCTCTTCCAGTATACTGTTCATGTCTAATTTAGACAAAAGCTTAAAGTCTGCCATTGAAGACTTTCTTCAGCTGTGCTACAGCATGAAGATAATAACATAATCTTTTAAAAAAAACTGTCCACTTATTAAATTCTCTTCTTCATTCATATTTTGCTGGAAATCTTAATGTTGATTTAATTTTGGTAAATTTTCTTTCAAAGACTATTCTCTTAAGTAAAGAGAGTAAATTAACATATTGGCATTTAAATAGCATATTGTTAGATTAAACTAATAATGACATTTTTATAAATCAGTAAAATTAAACTTTTGTATAACAACTATGATATAAAGAGTAAAATATGAATTAGCATTTATAATTTGACAAGTATTAATCATTATGTCCTGTATAAAAGAAGATTGAAATTGAGCTTTTCTTATGAACTTGAGCCTATACAGAGCCGTCCTAAAAATTATATTTTGCTTAGGATATGGTCTCTAAACCACATTCACTCCTTTCAAGTCTGTAATAAAGGGACTTCGCAATATTTGTTTAGCTATAGAAATAATGTATTTTCTCATATATTAAAAAAGCAAAGCGAGACAGTTTATTGTATTTCTATTAGTAGACTTTCAAGTTTTTAGATTATTTTTATACTACAGGTAAATAAAATGATGATGCTTTCAGTAATGTTCAAAGCCGACATTTTTTTTTCTTTTTAAATTTATTTTTTTTCCGAGATGAAAGGAAACAAGAGTCTAATCATCAGGATCATACTTAATGTTGGACTTGGAACCATCAAATATACTTTATGTGACTGACCTATAAGTAACTGCACTTCATTCCCTAGAGCTGAAGTTAATATTGATTATCGAGAATGATCGGCAAGATTAGAAGAATTCAGTGAAGATGTATGACCCACTTCTTAATATCAAAATCCAGACCTAAAATATGTCATTAACTTCAATATGTATAGTTTTAATTAATAACATTTGCCTTTTTTATGTGTAGAAACGGTGTAGTTTAAACAATAAATATAAATCCAAACTTCATATAAACCAATGACTTTCAATGCTTTGTGCAAATTTTAATTAGGGAGAGTATGTATGTATATCTATATTTATTAAAGTTTATTTATTTATTTTAAGAGCGAGAAACAGGGAGAGAGTGAGCAGGGGAGGGGCAGACAGAGAGAGAAGAGAGAGAGAGAGAAAGAGAGAATCCCATGAATTCTCTCTGCACTGTCAGCAAAGAGCCCAATGCAGGGCTTGATCTCACAAACCATGAGATCATAACCTAAGCCGAAATCAAGAGCTGGACGCTTAAATGACTGAACCACCAAGGCACTTCTGGGGAGAGTATTTAAAATACAGATTCGTAGGATCTATTCACTGGGACTCTGATTCAATAGATCTGGAGTATTCCTTGAAGTTAGAGTTTTTATTATGATAGAAGGTACTAAAGAGCACACTCTGAGAGGAATTGGTAGAAGAGGCAAATCACTACAGTAATATTTGGGGTTACATATGAGATTTCAACATGTTCACAAGTATTTGGATCCAGATTCCCGTACTGTACTCAGTTCTTTTCAAATTGGGAAGGGACCTGTATTAAAATCTACTAGAGATTTTTCAAACCAAGAATGTTTTTATTCCTACTCTTTTCCCCTTGCCTCCAAATCAGTCCAGAGATTGTCCTACAAACTGGAAATGGATTTGAACTAGGAAACTTGCGTATACTTTGGAAACAAAAACAAACAAACAAAAACCCACCCATTGGTTTCTTATAATGACTTCTGATCCTTACCCTCTACTGCATAAAAATCTGGTGCAGCCACTAGGCCAGTTTTGGAAAACTTTTAGATTTATGAATTCAAAACAATTGCATTATAATAAAACATAATTTAGAGTCAGCACACAATTATGCGATGTTTTTGTGGGTTTTTCCTGTATCATCTAACCCCAGGTAGTTATAATGAAATTAATCTTGCATTACCCTCTTTACCTATCTCCTGTTAACAGTGAAATTTGAAATGTAGTTGTGACTGATGTAGAGTCATGTAGGTAGTAAAAGGTTTCTATTTTCAATCCAATGTAAGAGCTGGCCCTCTAGTGATGCCCTGGTACAAAACAAAGAAGTAAATGACTTGCTCAAAGCAGCCAGTGGCATAGGTAAGAAAAGAATACTACTGTATTTTTTACATTATACTGCCTACTTTAAAACTATTGCTCTGAGGTGCCTGGGTGGCTCAGTTGGTTAAGCATCTGACTTTTGCTCACATCATGATCTTCAGGTTCATGAACCATTCATTGGGCTCTTTACTGATGGCTCAGAGCCTGCAGCCTGCTTCAGATTTTGTGTCTCCCTGTCTCTGCCCCGTCCCCACTTGTACTCTGTCTCTCTCCATCTCAAAAATAAATAAATATTAAAAACAAAAAAGAAAACCATTGCTCAAATACTATTGTTCATTTGTGTAATATTTGTTTATTTATTTATGAAGGACAGAGCACACATGTGTACTAGCACAGGTGGAGGAGGAACAGAAGGAGTGGGAGAGAGAATCTTAAGTAGGTTCCACACCCACTGAAGAGCCCAAATCAGGAGTTGATCTCATGACTGTGAGATCATAACTTGAACTGAACTTAAGAGTTGAACACAAACTACTAGGCCACCCAGGTATCCCTTTTTAATTTTAATATATTGTATTTTATAATATGATATTTCATTATTAGAAAAATGCTATGAAATAGTGCAGTTTATCCCCATCTGACAGATCGAAGCACTGAAACCTAATGACTCCCAGGTTTCTAAAATTGACATTTTAGAGCTGTTCAGGCTCTTTTGTGGCCCCATATAAATTTTGGATTATTTTTTTTCTCTTTCTGTAAAATGTCATTTCAATTTTGATAGGGAGGGATTACATGGATCTGTAATTCAATTTTGGTAGAAATATTAATTCTTACTATCCATGACCGTGGGATGCTTTTCCATACTTTTGTGCCTTTTTAACTTGTTTTAACAATGTTTTATGATTTTCAGTGTGTAAATATTTGCTTATGTTTACTCCTAAGTAATTTATTATTTTTGTTCTATTGTAAATGAGACTGTTCTCATTTTCAGATTGATCTTTGTTAGTATATAGAAACACAAATGATTTTTTATGTTGATTTTGTATTCTGCAACTTGGCTGAATTTGCTTACTAGTTCTAACACTCTGTGTATGTGCAATCTTTAGGGTTTTCTATATGTAAAATTGTGTCATCCTTGAACAGAGAATTTTACCTTGCTTTTTTTCTGACTAATTGTCTCTTATTTCCCTTTACTGTTTAATTGCTCAAACTAGGACATCCAATATTATTTGAAATACAATTGGTGAGAGCTAGTGTTCTTGTCTGTTCCTTCTTTTAGAAGAAAAGGTTTGGGTTTTCCCTACTGACTTTGACGTTAGCTTAGGCTTTTTACTTATACTCTTTATAGTGTCAAGGTAATTTCCTTCTATTAGTAAATAGATTGTTTTTAATACAAAAAGGTGTTGAATTTTGTCAGATGCTTTTTCTACATCTATCACATCTAGATAATCATGTGATTTTTTTGTAGGTTAAATGGTTATTGGAGCTCATGAAGGAATCCTACTTGTTCATAATTTATGATATGTTTAATGTGCTATTGGATTTGGTTTGCTACTATTTTGCTGAGGATTTTTCATCTATTTTTATGAGGGATATTGGGCTTTAGTGTTTTCGTTTGTTTGCTTGAATGTTTCTTTGTTTTTGTTTTGTTTATTTTTTCTTGCAGTGTCTTCATCAGGCTTTGCTATTACAATAATGCTGACCTCATAAACTGAGTTTTGGAGTATTTCTTCATCTTCAATTATTTGGAAGAATTTGAGAAGGATTGCCATTAAGTTTGTTTTCAGTAATTGGTAGAATTCTCCATTAAAACCATCTAGGCTTTTCTTTGCAGATTCTTCATCACTGATGCAAACATCTTCCTAGATATTTATTTGTTTAGATTTTCTATTTTTTCCATGATGTAGTCTTGGTAGAATATGTTTTCCTAGGAGTCCATCCCTTCTAGGTTATTCATTTTATTTGTGTATAATATTTATATTGGCGTCTTATGATTCATTTTTATTTCTGTGACATCAGTTACAGTGTATTCTCTTTCATTTCTGATTTTAAGTCTCTTTGTCCCCCAGTTAGTTTAACTAAGGGTGTGTCTTTGTTTTATTCTTTTCAAATAACCAACTCTTATTTTTCCTCCCATTATTTTTCTATTTTCTTTTTTATTTGCTTCAGGTCTAATCTTTTGTTTCTTTCCCTCTCCTAACTTTCAGCTTAGTCTGTTTTTTTCTTTTTTCCTTGAAGGTATAAAGTTAGGTTTGTTTTGTTTTGACTTTGTTTCTTTGTCTTTTGGGAGTTCTCTTTAAATTCTGGCATTTATGATTATAAACTTCTAATTTACTACTGTTTTTGGTTCATTTCATTAGCTTTAGCTTTGTATTTACATTTTCATTTATGTGAAGACATTTTTCCAAGAAATTAGAAAAAATACTTTTTTTTCCTTTTGAATTCTTTTTGGACCCATTGATTGTCCTGAAATTTATTGCTTAATTTCCTCATGTGAATGTCCAGTTTTTCTTTTGGTATTGATCCCTATTTTCATTTCATGTGGTTAGAAAATATATTTGACATCATTTTAATGTACATAATTTAAGAATTGTTTTGTGACTATATATGTGATATATCATGGAAAATGTATGTACTAAAGAAGAATATGGGTTCTGCTGCTGGTGGGTAGAATTAGGTCCATGCAGTCTATAGTGCTGCTCAAGTTTTATTTTCTTATTGATCTTTTTGTCTGGTTGTTCTGTAAATAATTGAATGTAACATAATGAAATATTATATATATATTTTTTGCTTTTTCTCTTTTAGTTATATCAATGTTTTTGATAATAGGAGCATATCTACTTATAGTTGCTTCATCTTCCTGGTGGACAGACCTATTAATAATGATATAGTGTCTATTTTTGTGTCTTGTGAGAGTTTTTGACTAAAATTCTCTTTCATTTGTACAAGTACAGTGAGACCTGTTCTCTTTTGGTGACATTTTCATGAAATATCTTTTTAGGTTCTTTCCATTTTAGCTTTTGTGTGTTTTTAAATCTAAAGTGAGGTAGGTAACATATAGTTGGATCTTGTTTTTTTCATCCATTCAGCCACTGTCTTTTAACCAGGGAGCTTAATACATTATATTTCAAGTAATCACTGGGCATGCCTGGGTGGCTCAGTAAGTTGGGCATCTGATTCTTGGTTTTGGCTCAGGTCATAATCTCAGAGCTTGTGGGTTTGAGCCCCAAATCAAGCCCTGAGATGGGCTTCACCCTAACAGCACAGGGACTGCTTGGGATTCTCTCTCTCTCTCTCTCTCTGCCCCTCCCCTGCTCATGTGTGTCTGTGCACATGCGCACTTTCGCTTTCTCAAAATAAATGAAACAAATGTATGTTCCAGTCTTCTCTTTCCCTCCCTGGGAGAATCTAGTAGTTGGAAGTTTTCTTATGATTCTACCTGACAGAGGAGCTCTCAGAAGTGGGCACCACAAATTGTCCTGCCAGCTTTGATGCACCTGCCTTTGTGCTCACTTGGGGTATAGAAGCCTCTTAATTGATTCTGAATTTCTCATACTGGGAATTGGTCCATGTATTATTGAATGGGCATCTTGGTGGGTGAAAAAGAGCATGGGGCTTGTATTCTACCATGTTATTGATGTCATATTCCAAATAAGAGTGATATTTTGCTGGATTTTTTATTCTTACTTTTATATGAAGAGATGCTATAAAATTGTTTTTGATAAGCTATGTAGAATATATTATTTTATATTACTTTTTCTGTTCAGAGTGTAGGTTAATATTTATGCATCTATTTTGGTACATGAACCTACAAAAGTACAGGTTTAACCAATCAAACTTAAGAACCATAGAAGGTGATTTTAGTTGAAAAAGAAAATGTTCTAGTTTACATATATAATCTGATTTTAAATAACCCAACTTTTTGTTCTTATGTATGAAGAAATAATAGCCATAATGGAAACATTTATGAATTTGTTCATTCTGTTTCGTGATTGAAAAAGAAGTGAAATTGGCTTAAATTTAATGATCATATTGCCATCTGGCATTTTCAATTTTGTAATCTCCACAAATGCCATAGAATGTGGGAGGCAAGAACAAAAAAACTGAAAGTAGATTCATAGAATTCAAATATAATATGGCATAGAATCTTAAGTATATAATTACCGTAATAAGGACAATCCCACAATGTATTATCAGAGAAATTGATTTTTAACATTTGTGTTTTATAAGATTTTATGCTTCTTTGTGCTTCAAAAGATCAGCTGTTAAGTATGTCTTAGTGAAAAGAAATGCAGGTGCCTCTTACATGTAATGTGTTTTTTCCTCTGTGGGACAGCTGCAAACGTGGTCAAGGAAACAAGGATGATGATTCACTTGCTTCTTTTTTTATGTTAAATGAATATTGTTTCTAAATATGTAATGATGAAGAGTAAATATTCTAGCATTGAGAGTAAAGTGAGGATTTTAAGTGGTGTTTATTTTGGAAAAGAAGAGAAATTAGCTCCTGAGATAAGCAAGCTTCCCCTCGCCCCTGCGAAATACATAAATACATGAATATGTGAAAGGCAGATCATACACTTCCTATTAGTCTTTTGTCACCATTCATTGTTGGTTATTCAAATTTCTCAGTACCTTCCATGTATTAACCCATAAGTAGAGTATGAGTGATTAAAACATCTTGAAACTGTTACCCTAGCACTCCTGCTGACTCCATGAAACTAACTCCCAGGTATTGGTGTCAGTCATGACCATGGCACACAGCAGAACAAACAAAGGGTTTAAATATGACATTTCAATGAAGGAACTGTTTACAGAAGTGTGATCAGGGTAAGGGAATCTATACAGATGGGAAAGCAGCCAGTGATTAAGAATAGTGAAAAGCCCTTAATATCCCAAAAAGGCAAGAGGAACTAAAGGCTGATTTCATGCAAAAGGAGCCATACAACAGAAGTTCTGTAGTTCCATAATTTATCTTTTGATGAGACAATGTTTACATCTTTCATGACTGATCCAGAAAAGAGCAAGTGGTTGAGCAATACATAGCATCCCATAGGAAGGCAGAGAAACTAGGGAGTTGAAAGAGACATGTCTTAGATAGGAAGAAACATGATAAAGGGAGAGAAAGGAGATAATCAAGGCAATCTCCCTGAACTGGTTCTATTTTCTCTGGTGGAAGAGTAGCAAATGAGTTAGATGTTTGAAAATGATGAGGAGGAGGAGGAGGGTGGAGGGGGCATCATAGTAACAATAATGTTTTTCGTTAAGGGTAAGTATATGCTGGGTGCCATAATACTATCACAAATATATATTATAGGCTTACTAATATCTTATTTTCTCAAAAAAAGAACACTGAGAGGTAGAGAGTTTAACTCTTTGTTCCCAGATCAGCTGTGTGGCAAACCATAGTTGGCTCATATGTGCCCACCGGGGCACACTGTCAACAACTTTGTTTTGCTGCATAGTTTTCAAATAACTATAGCACTGAGGGAAGGAACAATTTGACTAGAAAATGAAGCAGGGTTGTCTTGCCATATTAAAGACTATTTGATAGTGATGACCATGAATTTAATGTGGTACTGACATGCCTAGCTCTGAAATTTGTGTCCTATGAATCATAACTGCCTGTGTGTAGGCAGAGAAAATGTCAGGAAGTTTAAAGAGGAGATCAGAATGACCAGTGAGGGGTGGCTATTGACATCAGGAAGGACAAAGCAATCTCTGCCAATTGGTATTATTTTTCTTTGATCCCAAGCCATAGCTACTATTTTTGAAGAGCTAAAGAGGCCAGAAACTCTATTACAGAAGGAAAAAAAATCCATCTTTTATTATCCCCCCATAAAGAGATATTGAAGCCTTTAAATTAAAAAAAAAAGGCATTTTTATATGGATAAGTTCTGTACTTCTGGAAAAGGGCCTTAGTTCAAAATAAAATTCATTCTGACTGTATCATCCACTTCATTTATATATGTGGATTCACCAGTGAGTCTACAATTTCACTGTTTACAGATAAGGTTTGGAAACAGGGACCTCAAAAGCATCCCTTTACTGGGTTTCTGTTGTCAAAACTTACATTTTAGTAAAGTGAGAGCTTTTCCTATCACCATGAGTGATATGCCAAGCAATTAATGCAATTTTTTAGAAATACATCAAAACCTTATATTTTGATATAAACATCATAATCTTAAACTTTCTTATAATTTGCAGTTTTTAATTCTGTATACAGTATGCCAACAGGCTGCATATTACAGCTGTGTGCAGCAAATTAAAAATCTTTGTTTCTAGGTAAAAAGTTATTTGGCAGTGGAAGTAATCTCCCACCCCATTAGAGAAACTAATCATTTCTTCGAGAGCTTAAAATAGCATAATCTACTGACTTAAACTGTGCTTTATTGGCTTCCTGCTAAACAAGGTAACTTGTCAATAACACTTTTATTGAGAAGCTAGTCAAAGTGAGGTAATGTCTGTTTGCCAATGTCATCAATATTTAAAGCCTAATAAGAAATCTTGAGAGGTAATCTTTACATATCATGGGAAAAAAGAGAGAGGTATGTGTCTATAAAGCTGCTGCAGGAAAATGATTTGAAGTATATGGCTTTTAATCTCTACAAAGCAATGGTATGAAGCAGGAACAATGAAACTTTTTCTGAAAAGGGACACATGATGGATAGTTTTGGCCCTATAGGCCATAGAGTCCTCTGTAGGTATTTTATCACTGTAGCATCAAAGTAGCCATAGATGATGCTTAGAGAGATGAGTGTGGCATGATTCAATAAACTGTTGTTTGTTTGTTTGTTTTGCAAAAACATATGAACAGCTGGATTGGGTCCATAAGTCATAGTTTGCCAAGCCTGGTTATCAAATCAAATATTGTTAAGTTGTTGCACATTAAGGTGATGTTACAGTATTGAAAAGACATTGTAAAAAGCAAAGTGAGGCTTTCAATTTAAAGAATTTTTTACAGCACCATTTAATACAAATATGTGAATAAGCAAGTTGATTATAACAGAATGATTTCCACTGATCCTTGATTCAACCAAGAGTAAAATTTGTTATTTTAAAGACATTATCTAATTAAAAGACAGGGTGGGATGATAAGAGCCTAAGATAAAGCATGTCAAAGGGGATCCAGAAGAAGGGCCAAGTGGAAAAATTAGACTATACACAATTTAGTGATGAAATGGATTGGTTATACCAGTTCCACTATTTCAGTGATATATTTGTTGATACATCAGTCCATACTGAGCTGTTTTAAAATTACTATTTTTGTATAATACATTTCAGTTTGTGAAGGGTGGGAAACCCTCTCCCACACTTATTGCCATTGAATATTTTTCCTTCTTTTTTTTTCAAATTTAGTGATGTGATTCTGCAAACAAATGTTTAATTCATATCAGTTTACCACATCATTAAGCTAGTATGTATTGTGTTATTGTCATTTAGAAGATAATGTTCTGGGTGCTAGACATACAGCAGTGGAAAAGGCAACAAAATCCTTGGTCTCAAGGAGTCTTGCAATCAACAAATAGGAAAGTGAATGGATAGGAATTTCAGAGAAGAATAAATGCTAAGACAACAAGTGTGATATTGTTGACAATGATTGAAGGATTTGGTGATACAGAAGAGGTTTAAACTACATTTGATTTGGTGGTTGTGGAATGCCTCTGAAAAGAGACATCATTGAGTTAAGATCTGAATTATAAAAACATCACAGTGGTGTTGAAATCTAGACCCATAGCTTTCCAGGCAGGAGAAATGGCAAGTAAAAAGTGTCTTTTCTGGGAATGAACATAAATGTGTTCCAAGAATAGAAATAAAGTTATGGGTGAAGTGTAATGAGCTAGGAAGAGAACAGGATGCATTCAGGCAAGAGTATTGGTAAAGGAATAGATCATGTAAGTTTTGTAAACCCAAAAGAAGAATTTAGATTGTATTTAAATGTAATGGAAGCATTTGAGGATTTTTAGTGGAATAGTCAGATAATACATTTCATGTTTTACAAAAAGCACTCTGGCGGCTATGCAGAGAGTGGAATGTAGAAGGTCAAAAGCAGAGGGGGGACAGTGGATTAGGAGATATGGCAATAGCCCAAACAAGAGATTGACTGTATCTTTTAGCCTTTTTATACTAGTTTACCTTACCAGCAGGCATAACTTTTTTCTCCTATTAATTCTATGTATATTAAGAGTATTTCTCCCAATCTTTCTTAGTTTAATGAAATGAGCTAAAAACAATACATGAAGAACTTTTTATCTAGGATTCCAGAAGAAAATGGTTATGGAATACTGAGATTGCTTTATTTTCATATATGGTTTCTACATTAAGTATGGACCCACCAACTCTTTTAGAGCATTTTAAAACATCAGTGAGAATAAAAACTTTAATATTCTAAATATTCAATTTATTCAGCGCCCATAGAAGGCAATGAAGAACACATTATTAAAACTATTACTATTAACAACCTCAATTGATGGAGCATTTACTATTTGACAGGAATTTTGATAGAACTTTAATTAAACTACCCTAACTATGTAAAATATATATAACTGTGTAAAACATTCATAACTATGTAAAGTATACATAATTAACACCACCTTAAAATTGAGAAAACTAAGACAGACAGAAATTATGAGTCTTGCAAAAACACAGCAAAGAAGAATTGGAGATGGGAAACTGCAAATGTGTTTATAAATGTTATGAGAATGATGTTTGATGATCTATTATATAGCTTCCAGTGGTTATGTCTCATTTTTTCTGAATGCATACACATAATTTGTGTTTCTTTCTTTCTGTTTTTTCCCCTTTGGTATAACAGAATATTAATTTTGTAAAATACCTTAAAAGAGTTTTAACGAAACATGAATCTGCACCACAGTCCAATGTAAAAAGAATGTTTATATTATGAAGTTAAAATACATCAAAATATATGCCTAGGAAAGTAAAATTCTACATGCTGACAAATTAAAAATCCCTTTGGAAACTGAAAAAAAATTACCATGTTTTAATCTGGGAAACATCAGGTGAAAGGAAGAATACCAACACAAACTGGGAGTGTATATGATTTATGAAGAAATGGCCCACATTATAGTACGAGTATTATTTGTATCTTGGGAATAGAAAGTGTGTAGAGTTTATCCGTACGTATTTGTTTGGAGACTGCTTACCATAGTTATATAAGTTTATAACTAGGATTACAGTGGTTAACTTAAAGAGCAGAGACACCAAGTTTTGTATAAAACAAATGATTCAGAGAATCTTTTATACAAATAATGGAGGGAAAAATGAAACACATACACACGTAACTAGGAATTGCTCATTATTTATTAGGAAATAGCATAAATACCAACAATTCCATGATAGAATATAAATGATAGCTAAGTAGCATGTATTGAATATTTAGTATGTCAGGCATTATGCTAAGCACTCAACATTTCTACTTCCTCCCTTAATCTTCATGAAAACATTGTGCCAGTTTTAAGGAAATAACCCCTTTGTATAGTTGAAGTAAGTGTAGTTTACCATGGATTATTGGCTGTTTCTTGAGGAATCACAGCTATTATGAAACAAATCCTAAATTTGAAACTCAGGCTATTATCCTCAAGGTCTTCCAAGCCAGTTTTAAAGATAAATGAAGAATGGGAGTATACTTGTCTGTGCTGAGGGTTTTAAAGACCTGAGGAAGGTAAGGACATCCACCAACACAAATAAAATTTCATCTTATCATCTACTTCACATACCTTAATTTCTGCCTTTAGATTTTAGATACTTGAGATTAAGCCATTGTGATCTGTGTCTAGTTATAATTGAATTATAACCATAGAGCTGTTAGATGCACTTATTTTATATATTAACCGCTTTTTGAAGAAAATGATAAATAAAAAGCTGATGGCTAAAGTCACAGTCCTGAAAGAGGAAAGTAAATAGGTTTGATTACAGAAAAGTTCAGCCTAGAGTATTAGGAGCTAATTTTTGGTAGGAAGAACACAGAGAGCACAGTCATGGTACAGCTTATCACAGACTTTGAGCTACCTTTTGGGATAAAAAGAACACTGAAAACTCAAGGGAGAAAACCACAAACATAGATCTTCTTAACTTTAACATTTTGGCTACTAAATAGGGTGACCAAATATACTAGTTTGTCTAAGTTATGTACCTGTTGTTATATCATAATTATTAGATTCTCTGTTTAATCTTTCTGAAACATATCATTTGAACAACAAATTATTCTTCTACCATTTACTCATGGGTAAACAAAGAGTACATAACTTGTCTATGGTCAAATGACTTTTAAGGAGTGATGCTTCATACTGAACCAAGAAAATCTGTCTCTGCTCACTATCTTCTCTACCATGTTTGTGGTACATATTAGTAGTGATGCTTTGAACTGAACCAGGAAAATCTATCTCTGCCCATTATCCTCTCTAGCAAGGTTGTGGTACATATTAGGTGTTTATTCATGCTGCTATCTTCTTTTGTATCTTTTCCTTCCAAACTCCTCTCAGATGTTCTTCAAAAAATTCTTTTCTTACACTTTCCATAATATGTTTGTTTCACTCACGTTGCATACTAAAATATTCACAGCTTGAAAAGTGCACTGTTTGAAATTGTCCTTAGCTTTTAAATCTAGGATCGATTTTCTTCTTTATTTCTACTGCCTTCATTTCTGTAGCACTCCATGAATCCTTAGAAACCAGTTATATCTCAGTCTGCTTTTTCTTCTGATAGACAAGGTATGCTTTCAGCCGTAACATTTGGGACTGAACCTTTGGTAAAGGTGACCATTCTCTGGTTCTTCTATTGTTATTAGTTTTATATATACTTTTTAGTTGAAATACATAAAGAACATGACTTCATCTTCTCATCATGTATCTCATGGGCTTAGCTTGCTTTAGACCAGGATTCACATCATGGCACATACATTTAAAAATTATCTTTTTGTGCACTTTGATGAATCAACTAGAGTGGTTCTCCTGATGTGTCTGGTAAGTGGGAGTCTGAGTCTGACATAAGATATTCTCGGTAAGATTTGTTATTGACTACTTCCTTTTTTTTTAAATCTTCTGTTCCTACTCCTTGACTACTCTTAATTTTGTTAATACTCTACCTGTTTGCTTAATAGACGTAAAGCCTAATGATATTATATTTTTCTATGTTGTCTCATGAGATATTTTGCAATTCATGGCATTAGTAATCACTTCCAGGAGGATGACTTCTGTGTCTTATAGAGTTGTTTTTTCTCTTGAGGACCATATCTAAATTTCTAGCTATTTTTTAAAATACCTGGACACAGACATATCCTCAAAACTCAGCAGGAAACTTTTAGAGACTCTAAGAACTATAAATAGTATACCTTCCCAGCATGTAATTAATAAATGATACTGAATTCTACAGTACATATAAGAGAATAAGAAGTTGTGATTGTCCCCATACGGTGACTACTTTTCTGCTTCAATCAGCTATCAAAAAGTCTTCCAAATTTATAGGTTTCCAAGTTGTATTTATTTATTTAGAGAAAATAAGCAGAGTAGGGGCAGATAGAGAGGGGGACAGAGGATCGGAAGCGGGCTCTGCACTTACAGCAGACAGCCCAATATAGGACTCGAACTCACAAACTGTGAGACCATGACCTAAGCTGAAGTCAGACACTTAATCAACTAAGCCACCAGGTGGCCTGAAGGATTGATTTCTTAAGAAGAAATTTTATGTACAAACCATTATACAAGTGATTAAAATGAGTATTTAATTCTAACTTTATAAATATCTAACGATGAAAAATAAAATTTCACAATTCTTTTTGTTTTTAATTCAACATCTATGTACCCTATATTTTGAGGAAAATATTGAATTTCAAGGCTGATTTGTTTTTGAGTGAGAAAAATATTAAAATAGTCTCAATGTGATCTGGGGGTCACATTTTACCTGGTGAAAGATCGAACATTGCGTTGGAGATGAACTATTTTATAAAAGCACAGTGGATTTCCCTTTTCACCAAATCTGTAGGGAAGGTAAACCTTTTCCAGAAATTCACTGATGAATTTGGTGAACTGTTCAGAATTTTGTATCATATAATTGCACAGTTTTTTATGTGTACCAACACTTTTCTTAATCTCTTTGATTTTCTGAATCTTAATTTTAAAGGAGTTTCATCAATTTGATCCAACTTTGTGACCAGGAGAAAAGCAAGATAGGTTTGGTGAACTGTAGCCAGGTTTTTTCACTATTGCCTTATTTCTGGTGCTTAAAAGTAATGTCATTTTTTGCTTATGCTACCTTTTACTATGCCTCTATTCACTATTACTTACAGAGAGATCCTGTATACATAACTAGTTATTAAAGGTCTTTGTAAATTTACCTAGTGCACATAATTCACATTTTCTGGGTTTAGTTCCCACTTTTATTTGTTTTCTATTCAAGTCTGTCAACGAACTACACTCTATTATTTCTTGTTCATACACAGACTTTACCATTTTCCTTCCTTTTTTTATATAATGCTAATGTTATGTGGGAGAAATGGTACAAATAACAATTCTCTTTTGAAATCATTCTTGTTTCCAAATAGAATTTGCCTTACCCTTTTTTAATTCTCTGATAGCAATTTATTTGCATGTCAATTATAGAAATGTAGTACACACCACAATCCCTTTCTCTTCCACTGAAGTATCAGCTTCACGATGCCAAGGAGAATGCCTTATTGAAAACTGTTATTAGAGTGTTAAGAGTCCAGATAAGTATTTATTATAGCAAGGTAAATAGGAAGACACATTGTAAGTGATAGAATGCTACAAAAATATTTAACCATCTTAACATAACCTTTTAATTAAAATATTTACTTTTTAAAAGGTTGTATAACTTCTTTAAGCCTTAGTAACCTTATTGTGAATATAATGAAGACTATTATCTCTAAGGGGTGTAGTAGAAAACAAAACAAAAACAAAAACCACTAAACACCTAAAAGAACCTTAAAGTGCTTTTGATAGAGCCTTGGAAAAAGCTCTCAAAAGCTTTTCCAATTGGTTTAATCATTTAATATTTTACTGTCTACATATTGTGGTTATATATACCTAAATAAGTATAAATCTTGGGAGAAGAGATATATTTCCTGGATCTTGAACAGGATCTAATCATTTCTTTGGTAAGACAGACAGTCTTTCCATTATAAGCCCTTTCAGGATACATTTTGAGTTGTATTTAGAAGATTCAACAAAACATCAAAGAACTACCTACTTAGAGAAAATGTGTCCTTTTGTGCATTTAGCATTTATGCTCTATGCACTGTATTTACTGTCAGCTTGTTTCAAGATGCAACTCATGTTATTAAATATCTCCTCCACCCTCATCATTATCATTGTAATTATCATCACACTAGTGCTTAATAGTAGAGAATTAAAGCAATTAGACCAAAGCAGTGTATTACATACAAAGCAATAAATAGGGGCATTGTGAGTCCTGGTGTTCTTTCTAATTGACTCTTAAGTTCCGAAACACAATTAAAAGTTTACAAAGCTTCACATCTAAAAGCAATTAATATAAAAAATCAAGGTAACTGCAATAGCAGAAAATCTATATGTCACTTTTCTATAAACATTTTTAATTTTTCTTATTTCATGCTATATTCCACCAAAATAAGAAATTGAAATGCACACATATACTGTGTACATACATACATATATACATACATACATGTACGTGAGTCTCTGGACATCCCAACATTAAAAGAAAACACCCTTCTTTTTCCAGATTTGAAATTTGGGATGTATCTATACACATACATATGCATACATACATATTTACTTAGATATATTAAAAAATTGCTTGTAGATATTCAATTGTTTGAAGTCTCTCTATGGAAAAATTCCATAAAGGTACAGAGAGTTAGGTAAATTAAAAATTAAAGTAGAGAAACAATAGAACTCCCCTATAACCCAGCAATAGCACTGCTAGATATTTACCCAAGGGATACAGGAGTGCTGATGCATAAGAGCACATGTACCCCAATGTTCATAGCAGCACACTCAACAATAGCCAAAACATGGAAAGAGCCTAAGGGCCCATCAACTGACGAATAGACCAAGAAGATGTGATTTATCTATACAATGGAATACTACATGGCAATGAGAAAGAATGAAATCTGGACATGTGTAGCAACATGGATGGAACATGAGGGGGTTATGCTGAGCAAAATAAGTCAGGCAGAGGACAGATACCATATGTTTGCATGTATAGGAGGATTAGGAGGAACTTAACGGAGGACCATGGGGGAGAAGAAGGGGAAAAATAGTGGAGGAGAGGGAGGGAGGCAAACCATGAGAGACTCTTGAATGCTGAGAACAAACTGAGGGCTGATGAGGGGGGTAAGGGAAGAGAGGTGACAGGCATGGAGGAGGGCACTTGTTGGGATGAGCACTGGGGGTTATATGGAAACCAACTTGACAATAAACTATTAAAAAAATTAAAGTAGAGAAAAAAAAAGCCACAGATGACTTTTCCATTCTTCAGTTATGACTACATACTGTCACTCTAAACTACCATCTCTTCATATTTCATTCATTTAAGGCTTTGGAGAAAAAAAACAAAGGAGAAAACAAACCAAAAAAGCTCAGAAGAAAGGATAACAGATGAGACGAAAAGCACAAATATGGAAAATGGTTTTAAGATTATGAATGAATATTTAAAACAGAAGATCAGAAATTTACCAAAAGAACAGGAATATTATTTTATAATTCTGTCTACACACAGAGCAAACTGTGACCTGTGGTTTTATAGGACTCCTAGCTTAAAATGTTCCAACCCTTGGGTTCATGCTTTGCCGGTACTATCTTAAATTCTGAAAATGTTTTTAACAAGAGGCTTTACATTTCATTTTGCAGTTGTCCTTGCAAATTTTGTAGACAGACTTGTCCCCAACTATAGAAGACACTTGTTTGTGTGCTTGGTCAATTCAAAGAAATTCATCAAAATCCAGGAACAGCCTTCATACTCAAGGGAGGGGTCTGCAAAACCTTTGTATGCTATGAAATTTGAACTTTCTGTCTACAGTAATTAATGATAATAAATAACTTGTATGCATTGTTTAACTAAAAAAAGGGAAATCTATTTTTTGTTTTCCAGTAATGAAACAGAGAACATATAATGAATTAGCAATTTCTTGTAAGAGAAATCCTGTGATCATTGCATTAGTAATTTTAAAAATAACTGAGAAGATGGTGAAATATTTTCCATGGTATATGAATTCAAAGAAGTGAGCATTTCTAGTTCTTATCATAACCTTTTATCTATAACATCTCAGATAGTTCTAAAAAATTCTGGGAACCATATAGTTACACCAGTAGTAAATTCTTCAACAACCTCGTAAGTTTTGTTTTGTTTTTTATTTTTAATGGAAATTCAAGTTCACAACCTCGATCACTGAGATCACTACAGGCAGAGACTAAAGTGGGATACCTGGTCTTGAAATTTTAACACTTTATTATTTTTTCCCTCATAGCATGCTGAATGTCTGAATATTACCCAGTTTGAGTTCAGAAAGCTTCTGTATACCATATCGCACTTTTGTAAAATAGATGCTATGTGTTGAAAACAAAGTTTGCTTTATTTTTTAATCCTCCAAAAAACATTGAAAACTTACTGACTATATGTTGGATGTGACAGAGGAAAAGATAGCTATCTGTAAGACTTGCTTTCTTCTTTAAAAGATAAATAAAATAATATTTTTAAATTTCTCAGCAGATTGATGATTATGAGGCTATAAATTAGGGAAGTCAAGACAGATTGAAATTAGTTAGAAAAACATTAGGACCTCAATGGACCAAGAGTGAAAGGAATTGCATCCACTTGGGCTAGAAAAAAGAGGAAAACATCTCTGGGGATTTGAAATATTTAGCCACTGATCTATCAGTCTTGGACTAATATTTTAATGTGGACATATGCATATGTGTGGAAGTTTCCTTTACTTGTTCTTTTTATAATTTCTTTTCAGTACAAATAGTCTATACTGTACTATACTATACATTTAGTGAGTTGGTTCTTGGTGCTATTTTGCATCTCTGTGTATGGTCCTAAATCATTCCCTTTGGTGTTCTACTTTTGACAAGAATAGCTTTAAAGTGTTTTCCTCCTTTTATTGAGCATTTCCTGACTGATTTCAATGAACAGCACTCACAGAAACAGAATTGAGTGGCCTTTCTCATGGACTCTCACCTGGGACAGAGATGTCGCTCTACCTTTTTGACACTCCTACTACAGAGCTCAGAATCTGTAACACTTTTGATAGAATTTCTGATACCTATCAGTTATGAGGAAAACTCAATTCAAACCCATAGTGGCAAGTCTAAAGCTAAGAAGTTATTACCTCAAAGTCAAGAAAATAAGTTTTCCCCCAAGAGTATATAAAATCATAATCTGTTAATCACTAGGAAAAACTTTGGGTTTTCAAAAAATAAAATTCAAACCCAAGAGTTGTAGTTTCCTCTCACAAAGGATGAGATCCTTTGTGATAAATAAAATCATATTTATTCTAAGTTATAAAATAAGCCAATGACTGAAACTCAGATCTTTGTGTAACTATGACAGAAGGAAAAAAAAATAACACAAAGCCACACACATATCATCAATTCATAAGCTGTTTCTAGCTGAATTTTCATACTTCCCTTTTAATAGGAAATTCCACATTATAAATAAATTATTTTGATAACTAATAAGTAATCAAGAAATAAAGTCAAATGGCTATTCTGTCAGTTTATGATTAAGCTGTAAGTATTTTAGTGGAATGTCAAAACAAAAATAAATAGAAATATTTCTAATCATCTTGTGACTTTAAGACCAATGAAACTTACTTTTCCTGAGCATGAAGAATTGTCAGATGTCTATGGCTGAAAATGAAGATGAGCGCTCTTAGATTATATGGACTCTGTTCACCTCAAAAAGGTGAAGGAGGAGAGGCACTTGGGTGGCTCTGTCTGTTGGGTGTCTGACTTTGGTTCAGGTCATGTACTCATGGCTCATGAGTTTGAGCCCTGTTTTGAATTCTGTGTCTCCCTCTCTCTCTGATCCTCCCCCACTCACACTTCTCTCTTTTTCTCTCTCTCTCTCAAATAAATAAACATTTTTTAAAAAGGCGAAAGAGGAAGATACTGTCCTGTCTTTGCTGCTGGAAGTTCCATTTCTAGTCCTTATAGAAAAGATTAAATAGATAGGAGTGGGGTTCTTTGATTTTACTAAAGCATTAAAGATACTAGTAGTTGGTTACTCCCTCACAAGATGTTTAGAATAGGGGGTGAGGGAATGTTAAATTCACCACTCTTCAGCTATCTCAAAAATCTGACTCTGTTCACTTGTCTCTCATATACAGTGCTGAGCATAAATAGATCTTGGAATGGAAATAAGAATGCAGTTCAACGCTGGGTTGCTTTATATCTAGAAGATATATGAAATTAAGTTAGATTTAAAAGTTGGAATGTTCCAGAATCAGTTTAAAGATTAGGGATATAGCACTGTGGTAGGGATCTGTCTGAATTGGGCATTTACATAGAATTAAGTGACTCTCCAAATGTAATTTCCTTAATAGCACTAGCATCCTAAGTGAGTATATCACCACTAGTGTTCAGAAAAATTGTTCGGTGCAATTTTGTCTTCATTGTTAATTTATACTTCTAGATTCACTTTTTTTGCAAGTTATTTAGTGACACTGTTATTTTTTTACATATAAGCTGTGCCCTACCTGGATGTGCTTGATCTATTATTTGTTCTTCCTCCACTCTGCTCTATGTAACAGGTAATATTAATTCTGTATTTCACAGGCAACTTGATCATTGTTTCTGTTGGTTTGATACCATGCCCCATACCTTACTCTTTGCATTGAGCACTGTCCAGCATCTTCAACACTTTCAGGTTCACATGATTATAGATATGTGTTTGTTAACCTTGAACTATGGCTTGAGTTAAACCTCCTCTTTGTTTATCCCTCCTAATTGGGATTGGTAGTGGCTTTCTCTTGTTTAATTTTCAGCTTCTCTGTCATCCATGTAAACTAATTAAAAGTAGTTTTATTGAAAATACTTAAAGTGGTTTCTACTTTTTTTGGTAGTCTGGAATGATTTAAAATGTATGGATTTGTCATCAATACAGTCTTATGATTTACTTAACTAGGCTCATGTTAGTATATGTAACCAATACCTCATCTGAGTCTTTCATTCTCTAAAGATCTAGATGAGGGGGGCCTTGGTGGCTCAATAGGTTAAGTGTCTGATTCTTGATTTCAGCTCAGGTCATGATCTCACGCTTGGTGAGTTCAAGTCTTGCATCAGGATTCTCTCTCCATCTCTCTGCCTCTCTCTTCCTCTCTCTCTCTCTCCCTCTCTTTCTCTGTCTCTCTCCTTCTCATGTTCTCTCTCTCTGTCTCAAAATAAATAAATAAACTTAAAAAATGTTATGAATATCTAGTTGACATTGGCCCAAAGTTTTACTGCACTGTTAGGGAAAAGTCCGATATTCTTTCTAGGATGTCTTTAAATTTCTGAGGTTCTTTTTGTGCAGTGACCTCTAGCACAGAGCTTCTCCTCCTGCTGAATTATTTAAACTTATCAATTGTCTGTCATTGAACAGGTACTGTCTGGACTTGTACTAACTACTCAAAAGCAGAATCACCCCTTTCTGTAAATTGTATATACACTAAAAATAACCAATTCAACCAATTCAATAACCATAAGAAAATGATATGAACAAGCCATCCAATCTCCCTCTTACTATTTTTCTCTAAGAAAATATCTCTTCTTTTCCTTCTATCTCACATTCTTTATCCCCTCTAGTTTCACCATACTTTTCCTCCAAATTGCCTCAGTAAATGTCTAACTATTTTCTTTCTATTTTCTAAAGCAATATAACTTCCAAAGTCAACTACAAAACTACTTTTNATATTAATAAGCAGGAAACATTTTATTTCATTGGATGTACATACTTTAGTAAGCAGAAAACATTGCAAAAATGTTTCTTCCATTTAACATGAGTCAAATTTTTACAGTGTTTTCTTTCTCCTCAAGCCATTCCAGTTCTCTCTAGTTCAAGTCACAAACATTTAATAGTTGTTTTAATTATAGTTTGTGTTTTTGCTTCTTTGAATTCTATGTATATCAAGAAAACAAGGTGTCTATTTTGCATACCTTCATCCAAATGAGATAAGTGCGAGGTATTTAGTGTAAAGCAAAATATATTTCTTTCTCTACAGGAGTTTTCAATATTATTAGTTATTTATTGCTGCATAACAAATTATCCTAAACCGTAGTGGTTCTAACAATAATACTCATTATTTTATAACTTTCATAGGTCAGGAATCCAGGTATGGCTTAGCTGGATATCCTGTTTAAAGGTATTTTACAAGACTGGTCATGTTAAGGCTCAATTAGACAAGGATCTGGTTCAAGTTTACTCATGTTCTTATTCAAAGGATTCAAATCCTTATGGACTTTTGGATTGAGGCCTTAGCTTTCCACTCGATGGCCAGAGACTGCCCTCATTTAATTCCTTCACGTGTTGGTTTCTACAGAGGACAACAAGGTAGCTAGCTTCTGTAGAGTCAGCACGTGAAAAGAGACAGGGAGAGAGTGCTAGCAAAACAGAAATCGTGGCTGTTTCTCTCTTAATCTCTAAAGTGGCACACCATCATTTTTACTGTCCTTTATGCATTAGAAGCAAGTCACTAGGTAAAGCACACCCTCAAAGAGAGAGTAATGAGTGAATGCTAGGAAGCTGGGATCCTCAGGAGCCATTTTAGAAGGTACCAACCACAGGCATTTAGAAATAAACAGGAAATTATTAGATAATGTGATAATAGTATGTCAAAAATTTATGGAGAAAAACTTAGAAAAATGGCTCAAGGGAGGCTTTCCGTTTTCATTTTACATATTTTTGTAGTTTGCATTATTATTTATACATGTCACCATTTTTAAGAAAAATTTTGTGAATACAGGGAATGTTTAGATGATAATATAATGATTATATATNTCTTATTAAGATAAAATGATACCTTATTGTCTCAAAGCTACTCTTTATATAACATGCAGAATAGACCTTGGAGAAGTAGTATACGTGGAGAGAATAGTTATAGGACTGCAGTTGAATTCCCAACTGGATATCAGCAGAGCCTGATCTTTGGAAATTTCACAGGAAATGAGAAAGGTAGATAGATTCAAGAGCAAGTCAGAAAACAAAGACCTGATGAGAAAAGATAAGAAAATAAATTAAGACTTTTCTTTCTGGCTTGTATCCTCTTGTGGTTGCTGTACCTTTCATTTATATCTGAAACAAATGAGTCAGTTTGGGACTGGAGAGTAGAAATCATGAATTCTGTTTTTGAAAGTTTAAGTTTGAAGTATCTGTAGGACATACAAATGGAGATAGAATAAGATTAAATATAGATCTGGGACTCAGGAAATGTGATATGGGGAGATAATGGAAGTTACTGTCACATATGTATGCACAGAAATACTAGTTTATAAACACTGTCTCCAAAGAAAATTAAGTTTCTTTATTCTATAGAAATAATCCAATCTTTCTTACAAGCCTGTATTTTCTGGCAGCAGCATTAAAAAACACAAGTATATTTTAGTCTTTTTTTGGTTTGTTTGTTACTGATGTAATAATTTAAAAGAGTTCCTTTAGGTGAAAACATGCGAGGCCTTTCCTTAGAAAATGATTGGCTTCTCCAATTTCCATCCTGTGAGGAGTGGATTTCTCCAATACAATTTGTAATTACTAGCTTTAAAATATTGCTGAATTCTAAATAATTTTTGCCATTATACATTTTAGTACTCATGCAGACATATTAAATTTAAAAAAAAAGAGTTCATTTAAATTGGTTGGGAACTCTGTTATAGTGCTGCCTAGCATGCTCCTTTCAAAACATATCTGAATTAAGTCCCATTTCCTTCTGGCTCAACTCTCTGAAGCAAACTAATGTGTTAAAATGATCCCTGCTAAGGTGTTAATGAATGATAATGAAGTCAGTGACACCCCCATTTAGGCATCATATTTGCATTTTTTAAAGCACTCTTTTACAGATAGAAGATCTTTTTAAAAAATAAATGAAACAATAAATAAGAATGGAGGGGAAAACAAGAAAGCACCTGCAGAGCTGCTTTTGCTCTCTACTTAGCCTCAGCCTGGACTGTGAGACGTACTCTCCCCCACTCGTATAAATTTGGACTTTGACAAAAATTGTCTCAAAATTCAAGAACAGAGCCAGTCATTTTTCATTCATATTTGCCTGTCAATGTCAATGGTGAAACAGAAGATCCTGTTCTCTGTAACATAATGACAATAAAGCCACCCAAAGTACTCTGCAATAATCCCTACAACATTTGCAACTCACTTAGGATTTGGCAACACATTTCAGGTCTAGGATCAAAATGAAATAAATATGTGACTGCTCTGCTCTAAACTAGCCTGGCATACTAAATACTGTTGATCCCTTCAAGCCCAGATTTTTGTTTAGTTGTGAGGCTGAGTAATTGTTATGAATATGGACCTACATCCTTCAAGCATTGGAGACATCATTTGTGTGCTGAATGAAAGAAGCTGTAGTTCTGCCCTTATTCATCTTATCAATTTATAACAAAAGGCTGTGTTTTCTGTCCATATTCTTATGATATCATATCTATGTGTGCATAAGTATACATATGCATATATACACACGGTGAGTCCTCTGTATTTTGATTTTGATCATTCAGAGAAAGTTATGCTGGCAATGAGAATACTCAGATAACACTGAAAGTAATAAATAAAATATTGCCTTCACTTCAGAGAAACATATACAGGGCATAAAAATATTAAGATAAAACAGTGAAAACACAAAAATGCTATTCCTGACAAATGGATCCGCTTCTATATAGTCAATGCTGGTTGTAAATAGTTCTTGAGTTATTACTGTATATTTAATTGATATTTTATGCAATTTTTCTTTGTTTTAGAATTGTTTTTAATGAGATAGTTTTTGTATTTTCAACCCTTTAGATTTTCTCCATATTTCTATGTAAATTAATACATGTTATCTGCTGCCTATTGTAATCTACAGGTGATTTTTGGTTCACTTGCGTCTTATTATCACTAATGATAAAAATTATATGGGGCTCAAATGCAACATTATAATGAAGCTATTTACAACTGGAGTAAGAACACCCATTCCTTCATTCTAAATTCTTGGAATCTCACAAGGATAAACTAAATAGTTACAATTAGGAAAAAGAACTGAACTCATCAATAGTATAAACAAAAAGAACAGGAATCACAAGTAGAGTTCAGTGTGCATGTATCAATATTTCATGGATCAAATAAGTTTCTGCCAAATAGTAGCAAATGATCCTTATATCTCCTGGCATAAGTTTTAACTTATGGATTTTTTTCTTTTTTATTTATCACTTAAATAAATATATGATGATAATTATATGTTTGGTAAAAAGTAATCAAGACCGTTCATTATATTCCTAGTGATCAGCTTCTTTTTACTTTGATTGTTGTAAATGAGCTTGTGTGTATTTTTGTATATACATGTACATGTCTGTTTTCATATATATGTGTGTTTGTGTTTTAAGACTGGACATAGTTTCAGGACATAATTTATTCATACTTTAAAAGAAAACTCTTTCTAGAATAACAAGAAATCATAGAAAATGTTGAGTCTTGCAAGTGAT
The DNA here is from genome assembly GCF_008692635.1 of Crocuta crocuta. Taxonomy (NCBI): domain Eukaryota; kingdom Metazoa; phylum Chordata; class Mammalia; order Carnivora; family Hyaenidae; genus Crocuta; species Crocuta crocuta. Next base: position 644,136 of record NW_027529203.1, on the reverse strand, counting down.
GTCAGTTTTGATAATCTAATTTTTTCTTAAAGATATCTTCTGTATTTGATTTCTCATAATGGCAGATCAAGTTATTTGGACCAACCTACCTACTAAAATTTCTTGCTTTTTTATTTTATTTTTTTCTTGAGAGAGAAAGGGAACTTGAGCAGAGAAGGAGTAGAGAGATTGGAAGGAAGGAGAGAATCCTAAGAGGGCTCCACACCCAGTGCAGAGCCCCATGGAACCTTCTATCTTATGACCCTGAGACCATGACCTCAGCTGAAATCAGGAGTCGGAGGCTCAACTAACTGAGCCACCCGAGATGCCTCTCTACTCAAAATTTCTAAAGTTATGGATAAAATGTATGTTGAAAGAAAAAAATCTTGAAATTACTGAAGATCTAATGAAGAAACAAACAAGTATTAGGCTAAAATTGAAGGAAAAACTGTAACCAAGAGTGGTACTTGTGGACTGCAAAAAATATGAACTTTTATTTTGATAGATCTATGGGTAAGGAATATAAAACAAAGCCCAGACTCTATGTGAAGGAAGGCATCTAATAGGAGAATGTCCCACAACAAACTATACTAAAGAATATACCTTTGGGGCAAAGGTAAACAAGAAAAAGTTTACCTTCTAGCTGAGCTAACGTCTAGTTTTAAAAGCCTGGATCCATTAGGAAACCTGCAGTATTTAACAGTGCTTAATGTTACTGAGGACAAAGTATGGCCCTAATTATGGGCTGAAACAAACACAAATTCTTTTTGGAGGAAGGTCTTCTTTCATCATAGTCCTCAAGATATCCCTACAAATAATTTTTAAAATGAAATGTTTAGTACATCAAAGATCGCCAGGTACACAAAGCAAAAGCACACCAAATGCGTGAACCAACAGAAATTCAGGCAACAGAAGAAACAGACCCAGAAATATTGGAATTATTAGATACAGAGGACAAAATAGCTCTACCATTTTGGGGTCATTTATTTATTCAACAAATGCTTATTGAGCACCTACTAGGTGTTCAGAGCTCTTCTAGGCACTATAAATTCAGTGGTAGATGAAATAAACAACCCTATCTTCCTTAAGGAGTTCACATTTTAGTGGGATAAGACAGACCAGAGCTTACTTATTGCTTAGAAAATGTTGCAAGGTCTCAGATGGACAGCAGTAAGCAGCACTTGGTTTCTAGCCCATTGTATCAGACAGTAAAGTCTGTGTTCTTGTCATGATTTTACTCTGGTTCTAGAAGCTTATACAGGACCCAGCCTAGGCCAAAATGGCCATTAGAACCTTAGAGGTCAGGGCAGCAAAAATTTAGTACCTTCAACTAAAGTTTTCTTTTGAAAAAAAAATTTAATGTTTATTTATTTTTGGGAGAGAGGGAGAGACAGAGGGAGACACAGAATCTGAAGCAGGCTCTAGGCTCCGAGCTGTCAGCACAGAGCCCGATGCAGGGCTTGAACTCACCAACTGTGAGATCATGACCTAAGCCAAAGTCATCCAGTTAACCAAGTGAGCCACCCAGATGCCCCAGAAGTTTTTAAAATATTTTTTCGTTTCTAAGAGTGTAAGAGCATGAGTGGGGGAGAGGTAGAGAGAGGGGGCATTATAGGACCTGAAGCAGGCTTTGAACCAACAGCAGTTAGCCCAATGTGAAGCTCAAACTTACGAATCATGAGATCATGACCTGAGCTGAAGTCTGTCTCTCAACAGACTGAGCCATCCAGGTGCCCTTCAGCTGCAGATTTAAATCAACAATAAAACTTGAGTATATCTACAACAGGAAGATAGAAAAAAGTGACATTGCTGATGTGCAAAAGGATGTAAATAACATAGAACTCAAAAAATATTAAATTAAATGAAAAAAATAAATGGACAGTATAACAAATTACATACAACAGAAGAGAAAGTGAGTGAACTAAAAGAAAAGTAGTGCTCTCTACAGTGACAGTTCAGTTGGGGAAGCAAAGCCACTATGAGTAATAGAGAATAGGATATTTGTTATCCCAGTAAAACCAAACAGGTATGGGGCAAACTGAGCAAGCAAGGGCCAGAATGGATAAGGTAGAAGATTAAGAAAAACAATAACCAGAAAACCCTCCTCTCTGAAGCAGTGGCATAAGCGAACACGTCAGAACTTGCCAGAGAATCTCAGAAACGAGCTCTGGCTAACTGACAAAATGAATCAGTGAAGGTGCATTGTGAAGTCTGTAGCAGGATGCTGTTTCTGCATCTGGGTAGGCCTGAGGTTGCTGTTGGTCAACAGGGCCAGCAAGTCAATAGAAAACAACTGTGAATGTAGGGTGGGGTAAAGCATGGTCAATGTTGAATCTGGTTCTCTGAGAGTTGCTGCTTCTGTTTCTCACAATTTATAGCCACAACAGCCAACAGAGATGCTGGCTATTGGTTCCTTTCTGCCTCCCAAATCTTATACAAATCTTTCTTTTGGTCAGCTACAACTAGAAAGCACACAGGGAGGCATGCATGGGAAGCATATTTCTAGTTAAGCCAAGTTTCACAGTGAAAAAATATCATCATAAGCATGACAGAGAAAAAGATGGAAAATACAAACAAAAAGGGATAAAAAGTGTAGAGGGCACAGTGAGGAAAATACCACTTAAATTGAAGACTCATAAGGAGAGAAGAGAAAGATTGGGTCACAGATACTATTTGAAAAGATCCTGATACCTTACAAAAATGTTCAATGACACAAATCCACCATACCAAGGGTTATAAGCAATTTTAAAGAAAAGAAATGTAAATACATCCACAACTTGAAACTTCATAAAGAAATTGTAGCTCATCAAATATGCAGTGAAAAATCTTATCTTTTTAATAGTACCAAGGAAAATATTAGAGTGAAAGGTGACTTTTTAATGTCATCATTAGACACCAGAAAATGGTGAAATCATATTCTGAACATACTGAAAGAGAAAAACAATAGAAAACCAACAATGAAACTCTCAATATTGAATTGTGTGTGTCTCAAAAATATCCCTTGGGAATGACAATGCAGTGAAATATTTTTCAGACAAATAAAAGAGTAGCTGATCTTACTATTAATGGCAATTGGAGCCATATACATAGTTTATTAATATCCTGTGTTATCAAAATTTTTCTTAAAAACACGAATTCTTGTGCAGGAATTCTTTTTGAATTTCTTTTAGGGTAAATCTTATGAAAACTATCACTATGAAAATACAAATATAACTACTTATAATTTTAGGATATTTCTGATTGTTGAAGCCCTTTCATTACTGCTTCAATGACTGATACTTCATTAATATTACTTTCCAATATGACATTTGTGTTCATATATTTAAAATATAATGGAGGGGCTCCTGGGTGGCTCACTCGCTTAAGCGTCCGAATTTGGCTCAGGTCATGATCTCACGGTTCGTGGGTTCGAGCCCCGCTTCGGGCTCTGTGCTGAGGGCTAGCTCAGAGCCTGGAGCCTGCTTCGGATTCTGTATCTCCCTCTCTCTCTGAGCCTCCCCTGCACACGCTGCCTCTCTCTCTCAGAAATAAGTAAAAAAAAAACAAAAACAAAAAACCCCAACACATTATAATGGAACTATTTTATCATTTGATCTTATAGTTATTTTCATTTGTAGAATGTTTATATGTCAATAACTATTAGGATTTTTGTTTCATTTTGTTTCTTTAATGGAAGACTTTGAAGGATTTTCTTAATGTTGGCAGTTTTGAAGTTTCATAACTGCTCCATTTGTTCTTTATCTCATTTATTACACAGACAAAAATATATACAATGACAGGTAAGGGAAGAATACTTTCTAGTTTTAGGGAAGAGATCAGATTCTTCCACAAGATTATTAGTACAGACAGATGATGAGTGACGAAAAGGAACTGAGCATGACAAAAGAATTTTCATTGAACCTCCTTGGTTTTAACATTTTGTTTCACTCTCAGCTATACTTGGGCACTCAAGTATGAAAACTCTCCTTCATATCTGTTTAGCCAATAAAACATTGATTTCCAAAAAGCAAGCGAATCCATACACTTGTGATAAGGATAAGAGTCCTGAGGAACTAAACAGATGCTATGTTTTCAGAATCCTGTTTCTTCCCCTGCTTCCCACAGCAACTTTCCCTTCCTGGTTCAGAGCCTTTCACGGTCCATTAGTATTGCATTCTAAAGAATCCCAGGTGTCATCACCTTGGGCTCAACTAAATAGTTACCACCTCCTACACTCCCTTGGATCTTCTAAAAATGTGTTGAAATGTCTCATTTGCTGCTGTCACACTTCTGTGAGTTTTCACATTACTGTTACTACTTTGCCAGATTTTTATTGGGGCTTTGGAAAAAAAAGAAAGATACATTTAGTTAATCTATCTACTCTGTATGGAAAACTTGAATGAATGTTTTTGAATGAATAAACAAACACACAAGTTGTTCTGTCCTTTAGAAATGGCCCTTGCATGAGACAAACCAAGATACAGACTCTTAATTATAGTGAACAAAATGATGGTTACAAGAAGGGAGGGGAGTACGGGGATGGTTTAAATAGGTGATGGGGAGTGAGAATGCACTTGTGATGAGCACTGAGTAATGTATAGACTTGTTAACTCACTATATTGTACACATGAAGCTAATATAATGCTGTATGTTAACTAACTGGAATTAAAATAAAAACTTGAAAAAAATAAAAAGAAAGAGAAGAAAGAAGAGAAAGAAGGAAGGGAGGGAGAGAGAGAGATAGAAACAGAAAGAAAGAAGGAAAGAAGGAAAGAAGGAAAGAAAGAAAGAAAGAAAGAAAGAAAGAAAGAAAGAAAGAAGGAAAGAAAGAAAAGAAAGAAAGAAAAAAGAAAGAAAGAAAGGTGATTAATAGTTTGCAATTTTAAACTGAATAATTAAGACAGATTTTACTGAAAAGATTACATTTAAATAGAAATAGAAAGAAAGAGGGAGGGAAGGAAGGAAGGAATAAATGACCCTTTCATAACTGCCTTGAATAAATTCTCTTATTTTTCTTTTATTTATTTATCTATCATTAATTAATCAATTAATTATTTTTTTTAAGAAAGAGAGAGAGGCAGAGAGAAAGGGAGAGAAAGAATCACAAGCAGGCTCCACTCTCAGCAGAGAGCCTGATGTGGGGCCTGATCTCACAACCCTGAGATCATGATCTGAAATCAACAGTCAGATGCTTAATCACCTGAGCCACTCAGGTGCTCTACTTCCCTATTTTTCCAAACTAGGAAATTCTACCTGCAACTTCCCTTAATATGGTTCTTCTTTTCCTCCTCCTCCTTCTACTGACAATGAGTTTTAAATGTCATATTTTCTTATCTCACATTATCTTATTAACTCTAAGTTTTTACCTTTTTTGTTCTCTATATTGTATCATGAAATTTATTTTCCTCTGGATTTGACAGCTAAGAGAACATTGCTATGAAATAGTTTGCTTTCTACTTGCTTCACTTTCCTAATAATCTCCATTTCAATTTTGATACATTGTTTATTGCTTAAAATATATTATTTGCTGTTTGAATTTTATTCACAGCTAGGAGGATGGAAGAGCATCAGAATTAAGAGGAACTTCTGCTAATTCACAATTCCTAAGTTGAAATCCTAGTAGAACTACTTGTTAGCTATGTGATCTATAGCAGGTAATTTAAATATAATAAGATTTAGTTTATTATGATTTTCTTCAATGAGGAAGATAACTATTTGACTCACCAGCTTTTGAGAATTAAATGAGAAACTGTATATTAAATTCTTTGCCAGGAATTTGTTCAAAGATTAGGAGATTCTCTATGGATAAAATAAAAATCTCTGTCTTCATGGAACTTTTATATAAGTCATAGAGATACAAAAATAATAGTAACAATAATAATGATAATACTGATGAATTATATGGTGTTATAGAAGAAATAAGTATGGAGACAAAAAATAAAAATGAATCAAATACTTAAATGTAGTATATTGTATAGTATATAAATTATACATAATTTAAACTTTATTTATTTATATATTTAATGTTTTACTTATTTCTGAGAGAGAGAGAGAGACAGTGTGATCAGGGGAGAGTCAGAGAGAGAGGGAGACACACAGTCTGAAACAGGCTCCAGATTCTGAGCTGGCTGTTAGCACAGAGCCCATCGCGGGGCTGGAACCCACGCACCGCAAGATCATGACCTGAGCCGAAGTCGGATGCTTAACTGTCTGAGCCACCCAGGTGCCCCTAATTTAAACTTTAAAATATGTGATAAAAAAAAGCATGAAAGGGAAGTAGAGAATGTAGACAGTTCTGATGGTAGAGCAGGTGGTTAATAGTTTTCAATTTTATACAGAATAATTAAGAAAGATTTTACTGGAAAGATTACATTTAAAGAGAAATTGAAAGAGAACAGGGAGATATCCATGTGACTATTTGAATGAAGAGCAGTTTGAACTAAAAGAAGGGCCAGAGCAAAGACTCTGAGGCAGGCAAGCAAATGGTATATTCTGCAAGAGCAGCAAGCAAGCCTATGTAGCTAGAGGACAGTGCATAAAGGAAGTGTAACAGGAGGTCAAAGAGACAACAAGGTAAAGTTGTGGTTAGGAGATGGGGCTGATTGCAAAGTATTTTGTAGATCATTGTCAAAACTGTAGTTATTACCTAAGAAGGATAGCAAATCACTGGAATGTTTCAAGCAGAAGTGATATCTTTTTTCTTTTCTTTTCTTTCCTTTTCTTTTCTTTTCTTTTCTTTTCTTTTCTTTTCTTTTCTTTTCTTTTCCTTTTCTACTGGCTGTGGTATGAAGAATAGACTGAATGAGACAGGGTTAGATGAAGAATTAGAAGGCCATTACAGTAATCCAGGCAAGAAATGGTGGCTTGCACAGCGGTGAAAGTTTTGAGGAGAGCTTAAATTCTGGATATATTTTAGGTGTCAGATAGATTTTTTTAAGTTTATTTATTCTGAGCAAGAGAGAGAGAGAGAGAACAGGAGCATGAGCTCAAGAGGGACAGCAAGAGAGGGAGAGAGAATCCCACATACACTCCTTGCTGTTAGCAAGGCTCAAACTCACAAATCCTGAGATCATGATCTGACTCTGAAATCAAGAGTCAAATACTTAACCAACTCAGCCACCCAGGTAATGATTATCTTGCATATTGAACGTAGGGTAAAAATGAGATAAATCCAAAGTTGTTGCCCTAAGCAACTGGAAATAAAAAAATTACTATTATTTGGAATGGGAGAATCCTCAAGAAGGCCAAGTTTTGGACCTATCAAATTTGATATATTTTTGAATATCCACATAATGTTGCTGAGTAGCAAGTTGGATATATAATGAAAGATTTAAGATTAAGAAAGAAAGAAAGGTGTGTGTATATACATACCCATACATGAATGGATATGGCAGTATTTTAATAAAATCTATTTACAAAAAAGTAGGCAGCACTCCAAATTTGTCTTCTGTGTTATTGTATAGGAATTTTAAAGAATGGAAAGGGGGCCTGTATTGCTTTTGGGGAGGGTGTTGATTTTCTAACGTACAGTGTATGTTTTAGGTAGCTACTATGTATTAAGTATGATGATCTCAGTATGCTTTGGGTGGAAAATACTAAATAACAGACAGAAAAAGTATGTTTACATTCACCTTCACCACTTAATACTAGTATGACCCTGGGCAAGTCACTTAACCTTGGAATACCAAGTTTTCTCATCAGGGACACAAAGATAATAAAATTTATCTTGCCAACTTCTACATATGGTGGGAAAATTAAGTGGCAAGACATAACTATTTCAATGTAATGATTATACTATAGTTGGGAAGAAAAATACATTAGATGTTATCTTTAAACTAGAAGATCTCTTGACCTCTCATTTGCTATTATGTATTTAATGCAGTTCTGGACTTGGGCTTTTCTGTGTAACACTGATGTTTTCATTTTATTATATAGTCATGTGGAATATGGATCCAGGGACCCTCAGTTATGGTTCTAAACTTTTCCCTATTTCTTTTCTGCTCTAAAACTCTAGGCAAATTATTTACCTTATTTTGAACTCAATTTCTTCACCTACAGAATGTGGAAGTTGAACTAGATATCAAAATATATTTTACTTTATTTTTTCAACATTTAAAAACATTTTAATGTTTGTTTATTATTTTTGAGAGAGACACAGAGAGACAGCACAAGCAGGGAAGGGGCATACAGAAAGAATCTGAAGCAGGCTCTAGGCTCTGAGCTGTCAGCACAGAGCCCAATATGGGGTTCGAACTCATAAACATTGACATCATGGCTTGAGCCAAAGTTGGATACTCAACTGATTGAGCCACCGGGGCACCCCTATTTTTTACTTCTTTAATTCTATGTTTCTACTTTAGAAAAAAAAATGTAATTTACCAGGTGACATATATTATTTTCTTATAGTCACTGGACAATAAAACAAGTAATAAATAATACATTTCTAAAACTTTGCTCAGAATATATATTCCTTCCTCAAAAATCACACAAGCAACAACATTAACTTTTAGGTAGAAACTGAGAATGGTATTTGATAGGTCAGCTTGCAGCATAACATAAAATCTGGAATATGACTGAATATAAACAATAATATACTGACCTCTACCAAGGAAGCCCTTAATACATCTGAAAAAATTTAAGAGGCACAAATATTTAATTTTATTCTACTATTTACACTTCCAGAATCCATTAATTTGCCAGGTGGAAATTAAGAACATTCATGTGACTGTTGGTGAATGAATAGAGGAAAACTATTATCTATAAAGCCAGATAAGTAAGCACAAAGTACATATCTGTTTTATATTCAGCATGTGGCAAGCCCTTTCACAGCCTCTTTANTTTTCCTTTTTTTTTTTTTTTTTTTTTTTTTTTAATGGAGATTCAAGTTAGGTATTAAGGCTTTAAAACCAATTTGAGTCCCATCACTACCCATCCCATAATGGTTATGTGATCTAGGCCATGTTGCTTGCCATAATCTTTCTTTTGTTATGACTATTTCTTCATATGTAAAGTACAGATATTCCCTACGTTATAAGAATTGAACAGTGTCTGCCACATTGTAAGTAGATCCTGATTTTAGCCACTCACTTAATCATAACTTTTGTTCTCATCCATTATTTTATTTTACATCCAGGAACTCCCAGCCCATTTCCACATAATGGGCTTTACACATGTTGGCCTCACTGTTTCTTGAACAATTTACTAGTAAATTTTACTTTCTACTTCTATACCCATAGGCATATTTACATATTAGAACTTCTAACTTTAATAAAATTTCATATGTAGAGTACCTTTGTGAGGGTAGAGAGAAAGAATAAAATAGAAAGCAGTTAGAAGTCCATTATAGGAAATCATATCTGAGATATTCAGAATAAATTTTGAATGTAAAGCCTGTCTCCCTTTCACCCAAAAACTGGAAGAACAGGTATTAGGACAGTATAAGCCTGTTCAAACTAGGTTATTTTTCAGAAATAAACAGTCCAAATATCTCAGTAGTTTGAAAAAAGAAAAGGTCACTTCCCTATTACAGTTCAGCTGTGGCCACCTTTGCAGGATATTTGTCATACCCACTCAGGACCAAAGCTAACAGAGCAGCTCTTATCAACAACGTTATAGTCATAGTGTCAGAGGGAAAGAGGACACTAGAGTATATGACATTGTAGTTAAGTGTTTTGTCCAAAAATGATTTCCATTCCTCAACTCACTCCTAATTGGAACTCACCACATATCCCCTCCCTTCTCAGGAATTCAGGAAAAGCAGTCAAACCTTGTGCCCAGAATGGGGGTAGGAAAGCAGGATATTTGCCAGCAAAACTATAATATTCATATCTGTCTTTATTGTGATCAAATATTTGGTTTACCCTCCTTTTCATAGGCATCCTCCTTTTATCACAGTGATTTGTTGCTGTATATTAGAGGTCATGCATGAAAACACTAATTAACAGTCTATTTCTTGATCACTTAAACGGGCAAATTTGTAATGAATTATATATCAGTTAAATATTTACAACAAATATACTACTCAAAAATGTAGTATAGTCATTATTAACCATATGTTATTATGTACACTGCTCAAAATTTGTTTCCCAACTACCAATCTATATGGTGGTTGAAAAACAATTGTTTTGTATTCAGTAACATTTTTTTTCTGTCATTGATCTAGTGTTTCTCAATAGCTTTGCAACCTTCTGTAGAATTTTCTTCATTTTCTGGTGTGTGTGGGGCTTGTTTTACTCTACTAGATAAAGACTGTATTTAATATGATAAATGATGTAAAGAGATGGGCAACATGAGCACAAAATCACATAGAGTGTTTCTACTGGGTATGACACTGTGATGGATTTCATCTTAGAATGCCATCTCCTTTGTTGTTAATGCACATGTTTTCAGAATATAGGCCTATAACTTAGAAGTTCCATCACCTGAATTTGTTGTGCAACTTGAGATTTTTCCCAGATACTATGCTTGTTAAAATTATCCTGTATTGCATTTTTGAATTTCTTTCTGGATACATGTGGGTCAAAAACTACATTGAGAAGTATATAAATCTTATATATTTTGTATATAAAATGCAGAGAGACATTCTATCAAGAGAATGCTAATGGAGATGATGTTCCATGAAGTATAACTGTATATTTCCCCTGCCTTCCCAGGAGAGAATGCAAAATTCCAAGAGTCTTACTATCTAACTAAAGTCAAAGAACTCTTGTTAGTGACTCTCTACATGATATCTGCATGTGATTATGGGGGTCAATTACACACCTTCACTGCCAATTATTGAGTGGTAAAGCATAATCAGGGTAACCACAACGAACATTCAGATATGAGGAGAAAAGGAGACACAGGGTCATTGATCGGTAGCAATTCAGAAATCCAGCTGTGTAGAAGTTATGAGGGGCCCTTTAACTGGAGCTGATGTGGGTTCCTTAACTAGAGCTGATTCTACTTCCTGGAATTAGCAACCTACTACCTTGTTCTCTATGCTCCTTGGGTATAACTTCTTCAAGTTCTGTAGTTTCCCATTATTCTTCTTGATGCCATCAAAAGAATAAATTTGGGAATTTCCTTTCTCTGAAAGTTGTACAGTTTGGGTTTCACTTTTTTTAAAGCCTTTTTCCCATCTTCAGAAAATTGGGATCACTGTCAGTCCCATACAGCAACAGTATCTTTTAGTCTAGAGAGATGAGTCACTTAGTGGAGCAACCTCCTTAAAAATTTAAGGGTTTTTTGTGTGTGTGTGTGTGTGATTTCAGTAAGTTCTAGTTATCACACCTACTCTTCTTTTAATAATATGACTTACCTTTTGATTCTATTTGTGGGACTTTGAGCCTGTCAGCCTTCTAGAGGACAGCCTCATCAATCATTCCCTTTTAACTAAGCCATTTGTTCAACTAACCTACTCCATAGTTTTAACAGTGAGTGTGATAGGCACCACCTTGATTTCGTCTTTACTGTGAATCCGAATATTAAATGCCATTATTTGGTCAAATAATTTATCAATTTCATTTTCTGTTTGCAGTTAAAAGTTTCTTTGTTAAACATTACATAACCCTAAAATCCTAAACTATTTCATTATATTTCTGTTTAAAAATCAGTCCGTTCCTTTATTTTCATCTTTTTCTTGTAACACCATTACAAATTCAGTCATTACAGACTGTCCTTGCTAACTTGGTATAAATTTTTCCATGTATGGCCCAATGCTACAAGCTCGTCAGGCCATTTTCTGCTTTCCCAGATATCATGAGTGATAGTTTTAGCAAGTGTTTCACTGCCTCATTATACAAATTGTCAACCTTACAACCTCCAGAAAGGTTTCTCTTATAACTTGCTCATTGTTCAGCTCTCAAGTCTATGCTATTCATTTTATCATTGTTGTTGTTAAAGTAGCACTAATTTCTTATAATATTCATATTAGGATAAACTAAAGTTAGAAAAAGGAAAATGACCTGGAAATCTCTGTGATTTTTAACAAATATTTCCTTTTTTCTTTACACTATATGTTCATTGCCAGTTAGTTTGGGGCTAGCTTTTTCATGAATCAAGAGTTCACGTAGAATAGTACTGAGCACATACATGGTCAGTATGTAACTATTATTAGTATTATTATTATTACCACCATTATTGTTCACTTCATATTTGGGCCAGGATATTTGTTATTGTTTTTTTTATATATATTATTTTCTAACTTAGTCCTCCCTCACTTTTACTAAACTTGTGCTCAGTCACTCCATACTTGTTTTGTAGCTTTAATCTACTCCTTATTTAGATCTATGTCTTCCTCTAGCTTGTGATAGCTTTAGCCAAACACTTGATTTCTATACTCAGAAGCAGCTAGAAAAAAAAAATTAAGGGTTATTTGTTTATTTCTTCTTATGAGTGCATAATTTAATTAATTTTATTTTTAAACATACTTATTATTAACTTTTTAATAAAGTATAATTGACATAAAGTATAATTCAATAAAGTATAATTGACATGTTATNTAAATAAAGGAAGTTGTAGTGTGTGTGTGTATGTGTGTGTATATATATATATATAATGAAATATTACTCAGCGATAAAAAAGAATGAAATCTTTGTTGTTGCAAATGGACCTAGAGAGTTTAATGCTCAGAGAAATGCAAATACTATAGGATTCACTCATATGTGGAATTTAAGAAAAAAGATACAAAGATACACTCTTCAATATAGAGAACAGACTGGTAGTTACCAGAGGGGNGGGGGTGTATGAAATAGATAAAGGAGATTAAGAGTACACTTATCTTGAGCACTGAAAAATGTACAGAATTGTGGAAACAGGAGTTCTTTTTAATGCTGACTCAAGTATATAGGTAGTAGATTGTGGTTGTTTATTCATTCTATCTCTTCCTACAGAGTCACTCTTGTTGAAGGGATCCATGTGAATTTTCTTACAGTACACTTTGTAGGCTTTTGTATATTCCAGAATTTCAAGTGATAAGAGATTACTAAATGCATATAGGAGATAAAAACACAAAACAAAAAAAAAGCAAAGATTATGATCTTGGCCTTAGAATTTAGTCATACCGTAGGTAGTGACAGTTTTAATTCCTAAAGTATAACAAGATCTGTCTGAGACAAAAATAGATGTCCCAAAAGGAATTGATTAATTATGTGACTTGCTGAACAACCAGCTAGGACCAGAGAATCACTGTGAAAGATCTGAGCCCTTAAAAGTCTCCCATAACTGAACAATTGGACTATAAGTACTTTGGATGATAGCTTTAGGAGGTACAAAATGTATATATGGGATGATACATATGAAGCAGATACTAGTACAGGCTCTATGATTTTTGATCATGATAGCTAAGGACACCAGCTACTACCTGAAAGCTGCATTTGAGAAATCTGCAATAAAGGGTGCTGACGTAATAATTTTACAACATGCCCAAGCAAGTTCAATAAATGTAAAACAGTTTTGGTAACTGACAAATATTGTTACATTTGCACATGATTACTGCAATGTAGAATTCTAAGTGTAGTTTTAAGTTGGCAGTTGTCACATTTAACTTGCAAAACTACATTAAGAACTTTGAGAAAGATATCTTGTTTAATACTTCAGAGTTAAATTGAAATCATTGTCAACATAATTTCAAATTTAAAACAAAATAACTGACATTCAACTAATGATGCAAATTATTAATTTACATGTAAGAAGTTGTGTTTAAGTTTCAGAAGCATATTTATGAGATAAACATAAAATGTGAAATATGTATGTTATAATTAAATGAGAATATTTTACAACTTCTTTTGCTTAAAATATGTGGTACTATATGAACATACACCAGAGTTTTCTTCTTTTTTAACTGAGAAAAATCACATAGTTATTAACATATTTCTGTTTTTACATTGGAAGGATCTGAAAGGAAGTGAATAAGAAGTGTAGAAATGTGTAATTGTCTGAATTCTCCATTAGACCTGTATTAGTTTTCTGTGGCTACCACAGGAAATCACTGCACGTTTAATGGCATAAAACATCTCATTATTTCAACAGGTCAGAAGTTAGGTGGGTTTGGCTAGTTTCTCTGAAATTCAGAGCTGTGAAAAAGGTATTTTTCATTCCTTTTGGGGGATCTGAGAGGGAATCTGTTTCCTTTCCTATTCTTTCAAATGGCTAACAGGCTTCAGTCTATTGCGTTATAAAGCTGAGGTCTCTATTTTCTTGCTGGTAGTAGGGCTGGGGTAATCTCCACCTCTGGAGACTGCCAGCATTTCTTGTCTCCCAGCCATATCGAATGCCACACCAGACACGCAACAGTACAGCCTGGGTTTAAATTAAACATTATGTTCCAATTATTGATAACAGCTTCTGGAGGACCTTATATTGTGTTTGTTTAGCTTGAGATGTCTATGTTGACACCTGCCTTTCTTCAATGATTAATATCATGATTTTATAAAAGAAGATTTTCTCAAATCTTAAACTGTACTATGAGGCATTTAATTTTATGTGTGTATGTGTATAAATGGTTTTACTTCAGTTGCTACCTGTATTATAATATAGATATCTATGTGTCTATAGTAGCCATGATTTATTTGTGGTTAATATCATAAAGATAGTAAGCATTAATTCTTTTTTTTTAAATTTTTGTAAATGTTTTATTTATTTCTAGGAGAGAGAGAGACAGCGTGAGCAGGGGAGGGTCAGAGAGAGAGGGAGTCACAGACCGAAACAGGCTCCAGGCTCTGAGCTGGCAGTCAGCACAGAGCCTGACACGGGGCTCGAACCCACGAACTGTGAGATCATGACCTAAGTGAAAGTCGAGCGCTTAACCGACTAAGCCACCCAAGTGCCCCAGTAAGCATTAATTCTTGAATGCAGAACATAATTCCTAGTTATCACTTCCTTGCTTCCCAGTCAACATTAATCCATGTTCAAGAAAGGTGAATTGTGTAGTTTTGCAAGAAGCGGTCAAAGAGGGATACATCTCTTTTATTCTATTCTACTCCAAAAGTAAAAGAATGCAAATTCATTCTGTGAATATGTCTACTGTGTGCTAGACATATTCTAAGAGATTTATATACATTACTTTTAAATAAAAAGTAATTATACATTTGGTCAACAATGAATTGAATGTGTGGATTCAAGGTCTTATAAGACTTAAATGGCAAGGGCATGATTAAATTAGATATCAATTTGGCAACAAAGCCCATTTTCTCTCCAACTTTCTTTCAAAAAGTATTTACTGAATACCTATTATGTGTCAGAATCCCTCATAGGCACAGCAATACTGTACTAAGAATCTGCAAATATCAGTTCATAGAAGTTATGCCTATGAGTCAGACTGCTAAGACAAATGAACTTATTTTAAATAATTCTTGAAAAATTCCCCCAATTATTTTGAACTAGAGAGGCATCTGAAATATCTGCATTACATTTTAAGGTTGATTAGTTTCAAGGGTTAAACAATGATTGACACATGGAAAATTTACACATTAACATAGTTGATTTTAAAATAGTAACAATACTACAGAATATCTTTCATATAATTTCCTCCTCAATAATGACTCACTGTGCCTTGCTTTCTATTAAGTCCCTATGAAAAGAGAAGGCAGAGAATAATATAGCAAGTTTTAGGACATTATCCAGAAGGGATATGTAGATCAGCTGCACCAGTTCATGTGCCCAGAACTCAATCTCCTTCTTTCCTCTCAGTTCTGTAATCAAAAGTAAGCCCACTGCTTGCCAGGCTATCATCTCACAGTTAAGGCATTTAGAACAGTGATTCCTAAGTAGTAAGGGACATTCATTAAAAATGTAGTCTACATTTGACTGTACTTTTCAAGATATAAATGAATCTGAAACAGTCTTACAATGAACATGGATAATGCATTTCTCTCCAATACAGAGATTCTAGCCAGGCATCCTAAATATTTACTCTTACTATTCTGGAGAAATGTAATTCTAACATTGCCATCTCATAAAACTGTTGAACATAACCTAAATGAAAGAAAAATTACTATAATGAAATAATGTATCTAAGGTATTCTAGTGAATTTTAAAGGAATGCAGGTATTACTAGTATTTTCATAGTATAATAGAAGGTATTCTTAAGAACAATTGAATACAAAAGCAATAGTAACTTTGAAATCTCTACATCAGGAAAGTAAAAAAAGGCTGGTGTATTTCAAGATATTTTAAGTTGGAAACTTAACTTACAAGTAACTTAATGCAAGGCAACTATATTCTGTCTTGTCTATGGGACTGAAGAAGGAAAAAAAACCCATGTCAAAATAAACTCCGAATTTCTCATCTCCAAAGGTTCTCTTTCTGTTTCCAACATTAAGAAGAAAATAATAGAGTAACCAACTGGGGGAAAGAGAGAGAGAAGCCCAGAGATTCAAGTAAGAAGGACAAAGTATTTTGTCTCATTCTTGTCTCAATTTAAACATCTCTTTATTGCTGATATAAATCTTATAAGTCATTCAGTTAAATTTATTGGCCTCTTTCTCTCTTTTGCTTAGAGGCTTAGGAACTATTTGCTTTTTTATATTCCTTCTATAACTTGCAACCATAGTTGCCTCAAGAGGAGATAAGTGGCAGTCTAATACTACAGCTTTATAATAAATATCTGGTGACTAAGTCAGTGAGCTTCTTTTCATGTAATGCTATAGCTATCTATATTTTAGTGATTCATAATATTTGAACACAATAAAAGATACACAATGAGGAAACATTTAATAATGAAAATCCTAAATAACGGTTTATGATCTTATATAGGATATGTATTACTAATTTAATATAATTTTAATTCAGATATTATTAAACATTTTCCTATAGATATATGCTTAGAGATATATATTGAAATAACAAATATTTTTGTTCTATTTAATTCTGCATTCTGAATGTCATTAGTTAACTGTTTGAAGCCCCTTGTAAAGAAATTAATGTGTTTATAAGTCCTTAAGTTATACTATCAGCCTGCTGGATTAATATCAACTCTCGATCAGTGATAAAACAAGTTTCTCTTCTGCAGGTCAACCTTTCTGAGTCACAGAGCATTTCCTAATACTCTTTATGTTCAGTGAACATCTGTAGAACCATGGTTGTTAAAGTTATTCAAAATCACCTGAACTGAAGGCTAGAGCAAAAGAAATTATCTTTTCATTAAAAAAACCCATATTCTAATATTAGAAGTCATTCCTTATAAATGTAAATTAGTTTTCTTGTTTGTTTTAATATTTGTGTACATGATAAATAAATGAATTATTATAAGTAGATCAATGAATAATAGCATTTTTAGAAGCCTGTATATATGTTAATGAGTCATAGTAGTCAGTCACCATTTAAATTTAAAATATGAACTGGGGCACCTGGGTGGCTCAGTTGGTTAAGTATCCGACTTCAGCTCAGGTCATGATCTCACAGTTCATGGATTTGACCCCCACGTCGGGCTCTGTGCTGACAGCCAGCTCAGAGCTTGGAGCCTGCTCCGGATTCTGTGTCTCCCTCTCTCTCTGACTCTCCCCTGCTCACGCTCTCTTGAGCTCTCTCACTCTCTCTCTTTCTCAGAAATAAATAAATCATTTAAAAAATTAAAAAAATAAATTATAAACTAAGATAAATATATTTTTCTTTCCCTTAGTTTATTTATATATATTTTTTATTTTTGGGAGAGAGTTTGAAAGAGAGAGAGAGAGAAAGAGAGAAATGGACAGAGCGTGAGCAGTGGAAGAGCAGAGAGAGATGGAGACCCAGCACATGAATCAGGCTCCAGGCTCTGAGCTGTCAGCACAGAGCCCAACAGGAGACTCGAATTCATGAGCCATGGGAACATGACCTGAGGTGAAGTTGGATGCTTAACCAACTGAGCCACCTAGACACCCCTCTTTTCCCTTAGTTTTATTTAAAAAATGAAGGTTTAGGGGCACCTGGGTGGCTCAGTTGGTTGAGCATCTGACTTCAGCTCAGTCATGATCTCAGGGTGTGTGGGTTCAAGCCCCGCGTCGGGCTCTGTGCTGACAGCTCAGAGCCTGGAGCCTGTTTCAGATTCTGTGTCTCCCTCTCAGTCTGCCCCTCCCCTGCTCATGCTCTGTCTCTGTCTCTCTCAGAAATAAATAATACATTTAAAATAAAAAATGAAGGTTTATTCATTGAACTATAGAGGCAAATAATGTTATATTAAAACTTTTGACTCTCAGTAAAATTAGTCTTAACATTGTTCTAACTTATAGCTTCATTATTTAAAGCAAACAAGGTTGTTTTACATGACAATTGCCTAAAATACTGGGTCAATTATTTGCAAGAGTAATGAAGTTTTAGAGAGTAAATAAATAACTCTGAGTGAAGTAAAACAAAATCAAAGATGACTGAAACATATGAATGAACTGACAAACTCAGAGTACAAATATTTTATGTGATCATTACCACTAGAAAAATTCTATTGCAGTAGAAAAGTGAGGAAAACAGAGAGTAAACTCTGACTTTTTAAATTAGATACTAACCTTCCATTATACCATGATAAAATTTCATAAAATTGGCTATCACAAATTGCAATGATTGTAAAAGTTAATCTTTAATACTTGTTCCTGCTGCATTAACATTGTCTTTTTTTTTTTTTTTTAACTCAAAGCAATGTTATAGCAAGGAATTAATGTGAAATTAAATTCTGTTCATACTGTTTGGGCACATTTTTATCTAAGTGGCCATATATGAGAAGTATTTGTAGCGATGCCTTAGAGGAAAATTAGATTTAGAAAATTACATGAATATATCTGATCTACAGAAAGCATTAGAAAAGCCATTGTTATCCAAAAAACACTAAAAAATATGGCAGAGAAAACACCATTTAACTTTGTTGTCTATATGCAGGATATATATATTGAGAATATGTATTCTCTAAAGTTTTATCACAAAATCAGTTTTGAATATTAACTGAAATGCATTATTTTGTTCAGTAAGATTATTTATTTAAATTATATAATATTTATTTAATGTGTGCTATTTGGTAGTCCTGTACAAGAAATGAAAACTAGATAGTAACCTGCACTTTGTCTGAAGCAAGTTAGTGATCAATACTGTAAAGAAAAAATTAAAATGAAGACACAGTATATTCCAACATTTATTTAAAAATAATTAGTTGAATTTAGCAAAATGTCTATTTGCAATCTAGTTACTAAGCAACATTTTTCAGATTTTTGAAATAACTAGTAAGATGATTGAATTTCACCTTTGGTATATTCTAGAGAGTTTTGTTTATGATTCCACACAGTACAGAGCTGATTTAGTGGCCTTGAATAAATAACGAACAATGAAAAACAACATGCCTAACTCTCTTCTGTCTTCCAAGGTGGTGTGTGAGTGTGTGTATGAGCATATTTATTTGTATAAAATCTTTCTGGATTTTTAAAAATTACTACGGATACTTGGTTACCAAGTGATTGATTTTTTAAATTAGCTTATTTATTTTGAGACACAGAGAGAGAAGGAGAGAGACAGAAAGCATGAGTGGGGGAGGGACAGAGAGAGAGAGAGAGAGAGAGAGAGAGAGAGACAGAATCCCTAGCATGCTCTGTGGTGTCAGCTCAGTTCCAGCCCCACATCAGGTTCTGTGTTGACAGCTCAGGGCTTGGAGCCTACTTCAGATTCTATGTCTCCCTCTCTCCATGCCCCTCCCCTGCTCTCCATCTCTCTCTCTCTATCTCTCAAAAATGAATAAATGTTAAAAAATTAAAATAAAAACACAAATACTGTCATACATAGTACAATTAATGCAGTCACTCTATCTTATCATACAAATGTTTTTCTTGCTAGGTAGAAAGAAATGTTTTTCTTGCATTTGGATCAATTTTAAGTATTCCCAGCTTGTGTTTATGCATTTTATCACAGATGTGCATTTGTATTTAGACAATTAATGACCATCTATGGGGAACATGTTTTACTCTGGTTTCTTGTGAGTCATGACAATCATTTGTCTTCAACTAATTCTGAGATAATTTGTAACTACAAGGTATTGTGGTTCATTTTACAGGTATAGATATTGTCAAGTGACAATCTTTTCTAAAAATACTTAGACATTGTCATTGTCACTAACTATACAGCAATTGACTGCAGGTTGTTACTCTAGACAATAAGATTCATTAATTACCCTGAAATTTTTAGATAAGCTTATGTGTTTTAGTGAAGTAAGGTAAAGCTAGAACAATTTTTATATTGTTTTATATTGTAGTCTAATTTTTCAGTATCTGTTTTTTAGGTTCACATCTCCCAAAACAATTCATAATGTACATTTAAGTGGGATTTCAGATAATTCTGAAACATAGGTAATGTCTATGAAGTAAACCTAAAGACAATAGATATTGAAACAAGTGTACTTTTTTTAAAAGTGTCTGGATGTGCTATATATCCCATGGGGCTGGCACTGTTTTAACAATTAGATTTTCACCAAGTTATCTTTAGTGACTAAGTTGCTTTGTAAAAATTATTAGGTCAGAAAATTTCACAAAAGTTACTGGCTTTACTAACTTACATTCTTTTATTTCATATCTAAGGAAATAATTTTGCTTCATAACTATAATCAGAACAATAAACATCAAAAAAATAAATTTGAAAATATAAAAGTAGGAAGTCAAATTATTGGTGAAAATATATTAATATGTTAGGTGGGGGCCAAGATAATGTTTTCTTCAATCATTTTGTCATCATCTGGAAAAAAATATCAGTACTAAATTAAGAAACGGAATTGCCAAGATCCTTACTTTACATTGTATGTATACAGTGTGCAGTAAAATAAAGGTTATCAAGTATTTTATAGGCACTATACTTTCCTAAATCTGCAAACCTATTTACCTTGGACAAATTTAAATAAAGTCTATTGTCTAGTGAACAGATCAGTAATTTGAATTCCTGCTAATATTCACATATATAATTCAAATACAAATTTCCAGCATCATGGATATTTTCTTGTTTTAAATATTCATAATCATTACAGTGAACAGTCAATTACTGATCAGATTGCTTGAAAAATATTCAACTAGTTCTCTCCACCCCATCCATTGAGAATTCACCACTATATTGAATAATGAAATTAATTCCTTCAACAAATATACCAATATTTGAATACCCTTTGTATGCCAGATGCTGCTTATTTATTATATTTATTCCTCAAAAAACCTTAAGTAATATCTCATTTGTACTGTTATATTCATAATGGAGGTAAGAAATTTAAAATAATGAGAAGTAAATGGTTGACAACTTATTGTACTCAAAGCCAAATTTGTTCACAAACTGAAGTGCCCATATATATATATAATATTTCATTTAAAGGGACTTTGGGATGTTTAGACATAACTTCAAGTTTTAAGATTGCTATTTTCTTTACATATTGATCTTTCACATCATAAAACTCAAGAAGAATCCTCATCTAAACATTTCTAATATTTTTGGTAAAAATTGATGAACTTTTCTTCTAACAAGATAATGTTAAGGGTGTAAAGAAAAGAATTTAAAAGGAGAGGAAATACAATGAACAATTTTTTTAAATTTATTTATTTTTGAGAGAGAAAGAGAGAGACAGCATGTGCATGTGCAAGTCAAGGAGAGCCAGAGAGAGAGGGAGAGAGAGAATCTGAGGCAGACTCTGTGCTGTCATTACAGAGCCCCATGAAGGACTCAATCCTATGAACCTGAGATGATCACCTGAGCTGAAATCGAGAGTCAGATGCGTAACCAAATGAGCCACCCAGGCACCCCAAACAACATTTTTCCTAAGAATATAACAAGGCATTTTAATTTATATGAGATCATTTACACATCTTAAGTTCTAATGAAAATACACAATAATAAAGATTAATTACCTATTGCAATATACATATGAAAACAAAACATTTATGATTAACACTATAAAGATGATTAATTAGGTAGTATCGTCATCCACATACATTTTAATTAAATGATATTTATATATTTTGGAGCTTGTAGTTATTTCTCAGTTAACTCATCAACTCAATCATTTAAATTGCAGTGTTATTGTTGCAGGGGGTCAGAGATTTGAGTGAAATATTTTCTTTCCACTACAGTTATTAAATAAAATTTAGCTTAAAGGGATCAATTCAGTCAGTGCATAGTAAATTCCAGATTTATCTGTTTTTCCTTTGAGTAGTAATCAGCTAGATGGTCACACAAAATTTGAATCAGTGTCAGCAGATTTCATGAGCTCTAGACTTTTGATTCAAATTATAGTGATCTAAGCTTTATATATAATTATATATATGACTGTTTATAACCAGATTTCATACAGCTGTCAACTGTACTCAAAAAATTAAAAATAAAAATGTAAAAAATATACATATACATATACACATAAAATGTATGCGTTAGATGTGCACACAGTTTAAGCAACATTCAGAGAAGCAGGCCAATCCAGACACAGTTACATTGAATTATTTTATCATAATAATGGAAATATACACCTAAATAATTCAATATATTTTATAGAATTGAGTGTTCCTTTTTGATTTCATTAGTGAAATTATTAAAATCATTAGCTTTGCCAGAGCTTTTATTGTTTCATACATGATTATAAGGTTTTGTGCATCCCTAAAATGAATAATGATGAATTATGACAAATTATTATTTAAATGTGACAAGTTTAAAGGAAATGTCTAGTTTTCATTTATTTAGGCTATAGTCTTCTTTTCATATACCACCATATACTTGTGGTACTTGGCTACATGTTAGAACCATTTGGGGAGTCCTTAATAATCCTAATGAATAGGCAATACCTTAAATCATAATTATTGAGTATGGGGGGTCCATGCATTAATATTTTTTAAAGATTTATGAGTAATTGCCGGGAGCCGCACCGGCCTCTCTGGATGGCAGTCACAGCAAGGATATGGTAACATTTACACAGCGCCTGTCATGAGAAATGAAAACTGGTATCTTCTTCTGCTACTATTGGCTCATGTTGGAAATGAGGTTGCTGGTATTGACCAGGCCTCACATTATTCCATATCAGACCAATATTCCAAACACAGATACTTCATAAGGAAAAGCATATTCCTGCCTTTACAAAAGAGATTTTAGATGAAAGCTCTGTGAATGATAGTAAAAAACCTCTTCCTATGGGCCTTGCATATCAAAGACAATTGAGTCTGGCCCAGGACTAAGAGCCTAATTTAGAGTTAAGGGCAAATATCCACCCTCACCCATTTGTTTCTGCTTAGAGCATTTTCTGGCCTTGTATATGCTGATTGCTCTCTGTGAAGGAACCTATTGAGGAACTTCTTCTTTTATGAGAGCAGAGGTGTTCCCTGAAAGATCTGTTTTTCTTGATACTTCCGCCTTAAATAAACAAGCTGATGACCCCTGTCCACAGAGAAGTAACTTCACCCTTTTCATGCTAAAAACTTTGGTATGTTAAAGATGCCTCCCTTCCCCTTAGGATAAGCATCTAAATCCCCTACATCAGTCACTATTGTAAACGTTATGCATGAGTCTTCTACATATCTATGTTCTGGGAAATTTCTCACATATCAAAGAAGTTTGTTATCAGAAACCATTTCTAAGGCAAATGCCACTTCTGTGCCGTACCCCAAACACCTAATGATAAAATAAAGTTGAATCCCAGTCAGAGCGGAGATGCCTGCCTGGTTATCAGAAACAATCTCCGGGGCTGTCTCACTGTCTCTTGCCGACACCGTGCATCCTTCAGGGATCCCTGGACATGCTGGAGCCGGCCTCCAGCAAGTAATTTCTGTGCGTAACCAATTTAGGGAAACACTGTCCAGAGGTAATAGGGATCTTGTGATAAATTGCAAATTCCATGCTATCATGATCATATCTTCAAGTGTTTTTTTTTTGTTTGCTTGTTTTCTATTATATTAGGAGTAAGTATTTAACTGTTTCTAATCAATATCATTTTTACAAAAATGTTTTTTGGATTTTGAATCTTTTAAAACAGTATTTCTTTGCTTATCTTGACTTAGGACTTTAAGGAATTTCCTGATATGAAGAAAAATCAACATAAAAATAAGAAAATATTTCATGAGAAAATTAGCAAATAGTTTTGTTAATTTATACATATTTAACATTTGGAGGTGTCCTTAAATTGATATGACTTTTCAAATAATCCATTTAATATTTTATATTAGAGTCTCATCCAAATTGGTTGAAAACACGCTGCTTAAAGTGTTAAATTACTGAAAATGGACTTACGTAGGGTGAATAATCTCTATTCTTGATCATAATAATTGAAGGAGATATATGTATATAAAGAAAAAGTAGCCAGTAAAAAAGTAAGGTTTTTTAAATTTTATTTTCAAAATTCTAATTATACTCAAGCAACTATTTGAATCATAACAGGGAAAATTTTGCAATAAAAAATGTATGCATTATTTCCTGAGCATTAATGTTCTAAATTATCAAGCTAGAGACTAACAGTGCCCTTTGGGTCAATAGGCCACTTAAGCATTTAGTTAAATTTATATGAGTACATTGATTGAAAGATAATTCTAATGATATAAAATGATTCAGTTCAGTGATTCCAGTGTGGCTTAAAGGTAATGAATCTTTTGTATTGTTCATCTAGGGAATATTAACATTATTGAATCCCATGACTGCTAATGAGCTTTTTGCAAGAAAAAAAGAATAAATTACACAGAGATATTTGATTATTATGAGCATTATATTTAAAAAAGTAATTAGTATGCTTGTGAGTAAATAGCAAGATTGGAACTGACTTTGATCATAAGCAAGCTGAATATTGCAGCCATCATAATAATTTTTGTGAAAACTAATCCCATAATAAAAAAGGGAAAAGTTAGAGAAGTTTTAAGTAAAATATAGTTAGGAAGACTTTATGATATTCTCAGTAACAAGGGAGATAGAAGGATTTCCTTTATATATACAGTACTCTTCTATACTTAATAACATGCACGTTATGAAACAAGTGGAAAAGGACCTCAATAGAAGAGACTTGAAGGTCTTGGGATTTACAGCTTTGGAAACATTTTTTTTAATGTTAATTTATTTTTGAGAAAGAGCACAAGCAGGGAAGAGCCAGAGAGAGAGGGGAACAGAGAATCCAAAGCGGGCTCTGTGCTGACAGCAGAGAGCCTGATGCGGGCTCAAATTTGGAGACCACAAGATCATGACCTGAGCCAAACTCAGATACTTAACCAGTTGAGTCTCCCAGGTGTCCCTAGCTCTAGAAACTTTTTAAATAATCGCAATCAGAAAACAAAAACATGAAAAATTATCTAAATGATAGAATATAGCTAATATTTTTCTCTGTGCCCTCCTTACATGGATTTGAAAAAATGAAGTCACTCTTGCAAATCTGAGTGGACAGATTCTGATATATGAAGAAAAGTAGGCTCTCGGGTTTTTGTAAGGTGGGATGGTGCCTGTTTAACTCATGTTGAAGGTTAGTGTTTAGCACAGTCTCTGAACCAGAGTAGACACTTAGTAAATGAATATAAAGATAATTCAAGAAACTAAATATTAAGAACTGAATTTTATTTTAGTTAGAAGTGACAACTAAGTGTTGATTTTATATGATTGTTCATCCACTTATTCATAGCCTAGATAAAATTTACTGAATTCAAACTGTAAAAATAATTTTATCCATAAGTATGAATAAGGAGAAAATAGTAGCATTTCATAGCTGTACAAAACAGGATTTTAAAAAAATGGAAGCTTAAATTTATGGTTGTAGAATGTTTTAATATATGGAAAATAGAGCTTTCTATGGGTTACTGTGAGTCAACTGTAAGACATAAAATGTATGTAGACAATGAGGAAGATGTTGCAGATACCCTTTGATATCCAAACCACATTCCCTGGCCTTCTGTGGATGTTTTAGTGTTGGTGGATACATTGGGGAGAGGTTAGATTTACTTTGG
Source organism: Crocuta crocuta (assembly GCF_008692635.1). Lineage (NCBI taxonomy): Eukaryota > Metazoa > Chordata > Mammalia > Carnivora > Hyaenidae > Crocuta > Crocuta crocuta. Next base: position 618,319 of record NW_027529203.1, on the reverse strand, counting down.
CTTTACTTTCTTCCCTATCTCGCCCTACTCTCTATGATTACTCTCAATAAACTACTGTTGCCTAGTCTTATCACAGCTAATGCTTTGTGGAGTGGGGAGTGACAAAATTCAAATAAATAGGCAACTTTGGCAATTCAATCCCTATTAACAATGAATGGCTTCTTGGACAGAACTGGTTTAGGCCCTGATCCCTTTCTAGATGTGATTTAGAGAAAAAGTCATTTATTTATTCTTTCAGAAGCTAGTCATGGGGCACTTACTATTTTTATACTGTGAGGCACTGTGGTAAATAAAAGGAAGCAAACTAGGGTGTTTTCTAGGAAAGTACGAAGGCCCTGAGATGTGTACATGAGGAAAAGTGGGACTAGCATGACTAGAGTGTAAAGCTGAGAGTGATAAGAAGTGAAGTCTAGCCATTGACCTGTATGCTTTAATCTTTTGGCTACTTTGTCACTCATTACTGCACTTCATTTCTTTATATTGGATGTGCTTCTTCCTCTCTGTGTCAAAATAACCTTTATTGTATCTCAGCTATTCCCGCAAACAAAACAGCTACCCACCAGGTACCATGATTGGACTCTTCTTTATAGCCTAGATGGCATTTTAGGTAAAAATACCAATCTTTAAGATCCAGTATATAAATTTGTAAGTTAAAAGTTTCATCCTTTAAACTCCATTCTTTTCAAAGCATAAACATATAGGTTAAAATGACTATCTTTCTGTATATCCCTACCACCATTAAACTTATTTTTCTTTAAAGAGAGATTGAGAGAGAAGAGAGCTAGAGTGGGGAGAAGGGCAGAGAGAGAAAGGCAGAATCTTCAGCAGGCTATATATTCAATGTGGAGCCCAATGTGGGGCTTGGTCCCAGGACAGTCAGAGAGACCTGAGCTGAAATTGTGATTCAGATACTCAGCTAACTGAACTACCTAGGCACCCCCCTACCATCAAACATTTATTAATATTTTGAGGGAAAATGCAATTGAATTATATGTAAATTTACACTAGAGAGAGAATTTTCACAAGAATTTGCTGCGGTAATATTAGTGATAATATTTTGAAATTCATTAAAGCCAAATAACTATAGAGATTAGCATTATTACTAAATTTGTGGTGAATGTTTATATTTAATAAAACACACAAATATTTAGAGGTGTTAACAATTTTGTGTTTTTAAGACATAAATCAATTTTTGTGTATAATTGTGTGAACTTACATCTCAAAATGTAAAATGCAATTCACCAAAAAGATAAATAAATATACATGATATGAGGCTTATATTTTATAGGCATAACAATTTTTAATTTTATATAACTTATTATGAATATTTAAAATACTTAATTTATGCATTTGATTCAGAAAAGTGAGATGTACTTAGAATTTCTTCAGAGAAACTGATTTCTTAAAGAAGTTTTTGACACTAATGTTTTGGCTGCAAAGAAATATGAACTTGAATCGCCCTTTTAGATATCTGATATAGAGTGATTTTAAAAATATGAAATTATAACACTCTGCCAGGTGGCAATTCAGACCTTTCCAAGTATGTGAGATAATGGAATAGATTAAGTGAAAGGTGATGTTCAGTATAAATGAAATGATATTATATTAAATGCGACCCTCTTGCGAGAA
>NW_027529203.1:573409-616650 GCF_008692635.1 Crocuta crocuta | reverse complement strand
TCTTGCGAGAATGATATGAAATTGGGATTTTTTTTCAGGTGAAAAAAGGAAACTCTTCTAGGACATTCAGAAGAATGAGCCAATATTCTCTATTTAAAGGGTTCTTATATTTTAAATTCAATTTTATACAATTCTTATAATACTAATGTTAGATTTTTTAGTTAATTTGAGTGTATCTATCACCCTAAATATTATAAAATATATTTATCCCACAAAGGCAATATTTTTATGAATACTGTGATATATTCTTATTCTTTATGAAGGTAAATATAGAATATAAAATATTAATGTGAAAGTATAGTTTTTCTTTTGCTACTTTATCTAATTTCAGGGAATAATAGTTTGCTTTTATATGAAATTTTGTTTTGAGAGATTGACCCATAAAATGACATATAATTTTCCAACTATATTTTCCAACCGAACTGTAAAAATGACATCCATTCCTGTGCATATATTTCTATGAGGTTATAAAAACATGTTATGTATATATATATGCTTTTAAATATCAATAATTTTTTTCTTTGATCAGAGAATATAAACATTAAAGGGATACATTTATTTGTATTATATTCCAAATAGATTATATCTCAGAGAAAAATGGATATTTTAGGGTTTGCAAAATAAAATCTAGGATGAAATCTGACTCAACTGACCTCTAAAATATCAAAATTGTAAGTTTCAACAAGTGATGAAAAGAAACACAATAATGTCATAGGTGATTCTATTATTGTAGAAAGCACTACATATAAAAACACATGGAAAAAATAGGGAGGAGTGAAGAAAGTTACACAGAAGTCTTAGTAGTTGTATCTGTTACAATGAAATTTGCAGAAGAGTTGTCAAGAGCACAAAGAGTAAAAAAGTTGAGAAAGAATAAGTTTAGAAAGAAGTTACTATGGTTTCTGTCAGTAGTGACAGTGTTTTTAAAAATGAATAGAAAAGAGAAGTAATGGAAAGCAACTGTTTCTTCTTAACAGTTTTGTGCAAAGACTGCCAGTTTTCACAAGAAACAAATCTGATACAAGAGGAAATCTCATCAATGAGATTCTGGGGGCAAGACTGAATAGCTTTGATGCCTGATAATTAATTAAATTGCAAGTGGTTGAGGAATGATTTAAAATTTTAATTTCAAAAGTTCCACAAGGAATTAAACCTTACTATACTAAACAAATGAAAATATAAAATAATTGCATTTGTTGAGATCATTTTTATCAGAGTTATTCAGTCATCATAAATGAACCTCTCATACTTCACTCCCATTCTCAGAATGTCATAAATTCCTGTTATTTCTGGAACATTATATTCCATTATTATTTCTTCAATCATTTAAAATAATCAGTAAGTTCAAAATTGCTAAAAGAAAAAAAGTACTATAAAGGTTCTTGATTCAACTCATATATTAGAAACTAATAGACAGGTAAACGTGTCTATTTTATTTATACATTTCTGTGGTTAGATTTCTAGCTGTAATATCACTTAACTCACAATGTTTAGGTGTACGACTAAAGTCTTCTTAAACTGATTAAAATTATAGGTCAATGCTTTATCTTAAAATGCTGTTCATTTGAAGCAACTATAAATGCATTAAATTGTTCAGAAATTGTACCACCAGGGAGAGTGTTTCATTTAAATATTCATTTTTTTTTTTTTGTATTTTGAGTAGTGCAACATCCTGAATGTTAAGTATAATTAATTCTACTTTCCAGTGTCCAAAATTGACTGAATTGCTTTAGAATGGCAGTGAATTCAAAGGAGATTTAGTTTTTCTTTTCAAACCCACAGATGATATCATTTAAATGCTGTTTATTAGCTGTTTCACAACAATATTCAACAAATGCACCTCAGAATTTGACTTTGGGAAAACGGTATTCTATTTATGTAAACTTGAACATTCCTTTAGGCAATTATAAATTGTTTTAAGTAATTTCTACTATACTTTGGAATAATAGAAATATACATTAGTATATAATTTTGCTCAACTATGATCACTTTCATGCTTATGACAATAAAAATTAATGTATCTTCTGGAGAGGTTCAAAAATTTTTTTTAATATTTTTTAATCCAGATTTGAAGTACCTTCAAGACAAGAGCTACATATTTCTTGTTCTTTATTTCTCCTAGAACCCACCATTTTGCCATCTAAGTAAATATTCTTAACAATTAACTGATTTAATAGTTTTCTCCTTGAATTGTAAGAGCTCAGTATATATTTAGAATATCATTATCATATATTATGTGAAACATTTCCTCAGTTTTTGATGTATAATATTTATTTTAATTTTTCAAATACTGAACTACATAAAAGGAAGTGTAAAAAAATAAACATTGCCATTCTACAGCATTCCAGAGATAGCAAATTTTATTTCAGTCTAAATTTTCAGAGATTTCTTTATATATATATGTATTCACACACTCATAAACATACACTTTTGTTTATATGTGCTCTAAACAATTTTCTAATTTGCTTTTTTCAATTGGAAATAAGTATGAAAAAAAGCAACAGAAATAAATGTGGATATATTTTTATGTCAATGAATAGAAATAAATATCAATACTTTTAACAGGATTATAAACTTAAATTTTATATATGTACTAAATTTATTTAATCAAACTTTTTGTTGAATATTTAGGATTTATACTTTCAGTTTGATAATTACAAATGCATGGATGCATATCTTTGTGTCCAATTGTTTTATTAGAGTGAGTTTCTAAAAATTTGAATTAGTGGAGAGTGCCTGGGAACCTCAGTCTGTCAAGTATTCAACTCTTGATTTTGGCTCAGGTCATGATCTCACACATTGTGGGATTGAGCCCCACTTCAGGCTCTGCACTGATGGAGGGACGTGTTTGGGATTCTCTTCTCTCTTTCTGTCTTTGCCTCCCCTGCTGTGCACATGTGCTTTCACCCTCTCAAAATAAATGAATAAACTGAAAAATAAATAAAAATAAAAGTTGAATTGCTGAATTATAGGTAATTTTATTAAATTTATATGACATATCAAAAAGGAGCATTTCTAATAGGTTAGATCAATTTACTTGTATCACAACATTATATATAACTCCTACCACCACCATCTTCACAAACACTGTGTCCTATACTTAAATTGTTTACTAGGATAACAGAATAAATGAATATCACTTTATTTAATTTGTATTTTTCTGATTAATAATGAAGTCACATATTTTTGTATATGTATTGTCCACATGTTTTTGTGGATTTTTTTCTTATTGGTGGTACCCTTCACCATTATTTTAAATTGGGAATCAATTGTATTATAATATTTATTAGAGATAATTATTTAATATTTTTCAACATTTATTAAGAAAGTCTTAGATGCAGTAAAATTAAGGTCATTTACAGTGAAAAATATTGATCTACCACTTAGATTTTGCCATTAATATTTCTCTAAATGTGCTATAGCATAAATAAGTCTATATAATTTTTACCCTATACATATGTTGACCATATCCATATCCAATTTTAAAATTTACAATGAAATGTACAAACCTATGTGTACATTATGATTTTTGACAAATACATGGAAATCTATAGCCAGAACCTTAGCAAGGTTATAGTAATGACTTTAACCCTTTATATTTCATGTCTTTACCTTTTCTCTTTTTACTTTCTTAATATGTTGCTGTATTGATTTTTTAATGTAATTAATTGAATTGATTTTCCCTTTCATGTTTTCTGCCTTTTAAGTCTGCCCTAAAATGGCCTCTACACCAGCACTGTAAAATTACTTATTTGTTTTCTGGTAACTATAATTCTAGTGTGATCAGATATTGAATAAGATTCTTCATGTTTTATTGCTAAGCTGGAGGAAATAATCAATAATTGCCATCAATTACATCCTCACATATTCAAAAAAGACTCCAAAAGGGACACACTTTTTTTTTTATAACTATTAACTAAAAGCAGAATCAGTTCCAATCAAACATTGGTATTTGTTGAAGAGGAAACTTAGAACATCAAAAGTCTAATTTCCCCCATTTGTTGTTTAAAGAGCATAGTGTAAAAAGATTTTACATATAATTACCTAAACTTATAATTACTATAATTACCATGAACTTTATATTCATTAAGCTTTTAGATTTGTCCTTGTCTTAAGTATCATTTTTAGCAAGGACATATCTAAAAGCTGAACTAATATAATATTTATGGGTAACATTATGTATGACAGCTTTTTGACTTGCTGTCTTTAATAAAATAAACACAGATTTTATTTTAAAAAGTGAAAAAAATAAAAGTGTACTTCAAATATAAAATAAAATTTGCTAACATTATTATATTCAATAAGTTGTGTTCACAAACTTCTTTGAAAACACTGAGTCAAAAAAGAAAAATACAGCCTAAAACACTTTTTTCCTTTTTGGAAGATTTTTAATAATAATCATGAAGAAATTTTTAGGATTTACCATAAATATAATAAAATTCAGGTTAATTTGAAACTAACAGAACATTATTTATATAGTAATAGATACTCTTTAGTGTAATATCTATTAAAATGTTTCCAGGTTAATGCACAAAGACTACATTATTTTTATTTCAAAATAGCTTACACTTTCAACTGAAATGAGGTTCAAATAAATGTTAATAGGTGATATTATAAAAATACTTGTCTATAGGAAAATATGCTATGGATGATTTATGAGGAGAATTATGGTTTTTACCTCATTTCACCAATGTTAAGTACTCCTAAGCCTACAGAGATACTCTCCCTGTTCCCAAATGACCATCATTATCTTCTAAATATCCAAGCTCCAATGTCACTTATCTCACCTTCTTTTGTGGTCCATTTTCCTAATGGCAACTATACTGGGATGCCTGTAACCCTAATTATATACATGTGTTTATATATCTGCCCCTTTCTAATGATCTTACTTCTGAAGCAGGAAGTAGCAGATCATTCTATTATTTGAAATTTGAATATTAATTACTAATTTTAAATAGGTAAATGGATTAAACATTTACACCGAAACAAAAGTTCTTTAGTATGTTTTTTTTTACATCTATCCACATTCCTTGACCATAACTGCTATCACCCTAGACCCAAAGAAAATGATTCCTTGACTAACCTATTTTAATGGTTCCAAGTGGTCACCTACTTATCCCTTGGCAATTCTCCTTATTATTTTTTGAGTGGGACAAAGTCTACTCAGAAAGAATGTCAATATAAGAAATATCAAATGCAACTTTCCTGGGAAAACTGAAAAGTGTGTCACATCACAGAGTTTTCACTTCAAAGAGTCTCTTCCCTACAATGGGGCCATTTCTGTAGCACACCTCTGTTTTCATTCAGATCATCCCAACCTGCACATACCCTGTTGCTATGTGTGGCCTAATTTATTGTCTATCTCCCTAAAGACTGTAAATTTTACAACAAAAGATATCTTGCCTTTCTTTTTCAAGGGTATCCAACCACATGAACATAAATACCACAAGGTCCAAAACTTTAGATTGTTTTTTTTTTCCCTTCTTGAATTGTTCCTTCCTAGAATAGTGTCTGGCACATTGTAGAAACTCATCAAATATTTGTTGAAAGAATGAATGATGTATGCATACCATACAGAAGATATGCAGAAAATATTTGTTGCATCATGAATTATTTAACTAATTAATGACTATTTTTATTAATAGACTAGCTAATCAAATTTAATAAATAATTTAAATACATTTCATGAGCAAAATGCATATTTCTATTATAGCTTAATTTCAATATGGAAGTTTTCCAAACTATAGGAAACTTTTACATTTTGTGGTAGTGAAAATACTTTGTCTAAGTCTTTTTGAATTAGTGCCTCTCCACTAAATTTTAAATTTTAGGAGAAATGGAAAAATAAAGCAGTGACAAAATTTAAAAAATTGTTGAACTTCTCCATGAAAGATGTAATTATATTCTTTAAAAATATACATTTTATCTGATACTTAAAATTATGCACCCACACAGCTGGTGACAGACCAATGAAAGATTTGGCATTTAGATGCTTTTGCCATGTTTTGTTGCATAGGCTATAAGAACAGAGCTATTGGTATTTTCTTCATATCAGCATTATGCAGCCCACAATAAAAGCAGAAGGCAACAAATAAATAGGTATCTGTGTTTAATTAAACAGTTTTTTAAAAAATAACAATATGTTTTGATATTTGTAAGTTAGGAGGTTTAAAAACTGCCACTATTTCCCACACTATTGTTCTCATTGTTGACATGTTATTATTCCTAATTGGTCAAGAAAGAAAGTCTCACATTTGACATTTAGCCACATGGTTCACTTTTCAAAACCAGCTGCAGTTTTGCAAATCTGTATTTCAAGGAAGATTAACATAAGTTCTATATTTACTTCATGGAGAAATTCATTTCAAGCAATGACTCCATCTTTGATCTCACAAATTTGATAGACTCACAGTGAAAAAAGGTTAATAATGTTTCTTGGATTTAATTACCATCTATCAACTGTTTTGATGGGGCCCATTTCTTATTATTTTGAGTTGATAGCAAAAAATCATAGCAAGAGGCAGAACAAACTGTCCACTTGTTTGTACTACTAGTGTCTCTGTGGGGATAAAAAGGAAGCATAATTGACTGTAGCCATGGGGATTTAGACAATTGTACAGAAATTGATAACAATTTACTACATTGCTTTATATTAGTGATATCATATAGTTTCTTTGTAGAAATTATTAGTGTTTTTTGTTGTTACTGTTATGATTTTCCAAGCCAAAAATTTATGGCCCAAGTATGTAACCATGGAATTAAAACTAATCATGAATTGTTCTTAAAGTATTGAATCTTAGTATATTTAGAATGGGCTTTAAAGGTAAGTAGTAAATACATTTGTTTCCATGACTTTATAAATTATATTAGCTTTCAAATTTTAAATTGGAGTGTGGATTTATAACTTCTGAATTACTTAACTTTATTATTCATGCTAAGCAACTTGTGTTTAGACATGTTGTTATTCTATTATATCTAAGTGATAAAGTTTTGAAAGAAATTACAAATTCATATACACAGATAGAAATGGAAACTAAGTAATATGAATTACATTGAAATCCCAATATCAATGTTTTCTTTGCAAAAGAAAAATTTCTTTTTTATTTATTTTGAGAGAGAAAGAGATTGCAAGCCGAAGAGGGGCAGAGAGAGAGGGAGAAAGAGAATTCCAAGCAGGTGCCATGCTGTCAGCACAGAGGGGGACATGGGGCTTGATCTCACAAACCATGAGATCATGACCTGAGCCAAAATCAAGAGTCAGACACATAACTGCCTGAACCACCCAGGCCTCCCTCAAAATAAAAATCTGATGGTATATCAAAAAGGGGAAAGAAATTCCATAGAATTGTCCACAAGGGTAGGGTGACTAGTGATATGGATAAAATGTCCACTATTGGCTTTGCTTAATATATTTCCTGTATATATTTTGTCTAAGTCATATTTCAGGAACATAGTTAATGCAAATAATATAGTTATATGAATACAAATAAATTTAACTTGTTAATTTTGAAGTTAGACAACAAATTCACATACTTTTTTAAATGTTTTAAATTTATTTCTGAGAAAGAGAGAGAGTGTGTGTGTGAGCAGGGGAGGGTCAGAGAGAGAGAGAGAGAGACAGGATCTGAAGCAGGCTCCAGGCTCTGAGCTAGCTGTTAGCACAAAGCCCGACAAGGGACTCAGAACGTGTAATCATGACCTGAGCTGAAGTAGGACGCTCAACTGACTGAGCCACCCAGGAACCCCCACATAATTTTTAAATGCAAAAGTCTTTCCTGAATAGAGATTTGTTTGTTTATGATGCTAGATCCTCCTAAATTCCTGGAAACCTGTTCTTCACATACATGAGGGGGTAACGTGCTTTTATAATTTAGATTTCTGAGCACATGCCTTGTGCTATTGCAGCACATCTGTTTGGGAATAGAGTTGGCATGGCAAACCAAGTTACAAAGGGAATACAAAGATGATGCTGGAGATAATACTTGATGGTTGACATTTAATTTAGGACTAAATAAGAAGATAAGAGGCAATTATATCTATGAGAAATGTTAGATAGAATGAAGGATTGTTACTGAGCAGAAAACTTGCCCAGAGTCCAAGAGTCTGGGATGAGGATCCCTTTGCAGGTTTACCTGAACCATTGGTGATGGGGTTTTCAGGGGTCCGCAGGGCAGAGGAGGGGGGATCAGCTATATTTACTTGATAGGGCAACAGGGTTAGGCAAAGCAAGCTTTAAGTGAATTTTTTTCTGAACTACCCTTGGTTCCAGAGTGAGTTAGGACACAGAATTCATCAAGAGGCTTATGGGGGGCCTTGTAGGAGAGTTTCTTACAAGAAGGTTGTGAAATAATCATGCACCCTTTCCAACTAGAGGAAAATGAGACCATAGACAGATGTCATAAGTGACAGTGGCAGTAATAGAAGCTGAGGGGAAACCAAATGAGTCCATGATCAGTTTTACACTCCTTCTAAGCTGAGAGATCTACAGCTAATACAGAATGAGCAGTCACTGCTAGCAGCTGTCAACAAGACATAAATGGTCTTGACATATCAATTTGGGAACTGTAGAGAGCTGGGGACATTGGAAGCACTCAAGGACCTCCCTCTGTTTTAAAAAAATTCTCTACCACCATGAGATATCATATAAGATAGATTTTCTCTCCCCACTTTGAATAGGTTTCTATTTTACAAAGAAGGGTATTTGAGAGACTAAATAATTTTACTCAGAAGACACTGAACACCTACCCACAAAGATTAAATAATTCATAGTAACAGAATTAGTAAGTGGTAGAGTTAGAATCTGAACCTAAGTAGTTCTGTTCCAGATACCATGTCCTAACTACCATATTACTATTTCTTTTGTTCCAGATATTGGTCCAGTTGAGAATGCTCTGAAAAGTTTATAAACTTACATACTAAATAGAAATTAGGTTGCAGTTTGTGAAAGTGAACTCTGAAAATAGCTAAGATATAATTCAAAATTTCTTCAGAATGAGGTCTGCTGGCTAGAGGAGTCAATAGGCATATATTATATTATGTGTTTTAGTGAGTTATATAGATGGGTCTCTTGCATGTAGGTAACACATCAATGTAGATGTTATGTGATGACATGGTTCATATTATTTTCTTGGTCCATATCCAAGGGATTCTAGATAGTATAAAGATTGGTTGAAAATCATTGAATTCTCCAGAAGTGCCTAATGTATTTTATTTCCTTGTCCTTTGAAAAATAGTAAACTTATTGAAAGTATTATACCAGTTTTCCTAGAAGAGATAAGAAGAAATTCCCTAATACCAGGAGAGAACAGAGATTGTTGTGGTCTCCTGAATATCAGGAATCTGTGACTACCACCCTCTGACAAAACTAGTGGAAGTAGTAAAAATGTTTCACAGTTGACCACTGGACCTTAGAGATTGCATTTGTCAGTCTTTACAATGATTTCATTACCTTGTGCAAGGGATAGAAGTTGCAGAGACACCAGCTTTCAAGAAACCAGAGATCTTGGATAATGTTGATATTAGCAGCAATCATGACAGACCATTCTTAAGTCCTGCCCTTCATCCTATGCACTGTTACAGGAGTCTTTAAACTTACAAAGTGACCTTTGATATGGTTTCTTCAGATTAGATGGTGTATTGAGAACCACAGTTGTCCTTAAGATGGCACTTCTCTAAGAAGTCATAGAAGGGGGCTAATAGGATTCAGTCAGGATCCAGGGCCATTAGAAATCCTTGAATTTTGAAACTTATGAAAATAAACTCCAAATCAATTAGCAATGTGCTTCTTGCTTCACAACATGTTGTGAAGGTCCATAGATACAATCCTACAAGTGAGGCAAACCCTCCTTGTGTCTGCTGTTCCCAAGAGTTTTATATTATTATTCTAGCCCAAATTCAGCCTTTAGCAATTTATTACCAATTTTAGCTGAATCTTCTAGCCATGGCTTGAATATTGGCTCTGTTTTTCTCTTGTGATTAGCCCACAAGATGAAATCAGAGCCTATATCTCATCTGTCTCTGGAGACATCTTTAATTTTGGCCATGCCATATTAGTAGTCCTGTGAACTTAGCTTTCCAACAGGTTCAACTAAAACTTTGATTTTTGTAGATGATTCAGCTTTACTTAATATTGTTTAAATGGGAGTGCTGATCTTTCCATTTTTCTGCATCCTAATCATAAGCTGGAAATCCTTTTACATGATCTTTGACATTAAAATAATTATATATAATAAAGGCGAAACTTAAGACTCTTCAAAACTGAATGAAACGTACATGAGATTTTTTCACTTTGCTCCTTAAGGTTTCTATTACATTTTGGTGTTAAAATATGGTTGTTCAGATTTTTTCTGGGTGTCAGAAAGTTTGTGTATTTGGTCTGAACATAAAGAAGTGTAAAGGTTGTTTTATGTATTTTCTTGACATTTGGAGCTATTAGCTTCTTCCTCATATGGATGATTTTTGAAATGACAGAAATAGTCACAATGTATGTAGATAATCTTTAATAGATTTATAAAAATTCACTTCTCATCATTCACTATATTCAACATTAAAATTGCTTTTGGTGAAAATAAGTATCCTCTGTAGCAAGACTACAATTGAGAATAATATGTGCATGTGTGTAACTGACTTTTTTTTACCATCTCAATATTTTATTTAAATTTTAATTTCTAGCTGGAAATACCATTTCAGGATTTAAAGCAGGAGTGTCATTGTTTGTATTTTGGAAAGATCCTGCTGGTATCTATGAAAACTGGCTAATAGAGGCAGTGGAAGTTGGGTGACCAGTTTAAAGACTGTTGAAGTATCCAGACCAATAAATTATGCACAAAGTTAGCAGTGGAGAGAATGGGAAAAAAGTTAACAGATTTGAGAGACAGTGACGAAGGAAAAACTGAGCAGGCTGAGGTAACTAAATTAGCTAGGGAGAATTAAGAAGGCATCAGACATTCAGGTTTGTGGCTTGTCAATTGCAAGACAATGAAGAGTTGATTTCCAATTTAGACATGCTGACTTTGAAATACATACCAACAAGTAATTAGATGACTGAGTATGGCGTTCCAAAGACCAGTAATTTGAGTGGTGAGAAACTATGAGGGGGGAAAGAATAGAACAAGAATGTTCTGAACTCTTCATAATAATATTATTCTATTTCCAATTTATATTGTTGGGGAATTTATCTATCCATCTATTCACTCAGTAATGTGTTAGTAAAGCCTCCTCTGTTAAAGTACTATGCTAGTAATGGATATAAAATGGGAGTGGATAAAAGTTATTCCTACCCTCTTATAGCTTACTATGAATTTCTTAAAATATATAAGAGCATTCCTGATTTAGTGTTCTGTAGAACATTGTTCTGGGTGAGGCTAATTGTGTACCCTTCCTATAAATTCTCGCTGCTAAAATGAAGTGGAGGTGGGGGGCTGCTGTTTTTTGACTCCTCTTGGAGACTCACTAAATATATTAGTAATTAAAGGCACTGGAGATCCCTAATGTTAACAAATCTGTCTAACCAGAATTTTTGAGCATGGGCCATTTTTTAAAAAATATTATACCTATTTATATCTTATTAGGTATAATATTAGTTTGGGATACAATGATTTCTAGTGTAATGTTCATGTGTATTATTTCATTTTGAATTCCAGGTCTTTTGTCAATCTGTATCAAATTTAAATTGTTTCAATTTTCTGGCTTCCTTTTTTTTTTTCTTGAAAGGAGAAGCTTATCATTCTAATGATATTCTTAAAGGACTATTATTTCCCTAATTAATGACTGTGTCTTGTTAGAACTACTGAAACTAAAATCTTATCATCTTACTAAATAGTTAGAATAAGATCTTAACAACATTCTTTCATCCATGTCAGTTTTAAAATATGAAATAATTTAAATGACTATTTCTAATTTTCTGAATAAAAGGAAGAAAGTGAGGTGCTCTTCTGAATTCTTGATTGAAAACCAGCTGATACATGTGATATTTTCAGGATAATTGTCAGGCATCTTTATAAAAATATTCATCTTGCTTTTCTACCTGGTCCTGGTGTGTGGTTTGAATAATTGCTCTTGTGAGAGTGATATCACTGCACATCAAAACCTGTAATTTTGGGGCACCTGGGGCACCTGGGTGGCTCAGGTGGTTAAACTTCCTACTCTCAATTTCAGCTCAGGTCATAATCTCATGGTTAATGAGTTGCAGCCCTGTATCAGGCTCTGCACTGACAGCATGGAGCCTGCCTGGGATTCTCTCTCTCTCTTTCTCTCTCTCTCTCTCTCTCTCTCTGCCCCTCCCCCAGCTCATGCTCTTTCTCTCTCTCAAAATAAGTAAACTTAAAAAAAAAAACTTGAAAATTTTAGGTTATTAAATGTTTAGCTAAATGCTATGCTCCAAAGTTGAATTTTACATGTATTATGTGGCCAAAATATAAATGACTAGTTATCTATTCCCACATCCCTGTACTAGTAGTGCTTTAACAAAAACAAACAAGCAAACAAACAAACACCTTTTAATATCTCACAATCTGTAGGTGCAGCTCAGCTGGGTTCCTCTAGCCCAAGGTCTCTCATGAGGTTGGAATGAGTGTGTTAACAACAGTCATCTCACAGTTTACCTGGGAGATAACCCACAGCCAAGCTCACTGACAGCCCTTACAAATTGTCTTTCAAACTCACTCATTTGGCTGTAAGCAAGCCTAGCCTCAGGTTTTCACTGGCCTTTGGTAAGAGTCATAGGGTGCTCCTTACAGGGGTCTCCTCACATGACAGCACTCAACATGGCTGCCTGCTTCCACAGAGAGGGTCGCAGAGAGAGTTAACCAAACTGAAAAGCCAAGAGTGAAACTACAGTCTGTATTTTATAACCTATTTTCAGAGGTAAAATCCTATCACTTCTGCTAAATCCCATTCATTAAAAGCAAATCTCTGAAATTGTTGAATCACTATATTGTACACCTGAAGATAACACTGTATGTTAACTATACTGAAATTTTTAAAAAAATCAAGACTCTAAATCTAGGGCAGATTCAAGGGAAGGGAATTACACAATGGTGAGAATATCAGGAGGCAGAGATCATTGGACACCATTTTAGAAACTGTCTACCACACACATATTCCTTCTGTATTTGGCGAAAAGATGGTTGTTTCTATGCTAAATTGTTAACAAGAGAGAACAGGTTTTCTCTCTTACATTGTTCATGAGTGATTACTATCTGAGATTTGTTTTCATAGCTTCAAGCTGAGATGTTAAATCAAATTCAAAACAAATTCAAAAGGAAACACGTGGAAAATAAATTTGCCTTTAAGTTCTATAAAGTGACATAATTAAATTTGAAACAGATATACGAATTCAATTCAGTAGAATTTGTTTGAGAAATAGTATACTAAATCTTGCACAGGATACAAAATGAGCAAGAAACAGTCTTTGATCCTAAGTATGGGTTTGACTTCAGGCTCATGTGCTTACTGGGTAGGTGACTAAAACAAGTTGCTTAGGATAATAAGTATTCCCATTTCATAGGGCTGCTGTGGGAATATAATTTTTGTGATGGTTAAATGAATTAAAACATATACACCCATACAGCTATTAAAATTATTAGTACAGTGCTTAGCATAGTAGTAATTATGTAATAAATAACAACAGTGATAATGATAATTATGATGATAATAGCTAGTGATAATCTAACACTTTGACTATGGTGGAAGTTGTTCTAAGTATTATAAACACTTAATTTTAATTTTCTTATTATTTGACAGCTTAGTGTTCTGAGGTTGTATCTAGGTTCTGCTACCTAATAGCTAAGCTATTTGGGCCAAGTTATTTAACCTTCATTATGCCCCAAATTCTTCATTTGTAAAATGCTGATACTAATAGTGCTGTAAAAAGCCAGTATTTATAAAACTTCTTAGGATACTGCCTGGTATATTCTGAATGTTCATCCATTTTTACTGTAAAATCTTATTATGTCACCATAATTATAAAATAACTGTAACATCTGACAGAAACATTTTCCAAAGAGAAGGACAAAATATAACGAGGGTTCAGATGAGCTTTTTCTATTATCTGCTGGGAGAGTCAGGAAGTGGTGTCTTGGGGAACACATGGGAATTTCCTATACAGGAATATATAGATAAATAAGATTTTAATATGCAGAGATAGGAAGTGCATTTTAGAGAGATTCATGAAATTAAAATCTTCAAGATAGAAAACCTAGGCATGCTCATAACAGAAGCATAAAGCTCTGAAGCATAACACTATGATGTTGTGCTTGGTGAGAGGAAACAGAATAAGATTTGCCAGATGGAATTTTAGTGGATATTAGTCTTGCTTGTCTGCCATCCATTTTCTCTTTCTTTTTGAACAATACTTCAACTTCCATGAAAGGAAAAGTTTATTTTCAGCCCATATTGAAAAGGTAGGACTGACTCATGCAGCTCTCCCTGACTTGGATTTAGTCTTTATAAATCAAGCATTACATCTCATAGAACAGAGATTTTCAAAATGTGGTCTAGGGACCAACAGCATCCACATCACCTGTGAATTTACCCATATACAAATTCTGAGGCCCCTTTACCAACCTACTGAAGCAGAAATCTGGGTGGGGTCCAGCAATTTTTGTTTTAACACTTCTTCCCAGTAATTCTAGTATGCTATTCAAATGCTAACATTTAAAATGCCTGACCTGGAATATATACATTTTAGGGAAACTCAAGAGGTTGGTGATTACTCACTTCTTCAGAGTACTTTTAATCAAAGTATGCATTAGAAGCACATGGAAAACTTTCCAAACTAAATACACTCTGCCCCATCCAATTATGACATAAATGTTCTGAAATGGGGCCTCAGCCTTTCTATAGTTACTAGTTTCTAGATGATGATAACATATAGTAGCATTGAAAACCAGGGCCCTAAGATGTTACTTCCCAACTCAGCTTGTCTGATTCACTTGGTGTGGCAGAAAGGAGAAAATTATTAGCCAGAGAAGCACTAAAAGATTGTGGAGAAGGAGTGAATCTCAATTTGGTCTTTTAAGATGGCCTCTAAAGATGTTGAAGGAAGTCATCGAGAGGAAATAATGACTGGCTGAAATTTAAGCTGGATACAGGCGATTAGAGGCTCCTCACCCCCTCATTGACCTTGGAATGTGTGCTCCACTCACCATTTCCATGTCTGGAACCATTTGAAGTAGCCTTGAAAGAATAATGTATTATTGAGGCCATATGGACTGGGTCTGTGACTGCAGTCTGCTAGGGGCTGTGTATAATCTTTTATGATTCTGACACATGGGTGCAGAGATCTGCTTGCCCTACAGATGCCCAAGACAAGCCTTATATGTAAGTTCCTTGCTTTTTAAACTTGCAAGCTAATGACCTAGGGAGGTCTACCCGTTTATTCCATTTTTACTTGCCCTTCATGCATGGGAGCCAATTATGAATTTCACTCAGGGAACTCGGTGTTGCAAACTCACAGAAGAACATAGACTTAATTTTTCCATTTCTGTCTAACAAATAGCTTATCCTGCTCAAATATGTGAAAATTCTTCATATGTAGATGATATTTATCTCCATAAATTTTACATATAGACTTCTTAATAAGGTACAAGTTTAATGGTTATGCATCAGAGATCAAAAACAGAAACAAGGTTTCCTAGAATGTGTGTTAACTTAACTCCTGTTCTTTTCTGTTATACTTAGGAATTAACTTAAGTGTGTTAATTTGTGATTCACTGTTATAATATCTCCAACATTGACCCCTATCTCTGGAATCACTGGAAACTGGGCTTTCATGCTGCTGGGTTGTAGTGTGTTATGCAGTAGAAAAGGGTGCTAATGCCAATGCAAGACTTCGCTGATTTTTCCTATGAACATATTATAGTCAATAATACTGAGAAAATAGTTTTAATAAAAATAATCAGTCACTCTCAGATTTATTCCCCTTGCCTCCATAAATAAATTTCAAAAAAAAATCTATATATTTGGGTTAAATTCAGTACAGCAGTGGTACATCATGGAAAGACCTCAGGCATTTGAATCAGGCCCTTTATTGAATACTCAGGAAACTATAGTTTCCTCATGTCTAAAAGACGATAGTAGTATTTACTAACTGGGTTCATGAGATCATGAATGACAATTACCTGCCCCATGCCTGCCAGTGAGCAAGGATAACTGGTTTTTGTTGCTGTTATTATCTTCACTTGAAGATATCCGTATGTCATATAATAATATGCATTAAAACAAGAAAATAAACAACATGGTACTAAAATGTCTACTTTCCTAAAAATTACCTCCCCTAAAATATTAACTTGTACTCTTAGATTTTAGAAAATTTGCACATTTCAAATATACATTCAATGGATAACTATTTATAAGTAACTATAAATAAATAAAATTCAACTATATACTTGACAGTCATCAACTTAAGTAAATCCAAATTATTTACATTGCATTGCTTTTGACCCAAGTCCTTGAGTACCGTTCAGATAGTTAATAATGCCTTTGCCCCATGTTTATTGAAATATAATTGACAAATATATTTAATGTGAACAACTTAATTTTTTGAAATAAGATATGTATTTATTCATTGTGAAGTAATCTTTGCAACCAAGTTATATTTACTTTCATTGTGTGTATGTGTGTGTGTATGATAAAAACACTTGAGATCTACTGTCTTAGTGAATTGCAAGTATATAATATTAACTATAGTCACATTGCTTCACATTAGATCTCCAGAAATTATTCATCTTGCATAAGTGAAATTTGTACCCTTTGACAAAAATCTTCTCATTCCTCCTTTCTCCCAGTCTGTGGTAACTGCCATGCTATTCTCTGTTCCAATGAGTTTGACTATTTTAGATTTCACATACTCATGAGATCCTGCAGTATTTGTGTTTTTTGTGCCTGACTTATTTTCACTTAGGATAATGTCCTCCAGTTCCACTTATGTTATTTCCTATGGCAAAATTTCTTATAATGAATAATACTACATTGTATATGTACACACCATTTTGTTTGTCCATTCATTTGTTGGGTATATAAACTGTTTACATATCTTGGCTATTGTGAATAATGCTGCAATGAGCACAGGAATGTAGATATCTCTTCAGAATGCTGATTTTATTTCCTCTTTAGCTATATATCCAGAAGCGGGATTACTAAATCATAGAGTAGTGCTGTTTTTAATTTTTTGAGGAACCTCCATAATGTTTTACATAAAGGTTGTGCCAATTTACATTCCCACCAAAGGGTACAGGGTTCTCATTTTTTATGCATTCTTGCCAACACTTGTTACCTATGTTTAAGTTTTATTTATTTATTTTTGAGAGAAAGAGAGAACACACAAGTGAGGGAAGAGTAGAGAGAAAGAGAGAGAGGAAAGAGGGAATCCCAAGCACTAACAGTGTGGAGCCTGATGAGCTGCTCTAACCCACCAACTGTGAGATCATGACTTGACCCAAAGTCAGATGTTTAACCTACTGAGCCACCAGGGTGCCCCACCTATGTTTTTTTGATAATAGTCATTTTAACAGATGTGTGGTGATATTTCATTGTGGTTTTGATTTGCATTTTCTTTATGTTTAGTGATTAGTGTCATGTCTTATATCTGTTGGCTCTTTGTATGTTTTCTTTGAAGAAACGTCTGTTCTGTTCCTTTGTCTATTATTTAATCAGGATACTTATTTGTTTTATGTATTGCATTATGTGCAATCCTTACATATTTTGGATATTATCCCCTTATCATATTTATGGCCTGCAAATATTTTCTCACTTTCCATATGTTGCCTTTCACTTCATTGATTTTCGGTGCTGGTCAGAAGCTCTTTAGTTTGATGCAACCCCCCTTGTCTATTTTTGTTTTTGTTGCCTATTGGCATCATATAAAAAAATATTGGCCAGACCAATGGCAAGAAGCTTTTTCTCTATATTTTATTCTCAAAGTTTTATGGTTTCGAGTCTTAAAATTAACTCCTTTATTCATTTGAGTTAACTTTTGTATAGAGTATGAAATAAGGGTCGTTTCATTCTCTTTCTTTTAATGTTTTATTTATTTCTGAGAGAGAGAGACAGCGTGAGCAGGGGAAGGTCAGAGAGAAAGAGAGACACAGAATCTGAAGCAGGCTCCAGGCTCTGAGCTAGCCATCAGCACAGTGCCTGATGCAGGGCTTGAACCCACGAACCATGAGATCATGACCTGAGCCAAAGTCGGATGCTTAACTGACTGAGCCACCCAGGTGCCCCCAGTTTCACTCTTTTGAAAGTGGATATTCAATTTTCTAAGCATCACTTGCTGAAGAAACTATGTCCTTTCCCCACCATGTGATTTTGGCATCCTTGTCAAAGATGTTGTCAGTTGACTGTAGATGTCAAATTTATTTTGCTTCATCGGTTTATATGTCTGTTCTTATACCAGTAGCATACTGTTTTCATTACTGTGTGTCTATAATATATTTTTAAGTCAGGAGGAGTGATGCCTCCATCTTTTTTCTCTCTCAATATTGCTGTGGGTATTAGGAGTCTTTTATTGTTAAATTTTAGTTTTATGGTTTTTTTCTTCTATTTCTGTAAAGAATGCCATTGGGATTTTGTTAGGTGTTTATTGTATCCATAGACCATTTTGGGTAGAATGGGCATTTTGACAATATTGATTCCTCTAATCCATGAACATGAGTTGTCTTTTTACTTATCTCAATTTTCTTTGTATTTCCTTCAGCAGTGTCTTATAGTTTTCAGTATATAAGGCTTTAACATTTTTGGTTAAGCTTATTCCTACATATACTTTTCATTGCTATTGTAAATAGGATTGTCTTCTTATTTCCCCCCCTGGTTTGTGTATAAAAACACCACTGTTTTCTCTATGTTGACTTTATATTCTGCAACTTTACTGAATTTGTTTACTAGTTTTAAGAGGCTGTTGTTGAGTCTTTGCTTTATTGTACGTTATGATCATGTCATCTCCAGACAGATCTAATTTTATTTCTTTGAATTCTGAAAGTATTATTTTTATAGAAAAATTTTTAAAATTAATCCAAAAATGGACAACTGTAGAACAGAACTTATATTTTTGAAAAGGCAATGAGCAAAATTAGTAAATATAATGACCATACAAATTGGCACAATCATGCTGGGTATTATTATAATTAATATACAATTTTCAAAATTTTGAGTTTGAAGTACTATAGTAATTATCATATGCTTATATGTACCTAATCTGCCCTCATCATAGGATTGTGCTAGCTAGTGACTGGAAATAGGTTTGTAACCATAAAACATAATATTTATTTTTACATAACTTATAGCTTAATGGTGGTTATAGGAATTCCTTATAAAATATACAAAAGCAATATTTTCCATTGTATTATATTAAGAATGTAAAATATGAGTATTTGCAAAAATCAAACAGAAATGGGATACAGGGAATTTTCCAACATAAAAAAGATATTTCAGGCTAAACCTGAAAAATTAGTAGTAATGCCCAGGTAAAAAGGGAAAAATTGTTTCAGATAGAAGATGTATACTCATCTAATTTATGGGAATATATAATCAAAGAGGTTAAACTAGTAAATTTAAGAGAAATTTTGCATTTATTCAGGGCTTCAGAAAAGCTGGCCAGAATTTTAAAATAAAGAACCAATATAAGTAAATAAATAAAACAAGAGTGAGATAGATGGAGATAGAAAGAGAAGAGGGAAACTAGAAATATAGAATTGTTTATATATTTTCAATAAAAATGAGAGTAGCCAAGAGAACATAGTAAATTTGATGTGTAGGTAAAGACCTTGGCCAAAGATGTATTATATTCAGTCTCATTTTAGAGACCCTCCCAATATGATCCCCCACCTTACGGAAAGGCATTATAATGAAAGCACATACATGTGTACAAAAACATGCGTGCATGTGCACGTATGCGTGCACACACACACACACACACACACACACACCAATGAAGTAAATAGTAGTTAGGAACTGGGCCATATAGGTCCAATAGTTCTACCTTGTGGGAGAAACTGGGAACTAATGAGTGGGGAGGATTTGAGATGGCAAATAATGATGTCAATAAAGAAAGAATGATGTATCAGGGGCCCTGTCTCATGAAAGAGTGACCCTGGTACTTGTTCTTATTCTGTTCACATCAATGAAAGGAATTGGCTACATAGGTGCCAGGCATTCTGTTTCTAGTGCAAGAAAGATGATAAATACAGGTTCTTATTTCAAAAAATAAAAAATAAAAACCAAAAACCATGTATACTCATTCTTTCTCACATTATGTGCAGGTCAGTGCAATTAGGGGCTTAGAGGATTAACAGTAAGAGGGAAGAAATTAAGATAACAAATTCAAGATGGATTTAGAAGGTACCCTTGACAAAACAAAGGGAAGAGGGAGGGAAAAAAACTATGATATGTAATGGTGTAAATTAAGTTAGTCAAAATTTACTTGGGTAAAAACCCCACAAAAGATTCTTTGCCAACATGCTTATGTCTTTTGTGGGCAGGCTGAGGATTCTGCCTCAGGTTGATGGAGATTTTGCCATATGCAGCACATTACTTCCTGGGTTACTGTGGCAACGGAAGAGACACCTAGAATGCCTCAGTCTTATTTTCTCTTGCTTTTGCCTGGAGTTGACACTTACCTTGTTTGCCCAGAGTCCGTTAGTCAGAACCATTTTCATGAACAAACTTAAGAGCAAAACTGAAAATGTAGGAGAAAAGATAGAGCTCAGTCTCTACTATGGTGACATATTTTTTTCTTTGTTATATACTTAAAAATTCCCAGCACAATTTTAGTTCATATTGCCATATGCTTTGTTCTCAGCCATATGCTTTTTAAATTTTCTAATGAGATATATTTAAGACAACTGACTCTAAAAGTGATGTAGATTAATAAAGCATAAGCCAAAGTTTAAAGATGGGCCATTTTCATCTAGGAAAAATTTAAATTTCTTCTCTCATACATAAGACATCTTAACATTGTGTACTTTCAAAGATTTCATTTAACAATTATAAATAGTATACAGCCTAGTTTAGTTTCTTAAGAATTCTAGAACAGTAGTAAATTCCTAAAAATAATAATGTGGGTTTTCAGTGCAAGAATAAATCTACATGTAATTTATAATTGGACTTTGGAAAAAAGGTCTTTACTTTTTTTTTCAGAAATGAAGCAAATTCTTAATTTGTATATCTATATTAAGACCTATCAATAATAGAACAGAAGTAAATGCTTAAACAAGAAAGAAAAAAGAAAAAGCTCTAACAATGAAATAACTCTTATTGGGTTAATATTTCAGTTTAATATTGTTTATAATTATATTGAAGGACACTGAAACTGTTGTATACTATTTTCTCAAAAGTATTACAAATACTTAAAATTTATTGCAAGTGATGATTAAAATTACTAGTAACGGTATTTAAAGACAGGAGAACGTGGCAGCATAGTAAAATTATAGATTGGTTTCCTTACTAACAAAGTTTAAGGATTTTTTTCATATCTTAGGCATATATCAAAGTCACATGCAAAAAAGTTTGTTAGCTCTAGTAGCTTGCTCAAGCAATAGACGACAGTTGGAGAGGAGGAAAAGTCAGAGGCAGCAATAACAAGAGGTAGTCATGGGACTGGAACTCATATTCAAATTCTACATGATACATAAGTTTTGCCTGAGTAACCAAGACAGAGCAGGAAATTATCACAGAAAAAATCCCTCAGTGCCTGCAGACTTGGGATAATTCATAATGTTACTCAGAATGTGTCATGCTGTATGCTTTGGCTTATTGGGTGAATGCATTTTCATTCCCCAGTCAGGACCTAGAACTCCCCCCCACCCCAAGTGTACTGCTCAAATAACATTTTTAAAAAGTACATCAATAATTGAGACAAACACCCATGCAGTTGCCTAGAAAATACAGAAAGATAGACCTGTTTGTGCCACATAAATAAAAGCACTATTCCCTGTTAATAAGCAAACCCCAATGAGGGAAATTTTCATGGCAATTGGAGGGAAACAAAGCCCCATAAACAATACAATTCTAAAATATTCTGTATTTAATCCGATCTTTGAGAAACTTCAGGAAAAATGTATAGCTTATAACTAATGAAGCTTATGACTCAGAAAATTAGTATACCATGGTAAACATTGTTGGGGTATTCTGATTGATCAGGAAATGATCAATAGAACTGAACTCAAACAGTCTAAGAAGGAGAAAATCAAGAGAGGGCAGGGAAAATAGAGACAGGTTCCAATTCTGGGATAAGGGAGTTGATGAAAGATAGAGGCAGAGAGGGAAGGAGCATTCTCCAGATATAATGACCAAATAAATCCAATTAAAAATCCATTGTTAAAGTTTCACCCACCAGTCCTTATCTGGACAGAAAATATAGTGACTGTTATTGGTAAAATTAAGCAAGCCACATACTTTAGATGTCACTAACTTAAATAGCTCATTTCTATGAAGTGATTCTAAGTATGATGTCTTTTTTGCATATTTAAGAAAGGAAATTTTTAATGTTTATTTGTTTATTTTGAGAAAGAGAGAGCACTAGTGGGGGTGGGGGTCAGAGAGAGAGAAAGGGAGACAGAGAGTTCCAAGCAGGCTCTGTAGTGTACAGCCGGACTCAGGGCTCAAACTCAGGAATGTGAGATCATGACCTGAGCTGAAATCAATAGTCAGTCACTCAACCAACAGAGCCACCCAGTGCCCCACGAAATTATTGAAAAAAATAATAGGTGTTGAGCAGTTGATACATACTTTTTATAAAGAAAACTAAAACATCCTCAGTCCCTAAGGAAATTAGTAACTTGTTGGCAGAGCAAGATTCTTCATAACTTAGTATAACACATACATGTAATATGGATCTATATAATATATGTAGCAAATCTATTGCATGCACAATATGTAGCATACATTATGCATATGCATATACATATAATAGATAAAGAAATACATGCACACTTTGTAAATACATAAATTTCTATGTGAGAATACAAGGAGAATTCAAGATCAGAATCAACTATTTCTCCCTGAAGATGCAGAGTATACATACATATATGTTGGTAGGTGTACAGGTGTGTGTCCTTGAGTGTGTGAGAGCACAAGGAAGAGAGTATATAAAATAGATACTGAAATAGAAATGGGATTTCAAGTGGAAGTAATGAAGGAAAAATTATATACTGAAGAAACATTCTGAGAGCAGGCACTGAGAAGGACCTTTAAAGAGTCACATGAGAGGAATTCAAAGCAGTATTCTCCAGGGGCACCTGGATGGCACAGTGGGCTAAATGTCCGACTTTAGCTCAGATCATGATCTTGCAGTTTGTGGGTTTAAGCCACACGTCTAGCTTTGTGCTGACATCTCAGAGCCTGGATCCTGCTTCAGATTCTATGTCCCCCTTTCTCTCTGCCCTTACCCTGCTAGTGTTCCATCAATCTCTGTCTCTCAAAAATGAATAAAAATGTAAAGAAAAAAAAGGCAGTATTCTCTGGTCCTATGAAGAACTTATAATTATAATGAATTAAGTTTCATTTATTTTTATACAAATGTGTCAATGCAGTTTTCAGAAGTCTTCTTGGAAGATCCATTCAATTTGCCAGAAATGCAGGAAAGATCGTAGTTTGAGAAGCGGAGGCTCATTATTTTCCTGTTAGCAGGTAGTTTCCTTTCCTTTCTTTTTTTCTTTTCTTTCTTTCTTTTTTTTTTTTTTTTTTTTTTTTTTTTTTTTTTTTTTTCCTGGACAATCCTGAGTGTCTGGTAATATTACATTTTGAATGCCAAGGCACAGTACAGTTAGGAGGAAGGTTTCAAAATAGCTTAAAAGAAATCAGTGAAGGAAAAGACAAGTGGGTGTGATTTATGCCAATTTGCTAGAACCTTGAAAGCATAAAACTGCTTCTACCATCTCCACAACTGTGAGCGGCTCAGCAGATACCCTCTCAGTGACAGGATGGACCCAAATCTGGAGTTACCTTTAAGGACAAAATGATATTATTTTCTCTATGTTTAGCCTCTTTGATTTTATAGTACAGGGCACAGTAAGAATAATGATTTGTGAGAGAAACAAAGTGAAAATATTAAATGAATTGGGTAGAGATTTATGACATAAATGAAAAGAAGAACAAATGTGACAATACAAATTATGTATAGTTTAGAGAAAATGAGGTAAGCATATTTGTTAGATGGTATGTAATGATACCATCATGATAGGAAATTTAATTATCTAATTTCATAACTTTAATTCCCTTCTGGATAAGATCTTTCAGTATTTAATCCTTGTCACAAAATTATTTCCCTAAACACATTTTTAATAGTAAATTCTAACACCATTTTCTAAATCTTTTCTTGGAGGAAAAGTAAATACCCAGCTGGACACCACTCCCTGAATGAGTTATATATCAAGCCTGAGATGATTAAGTTATCACTTCCATCTTTAATTTTGATGATGAAAGCTAAGTAATTTCAAACTGTTGGAATTTTATCCACATTTCTTACTTTGTCAAACAACAGATATAGAGGGTTAGTTATATCTGACACAAACTTATACTGCATTTTAAAAATATAATTGTGCAATTTAGTATATCATGCTCAGTTTAACCTTTGAATGGTTTACAGTTAGCCTTCTTATGTCTTCTTTTTAAATTCTTAGTTCTAGAGAATTTTGTCCAAATAGAAAGACTTAATTTGGCCTTTTAAAACCATCACTTTAAAATTTGTGTTAGAACCGTTAGGGATACTCCAATAAATAATGAAAAGAGTCCAAGGATTATTTCCAAGACAGATAATAATAATAGTATAATATAAAACAGCACAGATTGCCCAGCAGTGCTCGGTGTTACCAAATGTTGCTCTCAGAATTATCTTTTAGGTAGTAATTTATAATGTAGAGTATTATCTGTAAACTCCAAGTTATTCTGTATTTAAATCCTCTGATTCTAATAATCATTTCCTTTAAGCTTTAAAAATAAAAGCATATATTGAGAGTCAAGTAATTTAGAATTTGAATTCTATTTTATTTTATTTATTATTTTTTAATGTTTACTTATTTTTGAGAGAGGGAGCGACAGAGTGCTAGCAGAGGAAGGTTGAGAGAGAGGGGACATAGAATCTGAAGCAGGCTTCAGGCTCTGAGCTGTCAGCACAGAGCCCAACATGGGGCTCTAACTCACAAACTATGAGATCATGATTCTAACCAAAGTCAGATGCTTAACCAACTTAGCCACCTAGGCACACCCAGAACTTGAATTTTAAAAGATAGTTATTGTATAAGGAAAAAATTTATTAAATTGCCAAGGCATTTTAGTAGAAAATAAAATATATCTTTGCTAAAGAAAAACCTGCTTGTATTAAAAATTGTAATGTTTCAATTTAGATTTTCCTGTCATAAAATTTGACAGGAGATGTCCAGATTGGTACCCAATATGTCAGTTGTTCTAAATTTTGCTTTAAAAGTTCTTTATTTCCCTTAGTAAGACATATTTTTCTATCAAAATTATATTTCCTCAACTTTCTAAATGCAGTTCTTATCTAGTAGAGGGGAGAAGCATAATTCATTACACATTTTTCATATATTTTTACCTATCACTACACAGTATACATTTCTGCTCAAATGTATCACAGTTCTTTTAAGTCACTTTTACCTCTAATAAAACTTTACCAAGTTAAAGAAATGTAGTTATATTTGTCATTGAAGAGTACTTATTTTATTGTACATTGTCTGGATTGCTTAAAATAGAACAAACTTATTTCTAGTATTTCAAAATTTGGGTCTTGTGGTTATGAAAGTATTTATAAAATTTAATAAATTTTATTTTGTAATACTTATATAATATTTCTTTACTAAGAGATCAGTGTTATCAGCAGAAAATACTATTATATGAAATTCTCTACAAATTTTTGTTGTTCTATAAATTTCTTTAGTCAAAATCTTTTCCGAATTTCACCATGTATACAGTTATAGGAAGAGTTGTTTGGATTAAAGCAGGATGGGGACCTTGCACCCAGTCAAAGTCTCCTAACCTTTTCTAATGCAGACCATCCTGAAGGGTCACCAAGGAATTCTATATCTTCTGTAAATACAGCCTGAAAACCAAAAACAAAATAAACAAACAAAAAACAAATAATATATTAGCAGCATAACACTGAATTGTTAATTACATTGTTGATTCTCCTTCTAAAAGAATATTTTGGTAAGAAGCTAATTCATATTGAGTCGTTATTAATCTTTTAGCATTTTTCCCTGTAGATGAAGTACAAAACAAAAATAAGCTTTTATTTTAGCTTTTGGAACAATAGTTGTACTAAGATTCTCATATAGTTTAGTGTACTAAGATTCTCATATAGTTTAGTGTCATTAAAATCTCCCTTTATAATAAAGTATTTTTTCCTAGGTAACACACATTCATCTTTGAAATAATACATAGTCATGTGAATGTAGTCTCATGTGCAAGATAACCTTAATGTTCTAAAAAAGATGTTTAAAATTGTCTCTCATTATGAGAAAGGATATGGTAATATTTCTGCTTCAAAGAGTACATTGAAAACTGTAATTGAAATAATACTCAATTTCATTATATTATGCACTTCTGTAATTAGCATTACTTTTAACTTTATTTTCTTTACATGAGGAATAATTCTACTTTGTAAATATTTTAATATACACTTTTTATTATTGACATTTTAAATCTCTTTTTATACAACTTGCATTCATGAAATGAGGATTTTTGAAGCAGGTCCTAAATTCTTTCAGTCAGTCATCCATGAAAATAAGCCAGTCTGTGTTATTTGCTTTATTCATTCATTTAAATAAATAGTTGTGCTTTGTCAGAGATGAATAAATTAGTAATAATCATTCAAAAGAGCTATAACCCCAGTAAATACTGAAAATGATCAAATGCAATGGTTTATGTAAGTGTTTATACATTTATTACCCACTGTGAGCCTTTTCATGTACTTACATTTTGGCACTCTTGAATTATGAAAGTGATGTTTTATTCTAAATATTTGCTAAGAAATTAGAGGCTTTTGTTTCCTTTTCCTGGTGTTCTTAATACTGTTTCAAATTTAGGATTTCAGTAAAGGAAATAGCAACAGGCAACATTTACATTTTATAAAATATTCTGTAGAAGCTGTGTATAGAAGCATGATACAAATATAATTTGAATAAAATTTTATTTTTATTGAAGATTATAAATCCATACATTTTGAGGGACAGATATAAGGGAATGAAATAAAATATTATATATATATACAGATATGTAATGTGTGCTTATGTGTATATGTGTGTGTATTTGTATGTGTATGTGTATAAAATTCTATGAAAGGATATTGCTAANAAGTGGCATTTGTGTTTGTGTATATATGTGTATATGTGAAATAGATATACACATTAAATAATTTTAAGCAGATGATAAAAATTGTATAATATATATTATCATTAATATTCATATTATAATTCTATGGTAATATGACATCTTTTGTAAGACTGGATAAATTTCATAAACGTTTAAAAAACACCTTCCACACCAGAAGTTGGAAAATTAGCTTTAAAATAATTCTTTTAAAGAATAACTTGATGGGGTGCCTGGGTGGCTCAATCGGTTAGTCCGACCTCGGCTCAGGTCATGATCTCACAGTTAGTGCATTTGAGCCCCGTGTCGGGCTCTGTGCTGACAGCCAGCTCAGAGCCTGCAGCCTGTTTCAGATTCTGTATCTCCCTCTCTCTCTAACCCTCCCCTGCTCACGCGCTTGCTCTCTCTCTCTCTCTCAGAAATAAATAAAAAAGATTAGAAAAAAAACAAAAAATTACTATTTAAACTTTTGTTTGCCAAAAAAACTGAAAAGCAACAAAAATGAAAACAAACAAACAAGAACCCAACTAACTGGTAAAGAGTCATGCCAGCCCTTCGCTGTGTCTTCTGCTGCAGAATTAACTCTAAGGAATCCAGCCTAAAATAATTGGTGTAGAGATTATAATTACCACTTAATCCAGAGTCTCTCAATCTCAGAACTGTGGAGTGGATAATTATGTTTTGTGTGAGGCTCTTCTGCTCAGTGTAGAACATGCAGCAGCATCTCTGGCCCTTCCCTACTTGATGGGAGTGGCTCCCACCCTTCCCCAGCCCTTTTGTGATACCAAAAAATGTCTTTAGACATTGCCAAATGTCCCATGGGGGCAAAAGTGTTCTACTAAAGAACTAAAGATCTAATATCACCTCCATATTTTCCAGGTGGTAGAACTGTAATGCAGAAATATAGGAGTTATTTAAAATCACATAGCTAATTAGAGGCAGACTAGTCAACCAAAGTGGCTGGTGTTCCTCGTCTGTTATTCTTTTCTCTATATGGCACAGCTGGCTGAAATGTGCCTCCTACTTTTAGTACGTAAGCAAGATCAAGAAGGTTTCTGTCCCATTTCTGCCTTCTGCAGTCTGAAATTATACTTTTTGTCTAAATTATATTCACAAAATATTAATAATCCCTCACAAATCTTTTGTGTAAAACATAAAACCAAATATAGTAGGTTAACTTATGTGGTTGACTATGAATAGAAATCTACTTGTATCTTAACAGTAAATAACTTAATCAGTTAAAGACAGGAATAGCAAAAGGGTGCATGGGTGGCTCAGTCAGTTAAGCATCCAACTTTGGTTCAGGCCATGATTTCACGGTTTGTGAGTTTGAACCCCATGTTGGATTCTGTGTTAGTGCAGAGCCTACTCTGGATTCTGTTTCCCTCTCTTTTTGCCCCTCTCCTGTTTTCTTTCTCTCTCTCCCTCCTTCTCTCTCAAAAATAAATAAATTAATTGAATAAATTTTAAAAAATTAATTAAAAATTAAATTAAAAAAAGACAAGAATAGTAAACTCCAATTGCACTAATTATTTTATTGAACAGAGTGACCACTTAAGGCCATTGAAACAGTGGCCTTATGTTATTAATACATTGGTTGTTGATTTGTTAGCGGTTGAAGCTCTCCACTTTTTTTGTGTGTGGTTATTCATTTTAAATTGTGGAGAAGTTATGTAAATAGAATTCTAAAGTGAAAGGACAGTCATAGAACTAAAGAGACTTTGTTGGTAAACACTGGATCAGAATTGCCTTTTTCTTCTCTTTTTTGCATCTTTTAGGTGACTAAGGCACAATAGCTAAGCACTGACCAGTTAGTAGAAAATAATCTGTAATGAAGGAGAAGCATAGTAGTTGCCTTACTGCAAATACAGCATAAATGTATCACAAATGTAAACTGTCCCTTAAACTTTCATATTTAATACTTCTTTCTTGAATTGTTTTTGTGGAAAATTAGTGTAAAAGAAAACAGTGTGAAAGAGATTTGAGCCTCCACTTTGCCTCTGAAGTATTTTAAACTAATTTTTTCTAGAAAGGTAAACGAAAGAGAATGAAAAGGATTGTAAGAATTACTCTTGAGTTAGAGACCTTAGTTTTTCCCTTTCGTTTTTTGTATTTTTTATCATTTAAAAGCTATGTGAACTCAGAATTCTTTAATTTTTATAA
The DNA here is from genome assembly GCF_008692635.1 of Crocuta crocuta. Taxonomy (NCBI): domain Eukaryota; kingdom Metazoa; phylum Chordata; class Mammalia; order Carnivora; family Hyaenidae; genus Crocuta; species Crocuta crocuta. Next base: position 587,172 of record NW_027529203.1, on the reverse strand, counting down.
TAACATGGGGATCAATAATACAGCCCTTTAGCCATTATTATGTTTAAATGATGTAGTATACTATTGTTATACTTACTGTTATTAAATTAGAGTTGGAGTTTCCAAGTTAAATAGCAGGAATAAACATTTGTATGTAGTGGCATCATCAAAAGCAAAAAAGAAAAAAATTGTCCACACAATAAATGTAAAATTTCCTGGATGCTTATCTCTTCCATTTATTCAGGGTGTAATCTGCTTCATTTGCACAGAAGTCTTCCAAATTACTTGATTGTAATATTCCAAGTATAAGAAATCACTTTGTTGAAATCAGCTAAGTGGATTTCTTTCTTTCTACATAATCATGCTGGTGTATTGGTGGTGCGGGAAGAGTGTCTTTGCATTTGTTGAAGGTAGACAGGGATCATTTTTAATATTCTTATCAATGATAGGAAAGAACCATTCAGCTCTCTCAGTTAAAAGTGAGATTAGTTTCACATATTTCCATGGCACAAATTGGTATGCGAAAATGAATACATTTAACATGAGATTTGGTTTCTATTCTTTGAAGTCTAAGCTGCCTAAGCCTCTATATAAACAGCTGAAGGAGAATTTAAAAATTTACTGGAGAATCTTAAATTTGAGCTGCTGTTTATTAAATTCCCTGACAGGCATTATTAGTGACTATAGTGATATCTTAATATGTAATTCCACAAGTCTGTGCAATAGCAGAAAGTATTTGTACAAATAATTTCATAGCTACTTTCCATCAAAATATTAGTAAAAGAGCAAGTATCCTCAGGCTTTTAGGTTTTGAAAGCCTTATAAAAAATCAACAGGAAGCATAAATAGAGCATTAAAAGCCTGATTTATGATATCTATAATAATTGAGACATGATAGTTTTGTTTTGCTAATGAAATTATTTTAATACATTTTATCTTATTTTTAATAAATATTTTAAGGTTTTCTAAACTTTACTCATCAGAGCATAGTGTATATCGAGTCTTTCTTCTGATTGAAAATAATTGTTATTTATTTGTAAAAATAAGAAAATAATAATATTGGTTAATAGGAGCATCCCTTAAGAACTAACTTCATAGAATTGATACAAAGTAATTAACAATAATATTACATATTCCAAGAAATTTTTGTGAAACAACATCTGTGTTTCCCCTCATTGACCAGTACACATAGCATTAGAGGTTCGTAATTATTATCTTCTCTTGGCAGAAATTTTGCTCTGACACTTCTGACACTACTATGAATAATTCTTGCCAATACAGTTTAAAGATGTATATTTATTACTACTTTTTGATGGAGTAGAAACAGAACTTAATATGGCCTTGATTTTTGTTTGAACTAGTTAAGTTTCAAGTAGCTTGTAGTAAAATAATTGCTAGATTCTCCTTTTATGCTTTTCCTTCTATATCACTCTTTCCCTCACATGTCCTTCAAATTCTGAATCAGTCCTAGTTTTGATGAGGTGGGAGAAGGCAGTGGGTGAATGAAATATTGTTGATAGACTCATAGTGAAGTTGCAAAGAAGTCCCATATCTTTTTGATTAAGCTATTAATAACATATTAATTTCTAATTATGATAATAGATAATTTCTTAAGTAATCTATCATGAAAAATTCACTTTTTAAAAATTTGGAATTAGGGGTGCTTGGGTGGCTCAGTCGGTTGAGCATCCGACTTCAGCTGAGGTCATGATCTCACGGTTCGTGGGTTTGAGCCCCATGTTGGGCTCTGTGTGACAGCTAGCTCAGAGCCTGGAGCCTGCTTCAGATTCTGTGTCTCCCTCTCTCTCTGACCCTCCCCTGCTCATGCTGTCCCTCTCTCTCTCTCAGAAATAAATAAAACATTAAATTTTTTTTTTAATTTGGAATAAGGTACTAAAGTTACTTGTTACAATTGAATAGATTAAAATATATCAAATTATATTTAACCACAGAATTCATTAGATGACATTTTAATGCTTACAGGTTGAAATATTGGGATATTAATATATTATCTGTAGTTCAGGCTTACCTCAGAATAAAAATGGCCTCTAGTATCTTCATCAGGGAAAGATATGAGACTTAAAATTTTAGGCTGAAGTATTTAATACTATAAATTTCTGGTTAGTGCATTAGCTATATTAATTTGAAATAGTAGCTCTATATAATGTAATGTAATCAAGATTAAATTTGTGTTTGACTATCCGTTTATACCTTTTTGGATGGACTGTCACATTTAGCTTCAGCCATATGCACAGCCATAATATTCAAACAAAAGAAAAGGATCAGATTTTATTTGATTGCTTTAATACAATATGAAGATTATTTAGAAATACTATTTGTTTAAAATTTTTCCTACTACTATATGGTTTTACTTTTAAAAATTTATAGAATTAGGTTTTTAAAGAAAAGAGGATTTCTTACATTAATTTTCTTAAATCTTATGTGTCTCTTAATGACTTGTATAAGTTTTTTCATAAATTCCATTGACCTCAGACTAGTACAATTAATAGACATAGTAAATTTTGTTTGGATACTAAATCTCTAATAAGTGCATCCTCAGCCATATTTTAAATAGCTGCATTGATTGTGTATTTAATATTTATAGTTTTATTTTGGGTCTAATTAACTTTTATTTCATACTAATATTTTTCCCCAATAAAGTATTTGAAGTCTTGCTACATACTTTCCACATATGCTGAATTAATATTGGGATTACCTTGTTGGCTTTAGAATAATCTTCTATTTTTTTCCTAAGGATACAAATTTTCTAGTGTGATTGATTCTCCAAGACCTATCAAAGTTAGATACATACGCTCATGTCTGTAACATTAAGTTATTGAATTTAATTATATTCTGTCATTACTAAAATCTCATAGTGATGGATATATGTAATATTTACATGGTTGTATATATACAGAAAGTCCTTTTAATTTTATGTAGCTTTACTTTTTTGAGTAAATTTTGCATTCACATAGAAAAAAAAAATAAAGTTACAGAAGAGTAGAGAGTGAGAACTTCTCCCTTCTTTGTCTCTTGACTATACAGATTCACTCTTGGAAACAAGAACTGTTTCTGAATATCCTTCCAGGGACATATTATGAATACATGTATTAATTTTCTCTGAAAATATCAACACACCGTTTTCTATTTCCTATTTTTTCCTACTAAAATTGTACTTTGGAAAGCTTTTCAAAGCATATAAAGTTGCCTTATTTTTATTTCAAGTTACTAGAATGATTGCACGTTAAATCTCTCTGTAGATGCTTGTAACTGACCTATTCTCTCCCTCCCTCCCTTCCTCTCACTCTCTCTCTCTATTAAGTAGTCACTGTTTCTGTCTGCTTGGGGTGCCATAACAAAAGACCATAGACTGTGTATCTTAAACAATAGGAAGTTATTTTTCATAATTCTAGAAGCTGAGAAGTTCAATATCAAGGTGTCAACTAATTCTGTGCCTAGTGAGGACTTTACCTGGCTTCCAGATGGCTCCCTTCTCAAAGTGTCCTTGAGTGACAGAGAAAGAACTCTGGTGTTTCCTCCTCTTATCAGAAGGGGCCAGCCCTATTGGATTAGGTCCTTAATCTTATCATCTTCTCACAGACCCAATCTCTAATTACAGTCACATAGAGGATTGGAACTTCAACATGAATTTTGCAGGGACATAAACATTTAGTATATAATACTTTTGGGGTTTAAGTAGATGAAAGAAAGCAAAACAAAAAACAACATATATAATCAAAAGAATAATAACCCCAAATACTGATTAGTCAAGGTTGAGTTTTTCATGATTAGGCCGCAGCCATATTTGATGAAAATGTAATCCATTTAGTCTAGTACAAGTGAAACTGAAGACAGAAGTTTATTGTACTGGACTTATTTTTACATGGCTTTGCAAAATTATTTGGACTAGAGACATAGAAATAGGTAGTTTTAATTAACCAACTTAATGCTGTATGACCAAAGGAAAATGTGATATGTTGCAGTATGTTTGCTTTTTTTAATGACAAGCAAGGGCATTATGCAAGAAAATCCCTTAGAAAATTAAATATTTAGTCTATTCAATCTATAATATATATGTCTAAATAAATAATAATAAATATAATTAAACCTCCCCCTCTCCTATTGATCATATGTTGAGTAAAAAGTATCTTCTACTAATTTTAGACTTACTGTTTAATTTTCTTTAGATATGCCTTGGTTTTTATGCATTGCAGCATAACAATATTGTTTTTAATTATTCTTGGTTATTGTATTTTTAAAGAAATATTATCCTATCTATAAACAAGACCAACACTTAAAAGATTATTAAAGTAGTACATTTCACAACTATGCATTTAATTTAATAAGAATTGATTTTTGGAAGGGAAAAACTCTTATATCATTTTATATCTCTATGTGGATACACAATTGCCCCAGCATGATTTATTGAATAGTCTGTAATTTTCCCAATGTCCTATGCTATGATATCCATTCAGTAATAGGACTCTATGTTCTATTCCTTTAATTCTTAAAAACAACAACAACAAAACTCCTCAGGTAATGGCACAGTATCTTACATACATACATAGTTTTTTATTGATTGATTGATATTTCCTAGGTCAAATTTTCCTTGTCCCTCTCAGGTAATGTTATTTTTTTTAAAAACTATTCATTTTTTTCTGATCTTGAGCAATTGCTTTTCCATATATATATATTAATGTTTTTCAAATTCTTCAAAATGCTTATCAGAAATTTTATTGGAATTTTTTATAATCTATATATTATCTTAGATATAATTTACATATTTATTATAATGAGTCTTTTTATCTTTTAGTATGCATATATTTTCATTGATTTATATCTTCTTTACAGTTTTCCATAGTTTTATTTTTTCTGTAAAACTGTTGTACACATTGGTATTTATATTCTTCTCAAGAATGTGAAAATTTCTCTATCCAGCTAATGTTGATATAAAGAAATGTCGAGGCGCCTGGGTGGTGTATCAGTTGGTTAAGTGTCCAACTTCGGCTTAGGTCATGATCTCCCAGTTCGTGGGTTTGAGCCCCGCATTGGCTTTGTGCTGACATCTAGCTCAGAGCCTGGAGCCTGCTTCTGATTCTGTGTCTCCCTCTCTCTGTGATCCTCCCCTGCTCATGCTGCCTCTCTCTCTCAGAAATAATTAAAAACATTAAAAAATTTAAAAATAAAACATTAATTTAAAAAAATGCCATTGGTCTTAGCATATTGAATGGTACCAAGAATGCTAACTAAACTCTTTTAGCTATAATACTATCTATGTATAATATAATACTATATATTGCATATGTATGTATTTACCTTCCTGGTATATTATAGAGAGAATCATATCATATACTTACTTTCTTGATAGTCCTCAAAACTATCTTCGGTCTTTCTCTTATAACTGGATTGGTTATAAAATAAAATTTGGGGAGCACTGGAGTGGCTCAGTTGGTTAAGCATCCAACTTTGGCTCAGGTCATGCTCTCATAGTTTGTGGGTTCAGAGCCTGAACCTGCTTCAGATTCTGTGTCTCCCTCCCTATCTCTGCCCCTCCCTCACTTTTGCTCTCTCTCAAGAATAAATTTAAAAATATTTTAAAATAAAATAAAATATTGAATTAAAGTGATGGTAGTATTTTCTGTTATATTATTTATGATATAATGATACCATTTTGAAATATTTTACCATTAAGAGTGATATTGCTATGGAATTCTTGCAGATAACCTTTATACAGTTAAGGGATTTCCCTTCTATTCCCAGATTACCTAGAGTTTTATTAATATAACATATACAATTATGTATTGTTTAATAGATGCTAAACTCCAAAAATATGTGCTTTACCTTTGTAGTAATACTGATCTAATTTTGCATCAAAATAATTTTTTTCAACCATGTTTCAATAAATCTGGAAACAAAAAATGACAGAGAAGAAAACAGGCCTACTAAAAGCTCTTATTAGTAGGAGCAACTTCCTAAAACTGGATATGTAGGATTGATGTTTATAAACATGAATCTTTAATTTGCTGGAAGTTTTCAAACAAAAGTCATAAAAGCAAAAAATAAAAAAAAATTTCCAGTGTTAAGCAAAGTCAGTATTGTTGATCTAACCCATTTCATGATAACCTATTTTGCTTTATGCTGCTGGATTTATGTTTTGTTTAGAATTTTGCATCAGTATGTATAAGTAGCTTAGTTTTAAAATTTTCTTTATTGTCGTCATTTCTTTAAAATCAAATTTATGCAAGCTTACTAAAATGAGTTAGAGCATGTCCCTGATAATTGGAAAAATTATGTAAAAGTGTTATTTATAACTATGATATTATTTAATGGGACATAAAATATGAAACTACTTTTTCAGTTTACTTTGAAAGTTATATGCTCATTTGGTTTTTTGTTGTTGCTTTTAAATTTCTTATTGAGTAAATTCTATAGTTTTTATTTTTATGTAAAATATAATTTTATATGTAATTTTCTCTTTCCTTCTACTCTGAATATGTAATTAGTTCCCCTTTAAATTTTTAATATTGTTATGCTTTTTTTTTTTGAGAGACAGAGAGAGAGAGAAAAAGAGAGAGACAATGAGTGGAGGAGGAGCAGAGGGAGAGGGAGAAAGAGAATCTTAAGCAGGCTCCACAGTCAATGCAGAGCCCAATACAGGGCTTAGTTTCACAACCCTGAAATCATGACCTGAGCCAAAATTAAGAGTTGGACACTTAACAGAGTGAGCCACCCAGGCATCTAATATTTTAATGCTTTTTTAATCAAACTTGCCCAATCATCTTAATTCTTCTCTACTTTAAATACCCCATTACCATTTGAGTTTTCAGTTTTCTGGAGGGTCATTTATTTTTCTTTATATATTTAAGGCTGCATTATAATATTTGGAGATGGTGAATTTTAAATAACTGCAATTCAAAAAAGTAGAGCTTTTCAGGAGGCAATTAGTTACAGTGATCAATAATTTAGAAATAAAATTTGTGTTGGAGAATTAGATTTAATACTCACAAAAGTATATGGATAATAACTGAAGCCATGAAAGTAACCAGTAACATCCAATGTAAATTTGTCACATGAGAACAGCAGTGGGAATAGGACTTAAATCTAGGAAACCTCAATATTTAAAAAGAGCTTGACACAGGCACCTGGGTGGCTCAGTCAGTTAAGCATCCAACTTTGGCTCATGTCATGATCTCACAGTTGGTGGGTTCACAGGCTCTCGTCGGGCTCTGTGCTAATAGCTCAGAGCCTAGAGCCTCTTTCATATTCTGTGCCTCCCTCTCTCACTCTGTCCCTCTCCAGCTTAAGTTCTCTCTCTCTCTGTCTCTCAAAAATAAGTAAAAATGTTTAAAAAAATTAAAAAAAGACTGACAAAATGAAGCCTGGAAAAGCTAAGTGAGGAACAATGGGCAAATTAGCAGGAGGAAGTTCTGGAGAATGTCTTAGTAAATAAGAGAATCAGTTAAGGATAAAGAAATAAACATTGAATTGACAGCAGAAAGGTAAAAATGTCATTGGAATAAAAAATGCCAAATTGTTGCAAGAAGAGGCTAGATTACAGCACTGTGAGAAGACAAGCAGATGGTAAATCAGAAGATTCTTTCTAGATATTTAATCATGAAGTAAAGAAGTTAGCCATTGTGAGATCTGAGGTAAAAACAGGATCTGTAAAGATCTTAGAGACGTGTGAGCATGTTTAAATGTGGAAGGTGGAAGAAGAAAGCAAGAATTATTGGCAGAGTGAAGTTACTGAGACAGGGTGAGAATTTGGGATTTGGAGGGTACTTTAAGTGTAATAAAGGTGCATGAAGAGATGAGTGAATACTGGTCTTTAGTAGCAGGAAATAGATGGTATTATCATCTGCTGGTTTCTATTTTCTCTGTGAGGTGGAAGAGGAGACTATATACTAGGGATGTGGGGAAAATATGGAAACAAAAATTTTTTTAAGTATGGAAAAGGCATGAACAAAATGAAAATTCAGGGCACTAAGCATTGGATATTTGTAATTTGAGGCTTCAGTGCTTGCTGCATCAGCATATGTACCAAATTTGGAATTTTAGGGTCTATATCCAAGTGAGAATTGCCTTTTCTTGCCAAAGGACATGTAATATGTCATCCCACTGCCACAGACAGGATAGAAACTCCAAAAAATACCAACAAACTGAAAATTAATGCATCATATAACAAACTCATTAACTGGCAAGATCAGCAGTTCAAATTTTTCAAAACTTAATTTAAGGGAACACATTCTTCTTTACAAATCAATCTTCAGGATATAGTAATTAAGCCAAGTCTTCTACATTGTTCTCAAAGAATCAAGACAAAAGTAGGTAAATGTAGTTCATAATTATATACAGTAAGAGCAAAATTTCAGATAAGAATTGAATGATTTATCAGGACTATAAATGGGTACAATGAAATCTTAGGGGGTGATCAGTCATTATGAAGAAAAGAACTTTCCATTTCATATGATTGTCCATCATGTTCTTGAAGCAATAGCTAATTAACCTATCAAAGTCCCTATTTCTAGAATCAAATTTGATTAATCTGAATGTGGAGATCTCTTAGTATACAAAAACTGAGGGATCACATGATTTTTTATACTAAAAACATTTCTTTCTGTGTTAAATCTGTTATCACCGTCAGCATTAGATATTATAGATTATGGAAACACAAATTATTGTCAGCGTCTTAATCTTAGTATTAAAAAAACCACAGTGCAAATCATGAATAAATAATGGGGTCAAAATATCTATTGTTTTAGAACATAATTGCTTTTAGTCAATATAGGTAATTTAAAAGATTAAAATAATAATATATATAATCTATTCTTCCAAACTCATTTTCTCTATAAAGTCTTATAACACATACACATACACATGCACTTTGTGGATGAGGATTCACTTTCTTGTGAGAAGATCTTATTTTGTAATCTTTGAACATCATAGCATAAGCATAACCTGGGAACCTGACAGAAACACAAATTTTCAGGCCTTACATAGAATGCACTCAATCAGAAACTTGGGGTGGGGTCCAACAACCTAAAGTTTAACAAGCCTCCAGGTTATTCTTACGCAAATTCAAAGTCCAANTGTCTCTCTCTCTCTCTCTCCTAGAAATAAATAAAACATTAAAAAAATTAAAATATGTATATATATATACACATATATATAATATATATTATATATTCCAAATAACACTTTTTTAAATAAAAGCTGTTATTATGATTTTTGGAATATATTTTAAGAAGAATACTGTTTCACCTGTCAGTTCCCTGGTTAGCTGCATCCCTGATAACTTAAGCCTCCTTACATAACAAGATATGATTTAAAATACTTATGACTCTTAGGGAACCTAGGTGGCTCAGTCAATTAAGCATCTGACTTCAGCTTAGGTCATGATTTCACAGTTCATGAGTTCAAGCCCGTCTGTGCTGACTGCTCAGAGCTTAGAGCCTGCTTCAGATTCTGTGTCTCACCTTCTCACTGCCCCTCCCATACTCACGCCCTGTCTCTTTCTGTCTCTCAATATTAAATAAACATTTAAAAATTAAAAAAAAATAAATAAAATACTTATGACACATTAGAGATTTTTATTAAGAATATTATTTTCATTAGATTAGTTCTCTATTTGTTAAAATTTTCACGTTAAGAATAATGATTACTCCATTGTGAGGATGTTTAGCTCACTTAAGGAAAAGCAAAAAAGTAGAACAATTGTTTCAAGTTTGGCACATTGTAACTGACTTGGAAGAAAATAATTGCTATCTGTGATTTCTTGTTGAAATTGTTAAAAAGTCTTTAATTTTAAGGCTTGATTTAAATCTTATGTACAAATAAGTTATATATACTGTATATTAGTTTCTGCCTTGAAACAAAGTAAGTGCAGAGATTTCACATATAACATTTGATTATGATACTTTATCATAGTATTAATTCTGAATAGATGCAATTGAACTGATCTACATAAAACAGTGAAGCAGAAACTATAACATTTTGGTCTATTTGAAGTCATAAAGACATCTGTTTGAATAACTGAGAAGTATTCCCTCATAGCAAAGAAGTCAGGGCCTCAAATAAAATTTTATTTTCCACTCTAAATTATAGAAATATTTCAAAAATCTCAATAAATAGGTACTTGAAAGTAATGTTATTTCCTGCTTTCATTAGTAAAACCTATGTTTGATTGAAGAATTTTTTCAATAAGTGATTATGTCTATGCTGAAATTCATTTGACGATCTCTCTTTTAAAAAATGTCGTTCAGTTTCATAGTTTTTTAGGCATTTGGATGTTAAACGTCTTTTCTGTTTTTAAGATAAAGTCCTATTAATTTTAAAACATGAATATCATATTTTATTTAAAACTCTACTTATATACCCTTCAACTGCCCCTTTAAGAGAGTAACAGTGACTTTGATTGTTCAGATTGTGTTCTAAGCATGTAATTCATTGCTCGTCTTCCCAAGGATCATCTATGTCTGCCCATGCCATTGTTGTTACTTGCTTCATAGCTGATGCAACTAATCATCTATGGCTGAGTTCTGCCTCCAACAGGCCTCATAGGTCTGACCCATCCAAACATCTCACCTAGGGTATTGAGTGCTGTGTCACACACTTTATTTGATCTGCTATGTGGTAGCCCCTGGCAAGTCTGCATCTGCCACCCATGCCTCCCATCTATAGCTATAACTCTGAGCCTAAAAAAGAGAGGAGATCTAACTTCTCTACCTCTTAAGAATAAGAACTTGAAGCACCTGGGTGGCTCAGTCGGTTGAGTGTCCAATTTCAGCTGAGGTCATGATCTCACTGTTTTGAAGTTTGAGCTCTGTGCTGGGCTCTGTGCTGACAGCTCAGAGCCTGGAGAATGCTCTCTGCCTCTTCCCCATTCACTCTCTTCTCTCTCTCTCTCTCTCTCCCCCCTCTCTCAAAAATAAATAAGCATTTAAAAAAAAAATATAGGGGCGCCTGGGTGGCTTAGTCAGTTAAGCGTCCGACTTTCGCTTAGGTCATGATCTCGCGGTTCATGGGTTCGAGCCCCGCGTCGGGCTCTGTGCTGACTGCCAGCTCAGAGCCTGGAGCCTGTTTCAGTCTGTGACTCCCTCTCTCTCTGACCCTCCCCTGCTCACGCTCTCTCTCTCTCTCTCCTAGAAATAAAAAAGAAAGAAAATTAAAAAAAAAAAAGAATATAGAGCTCAAAAGGAGGGTCTTTGTGGGGTGCCTAGGTGGCTTAGTCTTTTAAGCGTCCAATTTCTGCTCAGGTCATGATCTCATGGTTCGTGGTTTCGAGCCCCGTGTCGGGCTCTATGCTGACAGCTAGCAGAGCCTGGAGCCTGCTTCAAATTCTGTATCCCCCTCTCTCTCTCTGACCCTCCCCTGCTCACGCTGCCTCTCTCTCTCTCAAAAATAAATAAAACAAAAAAAAATTAAAAAGGAGGGTCTTTCTTCTTTTTGGCAGGTCATATGTCCTCTACCCACTGGCCTTTCTGGCAGTACAAAAAGTCAGAAAACCTGGTGATTGACATGTTCATCTAGAATGTTTTCTATAATTTTTTTTTTAAAAATACCCAAAAACTTTTGAGTAAAGAAGTAAAGGAAGTTTATAATGTGGGGTATGGTATTGATTTTAGAAAAGTGACCACAGAGGGCTTTAACTTATTCTTTGTACAATTGTTGTCATAACTTATTTCAAAAACCAACCCATACACATTCTTATTTGGGAGTAGAATAGGCAGTAGCAAAGAAACAAACTTAAGGAGGCACTCACTCTCAGGCACATGCACTTGTGGGGAATGCTCTTGAATGAACCCCAGAGTTAGTAAATGCCTAAAGAGTAAGATACCAAGGGTGCAAAGTTTAAAGGGCGGATTCACACTCAAGGGCTCATCCTGCTCTTGCCTGAGTCTGAAAATGAGAGCCTCCTTAAATTTTTCACTCTGAGCATTTTACTTGGTTCATTGTGGTATTCTTATTGTTTAGTCTTTCCTTAGACTTTTGAACCTATGAAATATAGCTATAAACTCTTACTGTCCTTAACTATTAATTTTATTTTTATCTGTGTGTATCTGTCCTTAGTTGTTATCAATAGGTGAGTTTTGTCCTTATTGTGGGTTTTCTTTTTCTATTCCTTTGCATGATTGGTTTGAATGATAAGCATTGTGAATTCTACTTTGGTGACTAATATTTTTTTAAATTATTATTAGTCCTATAAATGTTGTTGAGATTTGTTCTAAGGCATTATTGAAGTTAGAGAAACAATTTTAATTTTTTAGATATTGCTTTAAGATTATCTATGTGGAACTAGATTAATGGTTGGTCTAGTAGAACCAAACTTTGGTCTATTCAGATTCAGTGATGAATTAGTGAATGTTTTCCTAGATTAAGAGTAAGGCACTCTTATTCACTGCTGTACTGTATGTTACCTAATACAGTAAGGAGAAAAATATTAAAATGAATGAAAGGCATAACTTTAAGAAATAAGTAAAACTGCCTTTATTTGAACCTGAAATGATTATTTAAAATATCAAGAGTAGTCTAGAAAACAACTTAGATATAGGAAGTAAAATTAACAAGGTCATGAGATAACAAATCAGTATATAAAAATTTATTTCTATATACCAGTAGTGAACCATTAGAAAATAAAATTTGAATATCTATTTACAGTAACATTAAATAAAAATCTGACACTTTAAAGTCATTAAAGTATTTCTACATGTAGCAGTGTGATAGTATTTTACCACCAACTGCTTTTTTCCTACTTACTGTAACAAATATTTTGATAATAGCCTTATTAATTTGTTTATCCAAACATATGCAAGAAAACATTGTATTTTTTTATGTTTAGATGGGGTTAAATAAGACTTGAGTAGTATGCAAAAATATCTATTTACGTCAGTATCAACAAACAAAGGAGTAAACTAATCAATAAAGCCCAAGGTCTCTTCACTGAAAACTATATAATATTGCTTAGAGGGGCGCCTGGGTGGCTTAGTCGGTTAAGCATCCGTCTTTCGCTTAGGTCATGATCTCGCGGTTCGTGGGTTCAAGCCCCGCGTCGGGCTCTGTGCTGACTGCCAGCTCGGAGCCTGGAGCCTGTTTCCGAGTCTGTGTCTCCCTCTCTCTCTGACCCTCCCCTGCTCACGCTGTCTCTCTCTCTCCTAGAAATAAATTTTAAAAAAATATTAAAAAAAAAGAAAACTATATAATATTGCTTAGAGAAATTAAAAACTTCAATTATAGTTGACATATACCATGTATATACATTGGAATACTCAAATTCTTTAGATATCTATTCCCCCCACATTGATTTATATGGGACTGCAGTCTGAATTTCAAGGCATTTTTAAAGACATTGATAAACTATTTCCAAATTTATATGATAAAAAAAACTTAGAATACACATAAAAACTTTAAGAAATAATAGTGAAGTGTTAAGTCTTACATTATCTAGTTTCAAGATTATTTTTATGATAAATCAGTTTTGACAAAAGTGTCAAAACTATTGGAATATTTTGACTTTTTAAAATTAACATTTGTTAAGTAAAATCCTTGGGTATAGGACATTGAGAAGATGATATGGTGAGACCTCATACAGCGAAAAGCCACAAGGATAACTGAAATAGAGGCTTTTTCTCTTAGAGTATGCAGGAAGCAGGCCTTGAGGGGCCGCACAGGGAGGGCAAGGCAGGTTCAAGCAGAGAGAACATGGCAGGACCTGAAGCATACACGTTGATTAGGGTCCACATGTGAAGAGCTGTAGGACTCCGAGATAAAGCCCAGACTGATCAATT
>NW_027529203.1:349111-573395 GCF_008692635.1 Crocuta crocuta | reverse complement strand
GGTAAGCTTTGACAGGGTCCTATCTAAGGGGCATACCCAGCAAAGGCATTAGGAGGTGGGGAGACTGCTTATCACAAGGGTCTTTGAGAGGGTCATATCAAGAACCTATATGTGGTTGTGAAATCTGGGCTGTTTCCTAAGGCATGTGATCATGGAAGGAGAGAGTCAGTTGAAGGCCCTTGCAGGTGTCTTGGCCAAACAAAAAGGATACTGAGGCAGCAGTGTTATGGAGTAGTTTAGTTAAATTTTTGAGAAAAATTTTTGAGAAAAATAGGGCACACATACACTCTGTCACACACACAAACACATGCACAAGAGTCATCTTCAGTACCATCTTTCCTTCTAATAATATACAGAGTTACTTTGTATCTGGAACCTCTTCCCATATATGGTAAAATATTTAGCTTGCTTTTATCTCCTCATCCAGCTCCTTTTTCTCCTTTTTCTACAACCTCTCTTTTTCCTAATTTTCTGGAATTTTACTTTGTAGTTTTTACACTTTGATAATTTTTACATATACTTAAAAATATAGCCCCAGTATCATAAACTTAAAACAACATGACTTTTTAAAAAATAAAAGCAAAACTCTTGCTCTTCAGAAGAGTGTTATTAAAAACAAAAAGACAAGCCAAATACTTGGAGAATATATTTGCATACATTGTCTTGGAGTTGATAGCCCAAATGTAAAGTAAACCATTCACATGGTTTCTCCTCTTATGTATGTTGTTACCATTTTTTTTATGAAATGTATATTTGATTATTAACACTATGTTATAGGTAAGAATTACCTAAAGTTCCATTTCGATCCAGGCAACAAAATGATCTTATATACAGCTATTCATAAAACTAGTCAGAATCCTGAATCTAGGAGACCAATATAAATATGTGTTAATGAAAGACCAGTTTTGTTGATAGAGTATCTCTAGTGTATTAGTACGCCTTGAACTCCACTTATCTCACAAATGCAAAATTATTTCTTCTATTTATCATGCTAATTAGCAAACTGATATTCAACAGAACTAAATAGCCAAAAGACTTATAATAATCACCTTTGTGTTGTGGGCTTTTGATTTGAGTTTTTAAAATGTTTTCCAAACAACTCTGGATTTTGTATTCTCAATTACAGCATTTCCATATGATGTAGAGAAAAACTCTCTCTCTCTCACACACACACACACACACACACACACTATTGTCTATGCTTCAGAGCTTTAAATTGAATTACAGACAATCCAGCCATCACTGTGACAGGCACTGTGTCCAGAGATTCTATATGGCACCTTTCTTGACCTTAGGTAACTCACATTCTAGGAAGGGAAATGATGCAATTTCAGTGTTGCTGCTATTAGCCTGCGTATATTTTTTTCCTGCTCCATCTAGACAAACTATTATCAATTCTCATTATTTGCAGATTCCTCATTTGCAAATTCACCTACTTGCTCAAGTTTATTTGTAACCCAAAATCAATACTTGTGGTGCTTTCGTAGTCATTTGCAGAGATGTGCAGCAGATGTACATGCATGTTCTCAGCTGAAGCAGAGCAAGGATCACACTCTGCCTTCTTGTTTCAGCCTCATGCGGAGATAACCAGAGGAAGAATATACATTGGGCAGCAGCTCTGTGTAATGCAAGGAGCTCTGCTTGGGGCCACTGGATAGTGTCTGAATCTTGAATCCCAACCTTGGTACCTCTTAATAGGGCAGCTTCAGGCAATTTAACCTTTCTAAAACTCATTTTTTTTTTAATAAAGAAATTAGAATCTACTAGGATGAGTTATTTTTAAGATTTATAATCTATAACCTATTTATAATCTGGAAGTTTACTCTTTATAATATTTATATAAAATCCCCACCAAGAGTGATTTTCAGTATTTATTAATTCAGTGTTTGAGGCACTTTTATAGGACATAACTGCAATGAATGAGAATCAACTGTATATGTGTAATTAGGTCTGTAAAAGATATTGTCTCCAAAGTAAATTTCTTTTAGAATATAAATAAAGAAACCAGTAAAAATGCATCTGACCCATCTCAATTACCTTCAAGTAATCTATTAAAGGGATTTATATTAAAAGAAAGTGACTTCTATAGACTTCTGAAGCTTCAGTTTCCAGGGGCAACCTAAACAATAATAGGAAAGGAAAGGAAACCAAAACAAGCAGAACTCTATCATACTTGAGACATTATTTTTCAGCCTCCATTTCTAGACATATTAAACGAAAGAGTCCATCTCTGTTTATCTTCAAAGTTAACAGCTATTACTTGTTGACTGTCTTAACAGATCCACTTAGAAGAACCTGACTAGATTGCTCTGTGACAGTATCAGCAGGAGCTCTCACCCCCAGCTCAAGCAATCTATAAACCCAGCATGAGAGATCATGATAAAATCAGTTGTAAAGCTCATACAATGGGTGTAATAGGTAGTAAGTCTGCATTTTTCATGAATTTTGAGGGGAGAAGTAGCACAGCAGTTAATCACAGCATGATAACTTTAAAATGACTTGCTGATGAGTTCCCAAAAATATGCCCTAGTAAATCATTGAGGGGTATGGAAAAACTATTTGCCAAGCATAATTTAGCACACTTTCTGCATAGGTCATTTATAAAGCATCATGCCAATTCATTGCCACTTTTAAGAGAGGACTAGATACTGTTCATTTGTTGCCTACTTCATTTAGCTGGTGGGAAAACTGCTCAATAATCTTGACTATATATGCAGACTTGGAGAAGAAAATCCATCTTCTTAAATCTCTTTTAGTTTTTTTACTAACAGAAAACAACTTTTTCTTTTCTTTTCTAGCCCCCCCCCCTCCCTTTTTTGAAACTAAAACATAGCATGCACTAAGGTTGGGAAGATTTTTAAACCTTGGAATATTTTAATCTATGTTCCATTCTTGACTCTTTTTGCCTTTCTTGAAAGTCTTTGTCCTCCCACATCTAATGCCAATATTTTATATTCATACATTTGTCCCTAATTCTTCAATTCAGTATTCTTGAGATGAATTGCAAGTAACCTTTGCAAACTTAAGAAATACGATCAACAATGAAAAAAGACAGTCTGAGATACACAACACTATTTCCCAACCTCTTTCCTTAGAAAATAAAAAGTGGATAAGCCACCACCTTATAAACATTAAACCACCACAGTGGTGTCTTTTTTACTGAATACGATTCATTTTAATTTGTTACAAATCTAGAAGTTAACAACTTCACTGATTCTCAGATTTCAGTAAATAGAAAATATCAAAATCAAACAAGAGTATGTCTGTCAGAAACTTAAATAAATGGTCCTTTTAATAAGCAAGGTTGCAGTAGAATATAGGAAGGAATGCAGTTATCCTTTGGCCTCATTTAAAATGGTGCATATATTTTTTTTAATTTTATTTTAAAGAAAGAAAGAGAGCATGAGCAAAGGAAGATGTGGGAGAGAGAGAGAAAGAGAGAGAGAGAAGGAAAGAGAGAAGGAGGGGGAGAATCTCAAGTAGTCTTCACACTCAGTATTGAGCCTGATGCAGGGCTCAATCCCATGACCCTGGGACCATGAACTGAGCTGAAATCGAATTGGATGCTCAACTGACTGAGTCTCTCAGGTGCCCCAAAATGGTGCATAATTTTATTAACAGTTATTCCTTATCTTTTCCCATATTAATCATAAAGTTTAAATGATACATTGGCTAATCCATATACATATATTTAAGAAACATCTATTTAAAATTTAAAATGTTACTTTTTCACCTTATTCTATTCTATTATTTATTTACTAAATTCTCCAATCAAAAGCCATAGAATGGATAAATGGGAAAAAAACCTGGATACATCTATACATCTGTGGACTGACAACAAGGAACTCACTGAAGATACAAGGAGACACAGACTGAAAATGAATGGATAGAAAAAGATGTCCCATGCAAATGGAAACCTAAAAAAAAGGAAAAAAGAAAAAGGCTGGGGTAGCTTTACTTACATCAGGCAAAATGACTTCAAAACAACGTGTGTAATAAAGAGTGTAATAAGAGATGAAATTTGGTGTGGGGTACTTGGATGGCCCAGGTCATGATCTCACGGTTCATGGATTCAAGCCTCACATCAGGCTCTGCGCTTGGGATTTTCTCTCTCTGTCTCTACATTTCTCTCTCTGTCTCTCTCTTTCTCCCAAATAAGTGAATATATTTTTAAAGTAAAGAAAAAACAATTGGGTGTTACATGACCATATATAGAACATTCCATCAAAAACCAGTAGAATGTACATTCTTCTCAAGTACACAACAAACATTTTCCAGGGTGGATCATATATTAGATCACGGAGTAAATCCTAATAAAATTTAAGATGACTAAAATCATATCAAGCATTTTGCCAACCATAGTGGTATGAAACTAGAAATCTTCTAGTTACATAAAGGTAACTAGAAAAATGCACAAATATATGGAGTTTAAATAAGAGGCTATTGGACAAGCAGTGGGTTAAAGAAGAAATCCTCATGGACACTGTTATCATGGACATCAATTTGAAAATAGGATTTTCTTTAGAGGAAATTAATTAATTTTGAGATAGTCTTCATTTTGTTGCATAGTTTAAAAATAGATACTGTGCTTTATTATATGTTACTAAAGCTGAGTGATCTTCTATAAGAAATAAATGTTGGAGACACCTGTGTGGCTCAGTTGGTTAAGTGACAGACTCTTAGTTTTTGGCTCAGTTCATGATCTCATGATTCATTAGATTGAGCCCCACATCAGCCTGTGTGCTGACAGTGTGGAACCTGCTGGAGATTCTTTCCCTCCCTCTTTTTCTCTACACCTCCCCAGCTCATGTACATGCTCTTGGTCTCAAAATAAATAAACATTAACAAAAGGAAAAAAACAAAATTTTGACTCATACATGAAAATGTAGATGACATTTTAATCATATTTGTTGAAACATTGAAATATTCATAATTTTCAAATAAATTTTCTTCTACAAATATTCTATAATTTAACTATATAGATTTAATGAATGAACTAATAGATACTTATTGGATAGTCTATTGATTTTCTGAGATATAAAGCATTTTCCAAATAATTCTATTACAGTATTATTTTGATTGAATTATTTCCATTGCTAAAGTTAGTAATGAATTACTAGTATTTTTTTTTTTCACTGAATCTTAGGCAGTATTTTGTGATGAAAGGAGTATGGATTAAACCAGGAAGCTAGGGACAGAAATCCAATTCCCTCTCACCATCTGGGGCTTGTTATTGTAATGCTTGAACAAGTTATTCAAAGTCTCCAGACCACAATTTCTTTATCAATAAAATAAAGGAAGTGAATTACGGGATATTTAAGTCCTTCCAGAACTAACATTGTAACACTTTCATAAGTATTTCATAAGTGTGCCAAAAGAGTGATACTGCATGGTTCATTTGCTTAGAATTGACTCAGGGAAAAAACAACAAACAAAAAAACAAAGAAAAAACAGTATCATTTTATTAAGCTTGATGAAGCATCAATGATCAGCATAAGTTTCAAACCACCCACAGATATTATAATTGCCCTGGCAATCTTAGCCAATTAATATCATATTTTTACAAAGATAAGTATTTAAACTCTACTTCATGCAGAGGACTTTTAAAATCACAACACATTTATTTTTAACAGTTACCAAAGGAAATTTCTACAACTGACTATAGAAATAAAAGTAACTTAATTAACACAGTATTTATTCCATCTGATTTCAGTCAACTTATGCTTTAAGTCGTATCTCCTGAGGGTACTCTGACCCTTGAAATTTAAAATTAAATACCTGCAAACTTCAACCATACAGATGGAGAAACTGAACACCCCAATCAAATATTTGATTGTAGTAGTCTTTCTGTAGGGATGTGAGGAAGTATAATGTACTTAGCTCAGGATTCCTATTATTTTTAAATTTTGGGTACTTCCAATATATCAATTCATTCAGTTATTTCATTCTTTTCATTTTGCCTTTACATTTGGTAAGAATTTTAGACAATAGTATGGGATGTACTGCCATATGTGACGATTTAATGTTAACAATTAAAATACATTGGCTCCTCTTCTTTGAAATCTTTGACTGTGACTCCAAATTGGACATTTTTTATTCTACTGTAGGGTTCCCTGTCAAGCTGTCTTATTCTGATCTCTTCCTTTGCTAGCTCACTCTCACATCTCCTATTCATTTTTGATATGCACTGAAAACTTGTTATAAATATAAAATGTTAAAGAAATAGTCTGTTGAACAAATATAGCTTCTTCCAAGTGAAATCAGTGGTCAGTTAATAGACTAATAATTCTTTGGTCTCAACTAAAGATACATACGGATGTATGTAATTATCTTTGTATATTTTTGAAAGGATTTAATGTGACTCAGAAAAGCATAGAAAAAAATTACAACAAGAAAATTTGGTGGGAAAACCAGGTCAATGTAAAAGTTTATGTAAAAATACTCTATTTTGCATGGCTATTTTCATAAGTAATTTGAGAAATTATTTTCTGATAAAAATGGTATCCAGCACATTATATGAAATTATGTATACTAACGCTTAGTAAATCAAGGTACTTTGACCAGAAAATTGAAAACCTTCTGTTTCTATTTTGATAGTATCAGTCAGAAATGATAGAATGATTTTTTGGTGATGAAACTGATCTGGAATGAAATAGTGATGATAGTTGTACAACACTGTAATATACAGTAAAACCTTGCTTTGCAAGCATGATTCATTCTGGAAACATGCTTATAATCCAAAGCACTTGTATATCAAAGCAAATTTCAAGAACCATTGGCTCAGTTGTGATCTCGTGAATTCACCATCACTTATTACTCATATTGGAAGACATTAGTCATTTATCAAGTTAAAATTTATTAGAAATGTTTGCTTGTCTTGCAGAACACTTGCATAACAAGTTACTTGCAACCCATTGTTTTAATGGTTTTAAAACCACTGAATTATATACTTCAAAAGGATGGGTTTCATGGTATGTGAATTGTATCTCACGTCAACTGTTAAAATAATACAAAAAAGTAAGTAAGTAATACATATGGTATGAATTATCACTTTCAAGCTTATAAAAACATGCATTTTAGTAGATTAAAAATTGAATTAAGGTACATATCTTCAATTGTTTTTGCATTTCTAAACTCCAAAATATTTTGAAAGCTATGGATAACCTCACACTGTTCCAAGATCCAACTAAAGTTTCTTATTAGATTAAATATTTGAAAGGTAAATAATTTCCAAGGTACTGTGAATATTGAAACTTTAAAATAAAAATTATATTAATTTTTAAGCATATCAAAAACATATTTAATACATACCATTGTATTTTTAAAAATACAAAACAAGACACATGGTACAGCTGGGAAATAACATCTGGATAAGCAAGTATGTAAGAGACAATGAAGATATGAATTCAATGACAAATGAAATAGGGAAAGCAGAATGTACTAGCGATACTTTAGGAATAAACTGATAAACTGATAAAAGAATGAACTGTGGAAGAATAAAATGGTAAATCAAGAAATCTCTTAAGTTAATTGGTGTTATACCCAGATCGCAGTATCCTCACCGACCAGAGACCACCAGGGAGACCGAGTCACGCATGCAAAGGCAAAGGGCTTTATTACGGGCTGGAGCTCGGGTTCACAGACTTCACCAACGCAATGGATCCATGCTGAGAGCCCGAACAAGGGCAGAGTAGGGTTTTTATGGGGTTTGAGATGGGGGTGTTACAGAAGTTGTGACATGGGAACAGTGATCCAATCATAATTATACAACATCATTAACAGCGGGTTTGACCATACACATTGTCTAGAGTATTCGTTACTTTTGGCGGGATCCAATTACAACATTTAGAGTACCTTTAAATTCAACCAATCACAGAGCGAGCCTAGGGTCTTGTTCGGCTACTAACAGGTTAATTTTAACATTAGGTAACAGGGTCCTATCTATAGTTTCTATCTCCGGGCCTCTCCCTTAATAATGTGGAGGGTGGTCACTGGCCTTTCCTGATTGGGTGTTGCAAGGGTGGTTTCTCCTGTTTTGGGCAATGTGTAACTGCCTGATAGTTTCGGGAAAACTGGAACTTAGGCCTTCTAGTTTAGAGGGGAAACTTAAAGCCTGTCGTGGAGTCAGTTTGGTTTAGACGTTTAGACTTGTGGCCTTACATTGGGAACATTAAAGGTTTATTGGTGAATGGTAATAGTTTCCATATACAAACTTTGGATTATAGACCTTTCAGTGTTGATAATACAATTTCCGTGAAAATGTTCAATAGATAGTTTTAAATGATCTTTGTCTATCGGTAGAAATCTAACTTTCCTGTTGGCCCCAACTTGCCTGTAGGAAAATTCATTCTGAAGGTGGCAGAACAGAAAATAATATCGATGCTGTATGCCTTTCTCAAATTTTTTTGATTAATATTATCTGCAACACTAACAATGAATCCCACAGTAAAGACATCTTTAGTATGAGACTGTTTTGAATTGTTAGTTAGCAACAGTCAAAATAAGAGACAACAGTAATAATTGTCGGAGGCTGGCTCCGGCAGGTCCAGGGGTTCCTGAAGGATGGACGGTGTTGGAGAGAGAGAGAGAGAGAGAGCGCGCCCTGAGTTTCTTTCTGATCACCAGGCAGCCATCTCTGCTCTGACTGGGGCTCAACTTTATTTTATCATTAAGTGTTTGGGGGACTGCACAGGAGTGGCATTTGCCTTAGACAATGGTTTCTGATAACAGACTTCTTTGATATGTAAGGATTTCCCAGAACATAGATATGTAGAAGACTCATGCATAACGTTTACAATAGTGATTGAGGTAGGAGATTTAGATGCTTATCCTATGGGGAAGGAAGGTGTCTTTAGCATACCAGACAAAGTTTTCAGCATAAAAAGGGTGAAGTTACTTCTCTATGGGCAGGGGTCAACAGCTTGTTTGTTTAAGGTGGAAGTATCAAGAAAAACAGTTCTTTCAGGGAACACCTCTGTGTTCCTAAATTTGAAGTTAGGTTTATTTTTGTTATAACTTATTTTGAGACCTCATCATTTATCATAACGAAAACTGTTCTAATAATATGTTTTTAGCAACTAAACCCTCTTTGGATTAATTTCAAAACAGGTCTTGATATATAGAAGACAGATAATGTGGCACTTATTGTTACCACATATTGTTACAATGGTAAAATGTACTGTTTGTATTTTGCTTTCATTATCCAAACCATCTTTTCCAAATCATATTAGACACACATTTAAAACACTCGGAAGATGTACATTTATGAAGTCATACAGAATCTATATAAACATAGAATAAGAATAGAAAAGATCAATATAGCAGTAGCCCCAAATGATATATACCAAAATAAGTTAAGAAATATCTGAAATTAGAAAGATTAAAAGGATAATTTGACAATATTTAAATGTGTAATTCAAAGGAATTTATACTAAGATTTTTTTCTGAAAATAGCTAATTTATTATAATATTGCTTTTTGTAATATTATAATATAAAATATGTAATGCTTTTCTCAATTAAAAGCAAAAAGTTTTCATAAGAAAAATGTACCTTGGACAAGTTATGTAATCTTCAAATTCTTTCTCTGTCTGTAAAATAGGAATGATAATAGGCTTTGTTAGATTATATTGAGACAGCTCATGTAGTAAATGATGATTGACACATTACACCTTCAAAACTCTGTCACATACATGTAAACATGCACACACTGCAGTCAGCAGTCCACCCCCTTGTGTCAAATAGTGGGGTATAAGGCTACTTTAAGAGTCCAACTAGTTTAGGATGGTATGAATGAAGTGAAAATGGCATGTAAAAAATAGTCTTTTTCAGGTGAAAAAAGAAAATAGTTAATGATTTAAAGTACAAAAGGGCCACTGAACAAAGCATAAAACAATATTATCTAATAGAAATACAATATTTTTTTACATTCATCACAAATACAAGCCATATATGTAATGTCAAACTTTCTAGTAGCCACATTAAGTAAAAAGAAATAGGAAAAATTAACTTAAACATTTGATTTAACTCAGTATCAAATGTTTTCATTCCATTATTAGTGCGATATTTCATATTATTGTTTCTTTTTTATTGTCTTTAAAATTCTTTATGTGTTTTACACTAATTGCACATTTCAATTTGAACTATGCTCATAGTCATATGTGACTCTTCATTATTGTATGCTCAGCTCAGCTACAAAATGACCTTAATTCACGCAAAGTTATAATAAAACTATGAAAAAGTTATCAATTTAATAAAAGTTGGCAAGGCAACAATGTAATATTAATATTTTAAGGTCAAACGGAAAATATTTGGACAGCTTCTATAGGTAATCACAAGTTCAAATTTAATTACTTTAAATTATATGTAGGTCCTTTTAATAAAAATATCGAATATAGTTTTAACAAAGGTGAAAATTAAATATATAAATATCATCTATTTTTGAAAGATTTATGAGAATGGAAAATATATTGCTAATAGATATAAATTAATATATTACTAAGCCTTTTACAAAACAAACAGACAAATAAAACATCTAAGCAATAATAGGCATGGGAAGAGAAGAAATAAAACCTTAGGTGGTAAATTTATTTCTGAATACATTTTCAGGAATGTTATTTGACAATTTATAAATCTATTAAAGTGGAATTGCTAGTGATGGTGTGTGAAATAAATTCAGTTTATTCCATAAAGTAGAATGAATTAGTTTATTTCATGGTCATTTTAGGTGTACCATAAAGATAATGAAAACATAAATTTTACTATTCAGTCAGAAATTACTTTTATTACTTTTGATTGATAGTGACTATAACCATCAAATTCTATTGTCTGATGACTATCTTGGGCTACTGCTCTGAAATTTGCTTTGTACCAGTCTTTGGAATATAATCACACTAGATGCAGTTTGAATTCAATCTTTTTATTTATTTTTTGCAAAGTTATGAATCAAAATCAATATTTTTAAGATGAAGCAGAAATGGAAAACAACATATTAATGCATAAGTGTGAAAATTTGAGAGGTTTAATGTGACACATTTGCCAAGATCAGGGCTAACACTGGACAAAACTGGAATTATTTCCAAGTTTGGCTGTAGTTCTTTCTGAGTTGTCTTTAATGTCTTCTGTTTCTTTCCAGCTAGATATTGCTTTCTGTAAGCCTTTATACCATTTTATAAATCAGAAAACAGTCAACTCTTAACCACTTGATAATCTTTCGAGATAGGAGATTGCTGATTTAAGTAGGGACTTTGTATATTTTGTTCAACAAGTAATTGAGTAACACCAATAGGCCAGTTACTGAGCTAAGTTCCAGAGAGAAAAAAATGGGTGAATAGGACAGAGAAGACAAAAAGAACATAGAAATTACTAAGGAACACAAATGGATAAATAGGCAAATTTGGCATCATGTGGCAAAGCTATGGGAACTATTGATAGAGAAAAATCTGTGATAAGATGGCCCAAAGGACTGATAAGGAAATACTTGTCCCTGATCAAAGGCTCCTTCTTCACACTGCTTGTCTCATGCATTAATGTGGAATGTGGAAGTAACAGGCTATAAATTACTTCTTCTGCTGATGCTTTGGGCTCAGACCTCTGGAGAATGATCTCCTCTGAGCCCACCGAGGTAAAATAAACCTCCTCCCTTTCAAGATATCCAAGCGCCACTTGGTTCTTCTGCCAGTGATCCAGACCAGATTTCCGCAACGCTGTAATAGAGGGAACATGCAGGAAAATCATTCATCCAAACAAATGAGTTACAGAAGGATCCCCAAAGGAAGTGGGGGCATCTTAGCTAACTTGAGGTAGGAAAGAAGAGAGTTAAGAAGTTTAAGTTCGGTAAAGAGATTGTTGAAATTCATGTTCAAAAACGCAATGATAAGGATATAATAAAATAATTCCTAGGTAGGAGACAGAAATATTATTGAATACTCTTTCCATATAGAATCGCATAAGAAGAAAATGGTAGATATTTCTCCATCAACATATATTTTTCTAAAGTTTTATTTATTTTGAATGATTTATATGAGTTTTTAATACCAATTTACTTTGCATAAATTAAATATAAAAATCGGTGTAAGATTTAGACATTATCAGTTTCTTTTTAAAGTTTTATTTATTTCTAGGAGAGAGAGAGAGACAGCGTGAGCAGGGGAGGGTCAGAGAGAGAAGGAGTCACAGACTCTGAAACAGGCTCCAGGCTCTAAGCTGGCAGTCAGCACAGAGCCCGACGCGGGGCTCGAACCCACAAACCGTGAGATCATGACCCAAGCGAAAGTCGGACGCTTAACCGACTAAGCCACCCAGGCACCCTGACATTATCAACTTCTTAAAAGCAGGGAGTATCACCTGTGCTAATCAATTACAGAAATCAACTACACATAATTCAAGTTACTTATAAATACTGATTACAGATTTAGAGATTTTTGTTTTGTTTTGCTTATAAAAGCAAGATTTCTAAACACAGACCTAATTAGTGAAGAAAATAGGTAGATTTTTATCGAATCAAAAACAGCAAAGATTATATACTATTTTTTCTTTTATTATGATTTTTCTCAATAATTTAATATAATTCTAAGATATAAAGCATTGAATTTCTTGGGCTCATTTTAGACAAAAATATTGACTTGAGCCTAGTCCAAATTATTGTTTTAAATGGCCTCCCATTCATCACTGCACTATTTTAAAGTTTCTCTTCATAGAACGAAACTATCTCTATCCAATACCCCATGAAAAGAACCTAAGAGTGGTGAATTCCCCTTCTTTTTTATTGCCTACAGTGATATTTCTAAACTATTTTTGATTACTGAATCCCTTTCATACTACTTATATATTGTTTCCAATGAATTCATTTAGTAAAAAAAATACCTATCAGGTAATAATTTGGGGAGGATAGGACTAGGAGAGAGATTTTATATTTTTCTAGTGATTCCTTTTAGAATGCCATCAGCAGAGCTGTGGACACAGAAATGAAAACAATGAATTTATCTCTCTTCATTTGTGTTATGCAAATTCAGAAGAGATCCTAATTCTAGTACTACATTTCTCAAACCAAAGGTTGGTTTCAAGTTAATTCATAGTTTGAAACAAACAAAAGTAGTGGAAAAGATGTGGGAAACAAAGGCAGAAGGAAATGGCAGATAAAAGTAAATTTCCTTCTAACTTGCAGTCCATTAACAAATACTTGAGGCAGGCAGAGTACAATGTTTCTCCAGAAACCCCCTACTGTCTTAATGCTAATGCTTCACTAGGGGAAAAATCAACCTTAGTTTGACAATAGCTAAGCCTCCAATATCTTGTAAGTCTTCTTTAGCATATGAAAATCTCACTGGAAACTTCCCCTGGGACTTGACCTACCCTAACTCCATAGTATATAACTAATCTTTCCTCATGTTCCCAGGGCAGCTCTTCCTGCCCACAGGTCCATCCCTGTGCTTTAATAAAATCACCTTTTTGCACCAAAGATGTCTTTAAGAATTCTTTCTTGGTCATCTGCTCCAGATCCTGTGAGTCCCAATATCACCCAAAAAAACCTGATCAGAAATATTTTTTATTAGTGCTACTTCCTCAGTATTTAGCTTCATTTCTTTTTTTTTTAATTTTTTAAAATGTTTTTTANACCCACGAACCGCGAGATCATGACCCAAGCGAAAGTCGGACACTTAACCACTGAGCCACCCAGGCGCCCCTGGCTTCATTTCTTAAAATAAGCACCTTACAACTGAGAGGTCTTTGTCTCTGTTAAATAGTCTGTGGCTCAGAAATCCTACCTAGTCTATATCTCATGAATATAAATGTTTAATGATTTTGTTTACTGCTTTTATTTTCAGTGTTAGGTAAGATTAAAATAAAAAGAAGATGCGGCGCCTGGGTAGCTCAGTCAGTTAAGACTCCAATTCTTGGTTTCAGCTCAGTTCATGATCTCCTGGTTCTTGCGTTCCAGCCTGGGCTCCATCCTGACAGTGCAGAGCCTACTTGGGATTCTCTCTCCCTCTCTCTCTCTCTCCCTCTGTCTCTCTCTCTCTGCCCCTCCCCTGCTCTGTCTCTCTCTAACATAAATAAACTTTAAAAAAATTACAAAAGATAATTATATTTTATCATTACAGCTTGAGAGTAAATATTTTAAAAAAATGTTCTGAGCCCCTTATGAGAAAGATGCTACAATTTATATGACACATAACAATTTCCTTAATTTTATCCGTCTGTTCTAGAGTGTTGAATAAATTAACTTGCTAGATAGATTGTGTCTGCACGTGATTAATGAATTGAAAATTTCAGACTATTTCTTCAGTTTCATCCATGTGTATGCTTTCATTCTGTACATATGAGAAAGTCTGCAGACTTTTAAATGTTAAGTACTACATTGATACTTCACATTGAGTTTAAAAAGAAAATTGCAATTAAAATTAAGATAATATGAATCATCAAACCACTTTTTCTTTTATGTGATATATAACTGCTAGATGATTAAAAAATTAGCTGTTAAAATGTTTTAATAACGTAAGAAAACAATGTAAATTCTTAAATATATCCTTAATGGAGTTGTACTTTTCACAACGATAAGGCCCGTTTACTTAAGGCCATCAAAAAAATTCCCCAAAAATGTAAAAATAATAATTTTTATTTAAATTCTAGTAAGTTAACATATAGCATAATATTGATTTCAGGTACAAACAACCTTTATATAAGACAACGGAAAGTAGAAAATTAGGGTAAGTTTGAGATAATATGGAAAATAAGAAGATGGAGGTTAAATCTAGAATCTGGATCCACTTTTACCTGAAGTTTTTCCTGATCAGGAAGATGTCACTGAAATTCAGATCTATATTTTTGACAATCTTAGAAGAAAAATAAGTGAATCTACATAATTTATAGGGCTCAGTGCAAAATGAAAATGTTGGGCCCCTGCTAGAGGTGAGGAAATGAGCTTCCCTACCCAGAGGCCCTCTGCCCCAGCTGTTGCTGATGGAAATGTGGATGGCGATGGATGGGGGTGTGGGGATGGGTTAGAAACCCCTGCCTCGTAGTCCCTTGCCAAATTCACTCTGGTGTCATCAGCCTGGGTGGAAAGGTCACCACTTGTTCTTCTCTGAGACTCCAACAGGCTCCACAAAATACTAATTCAAAGATAAAACTTTTAAGAATTTTAAGACTGATTATAGAGAATCAAACCTCAGATGGAAGCCCTTCTGTGTGTGGACCCTGAGTGAGAGGCTGCACTGGTCACAGGCTCACGAACACAGCCCTAGGAACAAGGTAGATAAGGCATCCACAGAAACCACTCAACCATGCCTTTGTCACACAAGCAACCATAGACTACAGTAAATGAATGAGCAAGTGTGTGCTCTGATAAAATGTTATTTACCAAACAAAACATACAGGGGGCCAGATCTAGTTTCAGGCTGCAGTTTGGAATATATAAAGCATAACAAAGTTATGGTATAGAGCATAGCAAAGTAGAGTAGAATTACTTTAAAATATTTCATAATGGAAACACCCAGGATGTCCATCTCTCTCCGTGGCATTTTGTGATATAGCTTTACTTCTCTGAACTAGGTTTAGTTACTATCTTCCCTCCTATAAAATAGTCATTGGGCCCAATATTATTTTAAGGTCTATTAGTCCAGGAATATCCGCTAAAGAACATCCAGAGCTCTCCCTTCCACAGACACAAAACTGGATTGTCTTTGGGCAGGGTTTAAGAAGCTAGTCTGTGTATTTGTGTCCAGAGGAAGATTCTGAGGCAGAACTGCATAGGATTGGTTTAATACTCAAAAATTCCTATGCCATACAGCAGCTTCAGAAAATTAAAGCGTGATTCATGAGGAAAAGCCTGGATTTGAATCATCATGTCCAAATTGTTAGGAGTAGAATCATGGACAAGAGCCTGGCATTAGACAGACACTGCATTTTGGGAGAATGGGTTGGGGACAAAGAAACGACTGTGCAGTTGTAGGGACGTCCACTGAGTAGTTCCCTGTCATCATAACAACTTAAATATAAAAATTTACTATCTTTTCAAGAGGTACTGTGCTGAATTTACTGTTACTATTTTAAAATGACAATTCTGCTAAAAGTTTTGACTAGTTTTAACACTTCATATTGCTACAATATTAATTATTCCAGGACATATTATCATAATAGATTACTTAATTCAGTAAAACAAGTTTATAGAATTTAGCATCAAACTAACTAAATAGAAACTATGGTGGAGAACCACAAATGATGAAAAGGTATTTCATTTCTTTCTGTAAATATCTTCCATCAGTTAATTCTTAATATTTGTAGAATATTTCTTAGAATATCTTTACTCTTTGGAGTTTAATAGTAGATGAAATCAGTAATTTTATGAGAGTTTCTGGAGGGGTGGTGGATGGGGCGATGGGCTAAATGAATGATGGGTATTAAGGAGGGCACTTGTATGAGCACTGGGTGTTATATGTATGTGATGAATCACTAAATTCTACACCTGAAGCTAATATTACACTGTGTGTTAAATAACTGGAATTTTAATAAAACTTGAAAAAAACTACTTTTACAATTTAAAACAAAAATCAATATTATGAAAAAGAGAGTGTGAAATACTTAAGATGGATTCAATTATTGGATACTAAGTATGATATTTGGTTATCTAAACTAATCATTAAATACATTTATTTTACCTTCACACTTTAAAATATAGACCTAGTATTTTCTCATTTTGTTTAGAATAGACAAAGTTAATAATTAGTAACTTTTGCACTTTCTAAATAATCTTATGCATTATTGCATATATGTTATAATAAAATATTTAATAAAAGATTTGCATTCAAACTTCTACTTTGTAAAATAAATTTTATTTTAAAATTGATTTTAAATAATTTTAATAAAATCAAATATAAATATTGTAAACATT
Source organism: Crocuta crocuta (assembly GCF_008692635.1). NCBI lineage: Eukaryota > Metazoa > Chordata > Mammalia > Carnivora > Hyaenidae > Crocuta > Crocuta crocuta. The sequence continues at coordinate 556,506 of NW_027529203.1, read as the reverse complement.
TTTCAGAACTACTTCATAAAAGTTAAACTTTTTATTGTTTGGTAGATTCTTTGGTAAAGAATTAGTCATTAGCTACTCAGTACTTAGGGATTGATTACACCCTTTGTCATGACCAGGAGTGTTAAATAACAGAAATTCAGCCCTGTAAATTTTAAAGCTCTAATTGGCTTTATTAATGGATTTATGAACCAGGTAGCATGTCACCTAGCAAGCAGAGAGGGACCTTAAGGAATTGTGCAAAATGGTATGATTTTATAAGCATAAACAGGGTAGAATAATTAGCAAACAAAGCAAAGGATTATTTCAGGCAAGATTATCTTCCCTTGGGGTTAAGAGCAGAAACTCTTATTAGGTGAATTACCCCATCTCCCTTCAGAGGATAGACAGGGCTTCTGTGACAGATTCCGTCATTGGTGCTGACCACGAAATTCCTTAAGACTCATTTCTGGTGGAGGTTGAAATGGCAATTAAGTTAGATATTAAGCCCCAGTTTGATGGTTTGGCATTCTAGCCTTATTGATTTTATTTGGGGACTGTGGTTGTCTTTTTAACAGCAACAAAATACACCACCCCAAAATAGGTTTCTTTGGAATAAGGATTATTTTGAATCGGTTATTTTTAAAATCCAGCAGACAGGGGAGAAGGTCCGTAAACTAAGAAGAGGTTCCCCTTTTGTAAGAGACATATATATTTACATGGAAATCTCCATTTCTAAAGATGTGTCCCTAGCTGTACCAGGACAAGGAAGATGACTAAATCTCTAGAAATCAGTGCTTTCCTTGGTAACCTCCCATAACTGGCTGCCCCTCTCTAACATCTTTTGGCTGTAGCTGAAGATGATATATATATATATGAGGAAGTGGCCTGGTGCATTTGGGGGGGGGTGTACTCAGTTTTCCTTCATATTTTCCNTGTGATGTATGGGCGCGAGTGCAAGTATGGAGCTCCTTACTTCTCCGCCATCTTGCCCCCTCCTAAACTTGTTTGGTTTTATGATGTTAATCTTTTATTGCAAAAAGGTTTCAGCTAAAACCCTAAAAAAAATAGGACAAAGTGTTTTTCCTCCTCTACTGTTAAGTTTGCTTAGTAGTAACTTTCCCTGAGTTATAGTTTGTCTTCCAGACTAGGTTAGATATTAATTTCCTTAGATAGATCTCTATTCACCATCCACTCACCATCTCCCTAGTCAGTCATTGCATGAAGACCTGCATATTTCCTATCATCTTTCAAGATATAAATTTGTGACTTCTACTTAGGCCCAGTAAAATGAGTAAGAGATTACACTTCCCTTCCATGCCTCTCTCCCTAATTCACTGCTACATAAACAGAATTAGTTGGCTGAATCAGACATCACTGATATATTTCATAAACACAGTTTTCATGTACGAAAGAAACAAATAACATTCAATTACACATTTCTGTGCATAGGTCATTGTTCACTTCACTACTGGAAAGTTCTTACCACCCTTGTTTTCAAGTGTAGTTTTGAAGCCTCTGCCTCATATTCTAATCTCCTGCTTCCTCCTTTCCTTTCTCTTCAAAACCCTAAGTTCCTAAAAGCACCTGGTAGAGTTCTTACCTCCATTTTGTTACCGTGGTTTCCACATTTCTGTCCACATCTGATTGAGCTATTTTTTAAACAATAATAGTTTTACTGAAATAAAGAGAAAACAAAAATAGGATAATGTTTAACTATTGGAAAAGAGGATTCCATTATATTCACATAACAGCCTCTCTAGCACACAGGAAAATACCCAAAAGTAATGCCTGAAACAAAATACCAAAAGGATAGTCAAAAATTACTTTTAATAAATGTTGTCAAATAAAAAAAAAGATCCCTCTTGGAAAGGACATATTTTATTCAGAAATAGTATTGCAATAAGAAGAGGGATTCTTACAATAGGGAGAATTCTCTAATTAAAGGATCAATAAATTTCCCAAAGGCAGGCAGAAAAAAGCTCTTCTTTTTTGGGTGAATAAACAAGGCTAAATGACTGTGTGGGAGTAGATGGGATGAGTGGGTGGAAAGATAGGATAGTTCACAGTTAATAGGAAATGCTTTTGTCTGAACCTAACTCTGATAATTTTACTCATATATATGATTATCTAATATTATCCCTATATTCACATATAAACTTAGCATGACTTTACATAAAAATATTAAATTTTATACCACAGTTTATGAAAACTCTCTCTTCCTTTTTATTCTATTTAAGGTACTTATTTAAATTTTTTAATGCATGGTTTAAAATTATCTAAATTAGTTCTAATATTCTTAAAAATTATTCAATTTTGAGATAATTGCAATGTGATTTCATCAATCAAATCAAACTCTGTATAATTATTTTTAAAAATAAACATGTAAAAAACCTTTAGTTAATTTCTAAAAACTAATTTGAAACATGTACTAAAATGTCCAATTCTTATTAACAACCAGTCCTATATTCCAACTACACAACACTTTAACACTTAGAGACAACTTTTTCTTCCTCAGATCCTCAACTTTCTTAAAACAAAGGCATGTAAGAATATAGAGAAGTCCATATTCTAATTGTTTTCCAATAAAATGTAATTTTTTCTTATAATGTCTCAGGTAAAATTAGACCCAATTTCTAAGCAGCCTCCTTAATAAGTTTTGAATAAAACAATTGTTTTTCTTATACAACTTGTAAAATTGTAAAAATAATTTGCCATAATTATCAGCTGTTTTAAATTGTTCATTAAAAGTTTTTTTAATTTTAATTTTTTTGGTATTTATTTTTGAGAGAGACAGTGACCATATGCACATGTGGACACATGCAAGCAGGGAGGGGCAGAGAGAGAAGGAGAGACACAGTCCCAAGCAGGCTCCACACTGTCAGTGCAGAGTGTAATGTGGGACTTGAACTGATGAACCATGAGATCATGACCTGAGCCCAAATCTGGAGTCGGACTCCTAAATAACTGAGCCATCCATGTACCCCACAAAGGTTTTTTTAAAAAACTGCAGTTAGAATAATGTATAGTTACCCTTGAACAACACAAGTTTGAACTGCATGGATCTACTTATATGCATATTTTTTTTCTATAAATGCAGTACAGTACTATAAATGTATTTTCTCTTTTTTATGATTTTCTTAACAATGTTCTCTTTAGCTTACATTATTGTAAGAATACAGAATATAATACACATACAAAATATGTTTTAATTAACTGCTTTTGTTATTGGTAAGGCTTCCTGTCAATAGTATGCTATTAGTAATTAAGGTTTTGGGGAATCAAAAGTGAAATGTGGATTTTCAACTACACAGTGGGTCAGCATCCTTAACCACCATGCTGTTAGAAAGTCAACTATATTATGTAAAAATTACATTTTGCTAAGGTAATATATATTAGCTTTTCTTTTCTTTTTTTGGCCTCAATGAAGCACCAAGACAGAAATTCTTAAACTAATTGTATCATTTGCACTTGGATTTCTTCAACTAATTGGATCATCTCACATTTAAAAGTTTTTATTGTTTTCACATTTTGCTCTTCATGAAATGTTTACTCAGAATATACAATGTCTTTTACTCTAAAAATAATTTGACTCAAAGTTATCTACCAAGTGAAACTCAAACTGGAAGATTTGTGGGATGCCTGAGTGCCTCAGTCCGTTAAGCATCTGACTTCAACTCAGGTCATGATCTCCCGGTTCATGACAAATCCCACTGAGGCAAAACAAAAACAAACAAACAAACAAAAAACCATATTGTTAGAAGAACAGCGTAATTACAGATACACGTACACACATACACACACATAAATGAAACACACCAAATGTATGTTATATAAATCCAACAAACTACACTAAGGCACAAAATATAACTAAATAGGAACATGTCACTGCAAAACAACATAAGATATTGGCAAACTGTGATCAGGTTCTAATTATAAAAATGACTGCCTGGTCTAACTTTATGTGTAACCAGTATAATTAATTCAGACAAGGGAGAGGTCAGTGTGCATATCCGTACTTATGTTCATTTTTCCAAAATAACTCCAAAAGAGATCAATCTCTTGTGTACGAATATGAGTGCTAAAATATGTATCCCTTTACAAAAATGAATGCCACCTTTGTACTTACTCATATTCATTTACCACAATCATTTTTAATGCTGTCAATATTAAGGTTTATCAAGTAGCAGGTATTTAGGTCACTGCAATTGAGTTGGGGATACAAACTGTGTAAGATTTTGCACCTTCCCTAAGGTAATTTAAAACTTAGTTAACTGGCTTACAGTTTTCTTAAAAGATAATGAAAAATAGACTATAGAATATCACCAAAGGTATCATCAAAACCGATTATTCTTCATTTTTTCATATAACATGCATGTGGTCAGTATTGAAAGATATCCTGTGTTCTAAAACATGATTACACAAAAATCACACACACACACACACACACACACTCTGCTGCTACCCCTAACTACAGTTTGTAAGAATTCCCAATATGAATTGCTATTTGGAAAATAGTATTAAGTATTTTAAAATTAGGTAGAGTCCAACAGTTGTAAGAACTTTACTCAAGTACAGATACAATTATATAGTTTTAAATAATTTATAATCTATTAAATCTGAGTCAAATGGTAGCTGTGATTGGCAGACAGATGCCTCTTCTATATGTAGTTGGTTTTATGATATAATTGTTGTGACTCATTTAAAAACAATTGGGAATAAAGAAGTATCTGGATATAATCAGATACTTGGAAGTGATATTAGAATTCTTAAACTACTTAATCAAAACAGCTAACGATAGTTGAATGTCTATATTTAGAATAAAGTTAAATATATGTAAAATATGTGATACAGTTTCTAGCACATAAATATATTTATATCAAAGAAACTCATATAAAATGGAAATATTGTTAATTTGATTTGCATTAACTCTGTTGAAGCTTTCCAGTCATGATGTTCTCTTCGACTTTATGCTCTACCAGACTTCTAGCTTAGTAGAAAATCAAGCTCCTGTATTTCCAGATTCTAGGGAGATTGTATGCCATTCTCCACAATTGTGGCCACTTGGACTATATTAAATCTTGGTTTTTTTTTTTTTTTTTTAATGCTCTATAAGTATTCTCCAGAAAGGTCTTTTGGGAATACACTCTCTTTTTGAGAAAGAAGATAATTTTTGTATCTTGTTGAAGCAGTATTGTTGGGCCATAACCAAACTCTGACCACAGTTTCTAATAAATGTGTTACTATCCTCTTGGGCAAGGCCAGGATCATTTGTAAGACATCTTAGATCAACTCTTAGGGAAATTTTTAAATGTTATGCATCTGGTAATTAAGTCTTAGAAATACTGATAAGGTTTTTTGATAGGAAAATCAATACTTAAAGTTCAAATTAAATGTGCAATTAAGTTAAAGATACATAAAATATAGTATTGAATATAACAAAATAAATGATTACTTAGTTATAATTTTAAAATGCAAAAGATTCAGAATCAATTATCTCACACCAAAATTCAGCTTGATGATCTTCTGCAGAAATACAAATTGTATAATGTCCTAGTACTTATTCATCAACAACTGTCATTAACTTCAATAATCTCTGAGAATCAACTTGTTTATTCAAAAAAGGGTCTAACCTGTATAATAAGTTACATACTTGTTAGTGGAAGTTTTAAGTTAATTTAGAATTTCTGACAACACACATGCACATACATATACACGCATATATATATTAAGTGAATGAGACATAATTTTTACCATTCAGTGTGTGTATGACCAAGTTGTGTCACTGAACTTTAAAGGATACATTCCTAGAAATTTTCAGAAAAGAAACATGAGGCTGAGGGGGGGTGGGGAAGAGGCAGGGAGACTAAGGCTGTGAATAAATTCATGCAAGCTGTAAGTAATTATATTTACTAAAATGAAAGAATAAAGGTACTAACTAACTAAAAACATTACTAATGAAACTTCTCTCAATTTTGTAGTACTAGGGATTTTAAATTATTTTGTTCATTTTTAAAAAAATATTGCTGTTTGCTATATAAAATATGTGCTCATTTATTTTGTTTTACTAATGATAACATGCATGCTTAGAAGAATTTTACCTATATTTGGCACTAGTTTAAATAATTAATTTTCTTCTAATGTTATCTTATTCAGGTCAGTGGACTTTATTAGTCTCAATTCTAGAAGCACAAATTGGCTTGAATATTTGACATGTTTTAATTGACTTTAACTTAAAAATCTAGCATAGTGTAAGGAGATGTTAAAACATCAACTCTGAAGTTTGAAACCTCCCCTTCCTCTCACCATCCTTAGCTCATTCTCCTTATTACCCACAGAGAATTTACACCACTGGAACCAGAAATTGGGGCAGCTGAGAGTTTATTCTGTTATTTTAAAACAGAGTCAACTTGTTATGAGTACTTGAACAATGGAGAAAAGAATGAGTTGAGGCAAGAAAATTTTTATTCTTTTTTTTTTTAAATGTTTTATTTATTTCTAGGGGAGAGAGAGAGAGAGAGCGTGAGCAGGGGAGGGTCAGAGAGAGAGGGTGTCACAGACTCTGAAACAGGCTCCAGCCTCTGAGCTGGCAGTCAGCACAGAGCCCGACGCGGGGCTCGAACCCACGAACCGCGAGATCATGACCTGAGCAAAAGTCGGATGCTTAACAGACTAAGCCACCCGGGCGTCCCAAGAAAACTTTTATTCTAAACCCAGTTCTGTTCTTGTGTCCCTTCTGGGTCTAATATATGAATAAAACTGTTTTTAATTACTTTAAAGTTGATTTTGAGTGATGATAGGGAGAGCAGAGGAGAGGCAGAGAGAGAGAGAGGGAGAGAGAGAATCCCAGGCAGATTCCATGCTGTCAGTGCAGAACCCAGTGTAGGACTCAGACTCACAAACCGTAAGATCATGACCCAAGTCGAAACCAACAGTCAGTCGCTTATCTGACTGAGTCACCCAGGTCCCCCTGAATAAAACTGTTTAAAAGCCAAATGGGACTCTGCTTCACTACAAAAACAAATATTTCATATGTGCAAAGACACAGGGAACATATCAATCTGAACTTCCTTTTGTATACAAAGATAAATACCCACTGAAGCAATAATGTTAAAATGAGGCTTCACAGATGGGTACATTCGATAGTGGCAGCAAAGCTTTCAAAGGATTCTCCCTTTCATTTTCATGCATTTGAGCTTACACATCTGGTTGGATTGAATGTGTGACAGAAGGTGTTTGAAGAACTATACATCAGAAAGAATTGAATCAATAGACAGTTCATGAACATTGTTAATACTTACAAGAATTAAAATTTCACTCAAGTCAGTTTTACCTCCAAGAACATAGCTTTCATCTTAATTTTTGACAGCAAATTGCTGTATTTTTGTTATAATGAAGCATCATCAATGATTATATTTCAAACATTAGGATTTTTGTTTTGTTGTTATTCTTAGTAGCTAGAGACCCTTCTGTGTGATAACATATATTTGGAACATATAAGTACCATTGTAATGATGTATACCTCCCTCTATAATTCATCATGGTATTTGAAATATTATTATAATATACTGATTTGCAAATATGATTCATAATAAACTGTTTCATGTGTTACTATTTTATTAGATTTCAAATCATCATTCTCCATAATTCAGTTCATTGTATTTATATTGCACATTATATTTTTCAAAGTCCTTTTACATGCATCATCTTATTTAGTCCCTTTGCCAAAACCTTGTGTGGTAGGGATAAGGTATATTATTTTTATACTAATAATCAGTTTAGAGTGGTCAAAAAACCTGGTCAACGACACCCAGTTAGCAATTGGCTGGCCAGGACTCTAGCACACAAAATTGCCCTTTCTATCAAAATTCTCAAAAGGTAAACACCTTTGTATAGTGTTTCACTATGCTTTCAGATGGTTCTCAGTTTGATTGTGAAAGGTATGCCTCTAAAATGGGAAGTGTATTTGTTTTTGTGTTCTGGACAAAAATATAAATTAAATATACACAGATTAGGGAGACAGTTGAGAGCAGGGCACCTGGATGGCTCACTTGGTTGAGCATCCAACTTCTGCTCAGACAACCTCAGTGTCTGACTTTTGCTGTCCGTACAGAGTTCCCTTTGTATCCTCTCTTCCCCTTTCTCTCTCTCTGCCCCTCCCCTGCTCCTGCTCTCTCTCTCAAAAGTAAATAAAGATTAAAGAAAAAGAAACCTCTAACTTTAAGAAAGAGAGAGAGACAGTTGAGAGACAAAATTGGCAAAGGCTCAAGGCACACGGTGTTTTTTCTGAATGGAGCACAAGAAATTGAAACCTTACATTTGGCCAAGCACTTAAGTTCTCCAAACCTCGGTTTCCTCATCCCTAACATGAGATGTTTGGACTATGTGAGTGATAATGCATCTTTCAACTCTAGGTGTCTCCATCTCTGACTCTACCTATGCCAAGGATGGATAAATCACCATAAACAGACCATCAAACTTGTTTTCATCTTCCCTGACCTAACTTATAGTACATCATTTCATGAAAACTCATATTAAAAAAGCTTAAGCCAATTTTTTAGCATAGTTGATTTAATGCCAGAATGTCCTTTTTTGTTTTATGTGTGTATGCACTGACCTATTTGAATTTGATTAATATAGTACCTAAATGATTCATCCTTTAATAAGAGTTGTTTGACACTTAAACTTTAGTGTGCCAATTTTTTTTTTTTCTGTAGCAGCCATCTAGTCTAAGTAGATTAAAACTTTCAAATGATTATCCAACTAAATGTCATTGATTGGTCAGTTTCTCTCATGCTGGTAGCATTCTTAATCATAAATCACTACATTTTTATTTGAGATTTTTCAGACAGTGTTATCAGACTAATCACCCTTCTATAGGGTCCTTGTTTAGGAAATTTTACAGAATAATTGGACTCTGTTCTTATTTCATGTAGGGCCATAGTTATAAAGCAGTACATTTAGGGGCACCTGGGTGGCTCAGTCAGTTAGGAGTCCCTCTCTTGATTTTAGCTCTGGTCATGATCTCAGGTTTGCCGGTTTCAGCCACATGCTATTGGCATGGAGCCTGCTTAGGATTCTCTCTCTCCTCTCTCTGCCCCTCCCCTGCTTGCTCTTTCTCTCTCTTTCAAAAATAAATAAATAAACTTTAACAAATAAATAAAGCAGAGTAAGAAACAGAGAAGGAGAAGTACTCCTCTCATAGAATTTCCTAGGATGTTTTCTGAGAAACATTATCACCATGAATTGTGTTCTGAGGTCAAATAATTTTGGAAACTGTTGAAACTCAGTGTTGCACCTGCCACCATTTTTTTATGTTCCAGCTGCAAGAGTAGAAATGCAGAAGTAATAGTTTCCATTTAAACACTCTCTAAACTGCAGAGTATATATTTTGCAGTGCAATAGAATAATGAGAGAAACTTTAAATACAATGGAGAAATTTAACTTAAAACTAACATTATTTTTTAAGTTCCCCATTTCTTTTCATTAATTTCCATTTAGTTCACTTATCCTTTAAACTGCATTATACATTTTGACAGAATTATAAAAGAAGCTGTATTTTTTATGCCTTAAGTCAATATCTCTTGCAATATTCAAGGTGAAGCAAGTTTTTTGTGTGGCTGGAGTGCAGTGAGAGAGGGGCATGATGTCAGAGACCTGTCAGAATGCTAGATCATGTAGGGCCTTGTAAGCTTTACTAAAGTATGAGATTTTGAACACTAGAAAAGGTCATATGAGAGTTTGGAACAACAAAAAAGTAATATAATCTCTTTATAGTTTGAAAGAATTGCCATGATGGGAGTGTCATGAATAGACCATAGCTGTATTTAATGTTGGAATGGATGATGATGAGTTCACTGTTGAAGAACAAAGTTCTGGGGGTTACTGCAAATGTTATCGTGTTGTGTAGAGAGGTTAAGCTGGACTTATTTGCTTTTTATGTAACAATTTGTTTTGAGACTTAATGCGGTAATACTGGTAAAACCCTTAACAGCAGTCCCTGGAACAAAGGGGATGTTAAAGGTAAGCATGCATTAGATACATATAAGTCATATTTTCATATGTGTAGGTATAGAGATATGATACCAAAACAGTTTACTAGAAATCCACAATTACCAATTTTTAATAGACTCTTGGAATTGTCCAACAGTCAAATCATTTTCTCTATTCCTATTCTTTTCTATTCTTCAACCACTTTTCTTGCTTTTTTAATTCTCCTAAAATGTTTACTTTCTCAATCATCTGATAACCATACACATATTTCCTGGGGTAAAAAAAAAAGGATTGTAATAATTTCTAAGCCATATGAAACACTTATTGCGCTAGGAACTGTCCGAGGTACATTTCATTAGTCTTAACAACCCTCTAAATTAGATTCTATTTTTATTGCTACTTAACAAATGAGGAAATTGACACACAGAGAGGTGTAAGTAACTTTCCCAGGGTCACACAGCTAGTAGGAGGCAAAGGAGGAAATTCAGACTCAGGCAGTCTGACCCCAAAGCCCTGCTCTGTTAATCATTCCCTTCTCAGTACAAATTTGAAAATCTATCAGCATCAGCACTTTCTGCAGGGTTCCTGCTCCCAGCAAAGTCCAATCTCTCTTCACATTTCCTGGATCCATTATTCATATTCTGTTTCTTCAGCTCTCCCTCTCCAATGACTCATCCCCATCAATATTTAAGCATGTCCCAGTATTTTGCATATCTACAAATCTTTCCACTTAAGCAGACATATTTTTTTCTTTCTTTCAGGGACAATCATCTTAACATATCTGTTAGCCTATAATGTCTGCTTCTTCAATTCCGAGGTTTGTTTGTTTAATCAACTTTCAATTTCCCAACTAATAGTGAATACATTTATGTTACAAGATATTAGGGATAACATGAGTTCTTTTCTATACCACCTCCAGCCCACTAAGTTCTGAGAGGAACCATTCTTAACAGTTTGCTGTTTATCCTCCCAGGATTTTCTTTGCAGTTTTTATTCATTTATATGTGTATATATATGGAAATATTTGGGGGTTTGCAGGTGGGCTCCCTCTTAATTATAACACACATATCTATTTATTTGAATGATATCTTATTTTATATAGGATGTGTTTTGATATGTGATAATGTAAATCCATACCCATCTGTTTAGTTTTAAAAATTCTTTAGTGATCCTTATTCATTTGCTTTGCCACGTGAATCTAAGAATAAGATTCTCGGGTCGCATAAAAAATACTTGTTATTTTGATTTTGAATGCATTATATTGAAATCTATAGATTAATTTAGAGACATTTAACAATCTGACAATTTTGAGTCTTTCTGCCTCACAAGCATATTAAATTTCCCTAAGGAGCCATGTCTATGTTATATCTTTTGTAAAGGTTTATACTTTTTTCTGTTAAGGTTTTACAGATTCTTGTTTTATTTCTGGTCTCTATAACTTTCTTCTGTTTTACATCATTTAATCGAGTCATTTAAAATATTATCATATATTTTCTATCATTCTTAGACATTATGTAAATATCTAGTCCAGCATAGAATGAAAACTGTAAGTTGGCAGGCATTCCAATCACACCAAGTCGGCATTCACTTGAAGCACCCTAGAGAAACTGCTTCTGATAAAGCCAGTGATGGCCACCATACTGCAAAACATAGTGGATCATTTTCATTCGTCAGCTAATTAGTCCTCCCCTTTCTGTTTCATACAGATGACCATCCAGGTTTGGTAAATATTTCCTTCATATCTTTTCCATGATACTTTACTCTCACTTTCCTCAAAAAGAGAAATCTCTGCTGTTCCTTCTCAGCCACTTTTTTTTTTCCCATATCATCTTCCTATCTGCCCTCTAAGCATTAGAATTTCCCAGAACTTAGTCCTATATGTTATTGTTTTCCTGACCTGTAGTGCTTAACAAGAAATTACTTCTATCTCCATGCTTTACTTAACCATCTATAATCCTTTGAATCTCAAATTTATATCTTTAGTACCATTATCTCTTCTCTGATTTCACAATTAAGCTGTGACCTGCTTCTTTCCCATGTTCACTTGAATATATGACTATACCTCAGACTTAATGTGTCTCAAATTGAATTCACCGTCACATCACCACATTTCAATTCCTGCCACAGTTTCACTTTTACCTCATCATAGACAATGGTGCATTGTGCTGTATAATGTCTAATGATACTCAGAATGGTTTCCATACTTCCTTGTATAGCAGCGGCTAGAAACCTGTACACCATTATGATGGTTAATTGTATGTGTCAACTTGACTGAGCCATGAGGTGCCCAGGTATTTGGTTTAACATTATTCTGGGTGTAATATGAGGGTGTTTTTGGTGAGATTAACATTTAATACTATAAAATGACTAGAACTGATAGCCCTTCCTGTTATGGGTGGACTATATCCAATCAGTTGAAGGACTAAATAGAAAAACACAACAAAATAAAACAAAAAACAAAACTGATCCTATCCTAAGTAAGGGAGAATTCCTCTTGTCTTACAGCCTTCCAGCAGGTACCCTGGCCTTTTTTTCTTGCATTTGGACTCAGAGTGAAACATGTGTGTCCCAAGTCTTAAATCTGCTGGCCTTCAGTGTAGAACTACACCATCAGCTCTATTGGCCTAAGTCCTGCAGAATAGGACTAGAACTAGAGCTCGGTGTCCAGCGTCTCAATTTGATTCACCCTGCACGTCTTGGGACTTTTCAGCCTCTATAATTACATTAACCAATTCATTTAATAAATCATATGTACTTAGGATTATATATATGTATACATGCACATACATTTATATACATACATCATATACACATACATGTGCTATTTCTCTGGAGACTTCTCACTAATATAACTACATTTCTCAGACTCTCACATATGATTATTTTTTATTTTATCAATGAGAAGCATTTGAAATTTGAAAGGTTGAGACAGAAATATCATTGACCAAGTACAATAAAATGTGTTAGCAATGACACAGATGTCAAGACTAGCCAACAAGAAATATAGACTGATGTTACTGTTCACCGCCATTCATGCCAATAAATTAAAACTGATCTGTATTTAATCTAAGGAAGAGATGGTATAATTAATACCTTCTGCCAAAGTAAGCAGTATGCCTGAATAAATAGGGGTGGCCTTGTTTTGGAGCTCATGTCTAAGTTGGAATTTCCTGGGTTACATATTTGGATTGCTGTTACTTTTCCAGGTGTTAAGTGTTTGATCAGTTATCCTATGAAGTTTGTTGAATTCAAATTTAGAGTTACCTAGGTATGTATCAGTGTAACAAAGTACTATAGACTGGATGGCTTAAACAACAGAAATTTATTTTCTCATGATTCCAGGGACTAGAAGACCCAAGATGAAGGCTTTGCCAGGGTTAGGGTTTTTTGAGGGCCTCTCTCCTTGGCTTGAAGATGGCTGTCTTTGCTCTTTGTCTTCACGTGGTCTTTCCTCTGTTTGTGTCTATATGCTAATCTCTTGTAAGAACACGAGTTATATTGGATTAGGACCCACTTTAATGGTTCCATTCAATATCAATGAGCTTTTAAAGTTTCTGTCTCCAAATGTAGTAACATTCTGATATACGAGGGGAATAGGACTTTAACATATGAATTTGGGGGTTCACAATTTAGCCTACACCATTCAAAGAACAAGTAAAAATTATTTATTCAGAACATGCTATACCAAGGGAGTCAGGAACCATGACTTGTGTTTGGCAGAGATTCAAAGGTAGGAAGAAGAGTGGGGAGGCTTTCTAGAGAAAACAAAAATCTTTGAGGTTCGCTCTGATTAGAGGCTATTAGTATGGGAAAGCTAAACTGTTAACTGGAACTCTCAAATTCAATTTTTTATAAACAATTTCTTATTATCACACTTATTTTCTGTTTAGTACTGTCAATTAATTACACACAAATAGAGCTCTGTTGCCATTTTTTCAAAGTTGCTAATAATATTAACTTGTACATATCTTTTTAATTAAAAATTATACCATTTCTCCCTTTTTGTTTTCAATATAAACAAATCACAAAAGTGGCACCTATAAATATTAAATTGAAGGAGTAAATACAATTAATCATGTTTTATATTGTTTTTAAAAACCAAAAATCAATTCTGCCAAAAAAGGAGATACATGGAAACTTTAGGAAATAGAAGCAGGGAATATGTCCTTACTTTATCTAAAAACAAACTTTTCATTTACTTTTTCTGTTGGTAATGTTAATTTAAAGCTTTTTAGTACATATCCATCTAGGGACTATGGAAAGAGGGTGCATTAGAATCATTCCTAAGCTTTCCTGTTTGTTAGACCTGTACTGATTTTCCTATTGTGAAATCTGGGCAGCTTTGCTAGAATTATCACTTTTCCACATTATACTGCAAAGTACTTTTGATACATGGCTTGATAAAACAAGTGACAAATGGGATATTACATCGTTTCTTGAACTAATGCATCAGGGACTGTAGCTGTAATGCTTCATGTTTTGATCTAATCTTGAAGAAAGGCTAAATCAGAACAAGAAGAATTAGATATAATTAATTCACCAGACCATGGCAGAATAAAGCAAGTACTCTAACATCATGTACCATAATAGGAGTATCAAACAATTTAGGATCAAAGAAAAATATTATGGCTTTAGATCATTTCAATTTAATAGGAATATGAAGGCCATAAAATATATACCAGAATATATATGGACTCATATCTTGAGTTATAATACTGACAATAGTCTCGGGATTTTTATTTTCAGTTATTTCTGAATTTGTTCATTTTTTTCTTAAGCATATCATTTTATGTAACTTAGTAGGTAGATGAGTCACTTAAACTGAGTTTTATATTTCCTGCCAAAAATTTTTAAAAATCCACAAACTTTTTAATAGTCTTATAAAACTCTCATTTCTTATGTTTTGCATAAAATAGTAATAGAAATAAAATAATATACAGAGTGCCTAATATATAGAGACAGTACCTAATATATAGAGAGTGCCTAATAAGTGCCTAGTAGAGTTTTAACCATTTTACATGTATTAAATCATTTAATACATCACACAGAACTTACACAAAATTAACAAATTCCATTCCAGGTTCTGAAAAATTACATCACTAGAGCAGATCTTATTAATTGGGTTAATTAAAGGTATAAAAAATCAAGATGTTCTAAATCTTATTGATGAATCAAAAGGTTAATATATCATTTGGTTCTGAGAGTGGCTCTTAATTAGATAGGTCTAATCTATGTGAGCTCTTGTCTTGTCTTTTAATCAACAACTCAAGGCACCTGTTGATTCTTGCCCCTGGCTCTGGCACCTGGCCCACAAATGGATACTAACCTTATTTGCCAACACAGAGCAGCATGTAAATAGATCCTGTCCTGGCTTTAGTGTTTATGCTAATTTTTAGTATTTATGTTGATTTTCCTTTCCATTTGAAATTATGATATAATTCTCTTATCTGCATACCAGAACTTGAATCTTTCTTCCAGTGCAATCTGAATTTTGAGATTCAGGCCTTCAGTTAGCTATGCCTTTACTGGCTCTGTCACATCACAGTGAACTCCTACATGCTGCATTGTATCTTTCTTCTTGAATAGTGTTCCAGTTAATCACAGAAGCCTGAATGCTAAACTCAACACTGTCCTCTGTTTTTCTTTTTCTTTTTGTTTTTTAATGTTTTATTTATTTCTAGGAGAGAGAGAGAGAGAGATAGAGAGAGAGAGATAGAGAGAGACAGCATTCGCAGGGGAGGGTCAGAGAGAGAGGGAATCACAGACTCTGAAACAGGCTCCAGGCTCTGAACTGGCAGTCAGCACAGAGCCCGACGTGGGGCTCGAACCCACGAACCGCTAAGTGAAAGTCAGACGCTTAACCAACTAAGCCACCCAGGCGCCCCTGTCCCTTTGTTTTTCATTCATTGTTATTGAAAAACATTTATGTAACACTTTCTGTATCACTCACATGATGTTAAGTGTTGCAAATGCAATAGTGGTGACATAGTCACTGTCCCATATCTCTTGAAGCCATTTCCTGAAATAGATTAATTCCCACTCATGTTCCCTTGTCTGGAGATTGCAAATGCAATAGTGGTGACATAGTCACTGTCCCATATCTCTTGAAGCCATTTCCTGAAATAGATTAATTCCCACTCATGTTCCCTTGTCTGGAGATTGCAAATGCAATAGTGGTGACATAGTCACTGTCCCATATCTCTTGAAGCCATTTCCTGAAATAGATTAATTCCCACTCATGTTCCCTTGTCTGGAGAACTTTTGATTTCTGTCTGTCAGATTCCTTATCCTATACTCTGTTGGTGTTTCTTGCCTGTTTCCTGAACAAGGACCAATAAAGTATCATGGGCCTAAGAGTTTCTAAAAGCACTGAATAATAAAATCAAAGTAACATTATCTACAATTTTTATTGTGTCAAAAGAAGCACAGATTGTTAATACATATTTCTACTGCAGAGGGAATCCAAAAAAAATCTAAATTTTGTGTAAATTCATTACTATTCCTAATAAGGAGAGACTAAATATCTTAACTAGAATTTTGGAAACTGGAGACAATCTAATTTCTTTATTTCTCTAGGAAAACATATTTATTAGAATATATGAAGAGAAAAATATGAGGCAGTCACTTTTTTTTTTATAAGTTTCTATAATGTGCAAGCACAAAGTACCAAAAAAGATGTAGACAAATTGCCTTAAATTGTATGGCCTTGCTTAAGCCCTCTGTATGCATGATATTTAGAATTCAGGAGAAATGCATATTTCCAGGCTTTCCTTTTCATATATGAAGAAATAGAGGCATAAAGCCATTAAGTAATATAGCTGAGGTTAACTAATGTTCTGTCAAGATGTTAGATACATTTTATTACCAGAAAAAAAAAAAAGAAAGAACACTAATCTAATTTAATTCTTAGGGTGATACAAAAATTCTGTTTTATGTGCTTCTTTAAAAATATTCCACTTTTACTTAGTATTTAAACCAAAGGGCTGCTTTCTGTCAAGCTTAGACAGTAAATATTTTAAGCTCCTGTGGTTTCTGTCACAACTACTCAACTCTTGTGTTGCAGCTCAGAAATAGCTATAGAGTACAAGTAAACTCATGAGCATGCTTGTGTTCTGAAAAATGTACAAAAATAGCTGGTAGGCTGGATTTGGCCCATTACCAGAGTTTGCTCACCTCTGCTTTGGATTTGGATCAAATGTTACATGAATTTAAAATTTGAAATAAATCAAGAAATTTCTCTCTCAAAAGATTGCATCAATTGGCCCACCAAACCAAATGATTTGCAGCATCTTCTCATTTTTAAATATTAACTGGCAAGTGACAAGACAATGGCTGATAGCATGGCTATATTTATCTTGCATTCTTTGTAAAACAGAAGCCTCAGTGGGACACCTGGGTGGCTCAGTTAGTTGAGTGTTCAACTCTTGATTTCAGCTCAGTTCAAGATCTCAGGGTTGTGGTATTGAGCCCCAAGTTTGGTTCCATCCTGGGTATTGAGCCTGCTTAAGATTCATTCTCTCTCTCTGTCTCTTTCTCTCTCTCTCTCTGCCCCTTTCCCCTACCCATGCTCTCTCTCTAAAATTAAAAAAATGAAAAAACGTAAACTAACAACAATAAAATGGAAGAACCCAGAAGCCTCAGTTAAAACTTAGGTTTTAATGAATTTTTTTTTGGAAGATACAATACCAAGGCCGTGAGGCTGAGGAAAAACATAAATGAGATAGGAAAAGATAATAAGCACACATGAGAAGATATGTTACCAAGCTGGCTGTTCCTTTTCTTAGAGAAAATGAATTTCCAGCTCATAAAAAAAAAACTCTGGACAAAGTGTAAAATCTAAAAATCTAATCCCTGTAGACTTTTCAGGGGGCGTGGAAGAAATGATGCTGAATGAAAATCTTCCGAATTACTTGGATGCTATCAAGCATCCTACCTCTGCCTATACAGTAAGCACATTTTGCTGATTCAATGGCATGGGAAGGTCACAGTGGTCAGGTTGTAGTTATAGCTTCAGTATCAGTGAAATGTTTACTGTGTACCTCTGAAAGGAGTATGTTTTCTTTAAGAAACAGAAACAGAGCCCAAAGTTGTGATGACAGATTCCATAAATGGATCATGTGGTGAGATATATCTGTTTTCATCTTTATTTCCTGGACTCATGTGAAATCACAATCTCATATGTTGGTCATTATTTCAACATAATGAAACATTTCATGTTCAACATTTCATGTTCAACAGTTTTCTTAGCCAGAGTCTAGGTTATTGCATATAGTACAGGCAGTGAGTCCCATGGCCAATAAACACATTGCACTCACTCTTTTGCCATAAAATGGGCCTGTTAGTCTAAGACAATGTTGCATGAATTATGATAAAGGTAAGACACTGTGTGGAACCTCAATTATAGCTACTGGTGAAGATATTATGTACAGAAAATCAAACCCAGACTCTGACTATTTATCAATTTTGAGATGGATTAATGACTTTAATGTAATGTAGACCCAATGTATTTAGATTGTCATAGGTATCTGACTGGTCTTTCTGAGGAACAGTGTGATATCAGGACTCCAAATATGATGATGTTATAGGCAAGACAGGCGCAGAAAAGGGGAATTAACTATATCAGTCTTGTTGAGAAGGAGTCTATATTGTTAGGTCCATGCATAGCCTCCATTCCTGCCACCATGAAATTTATGACCTCCCTGTGCTAACCCTGGGGTAATTTTGAGAGAAATAAGATAATGTCTAAAAGATGTGTCACTTATTCTCTTGGAAGTTCATAGTGCTAAGGGTTCTGTCCATTAAGAAGACTTCTGTTCACCTTTACCCTGTGGGGTGATTCTATGTGCAATGAAGTCCATTCCTGGATAGTGCTATCATAAGCCAACCCGTACAACCCGTATGTGAGTCGTACTTAAGAATGTTCTTTACAATAAATAAGTTATGTGGAAAATTTGATTGTGGGTATAATATGAATTAAGGAAGAGGCTTTAGTGAAGCAAAGGAGGTGTGAAATAGAAGTTATTTAATTATAATGCCTTTGAGACCTCCCTGAGTCTGACCAGAATGTACTAGTGCTATTCCAGAATAGATTGTTTTTGAGACTGCCTAACATTAGGACATTATATACTTGAAGACACTTACCTTATTAAAAATCACTCAATCCCATGGCCTGGTGGTTAGTTTTAACTATGGTCTAGTAGCAGACATGGAACTTTTTTAAAGGTTGAGAGATGGAAAATGGCATACCTTTCTGTAGAAACTTAGGAACATATCTATTTTGGTTTACCAAATACTCCCCACACTCCAATTTCAACAGATTCCTGTAGCTTCCTAAAATATGAATCATCTGGCTTGAGTGTCAGGAAAACTTGAATAGCCACCTGGATTTTATGCAATGTTGTGTCTTCATTGGGATTTCATTCAATCCCAAGATGGGCAGCCTCTGAAGTCAACTGAAAAATAGGTTGAATTAGTGTTTTAAAATCTTTGCTACCTATAAATCCAGAGGCCCATCAAGTACTTTACATTAGTGGTGAGAGGTGAGAGGTGATAGTAATAATGGCGTCTTTTACCAGAAAAGAGATATTCTAGTATGCCTCAGACCAATGAACTTTCAAAAATATCACTAATACTTGGCCTATGATTCTTTATGCTTTTCCCTATACTCTCTGTCATGCATGTACTTATTAGAACATTTATAACCTTTGTTATTTCTTTATCAGCTGTATAGTTAAGGGGATATAATCGATATATGGACCAGAGTGCTGTTTTTTGGAATATCAAAATAATCAAGATTTCTGCAGACTACTTAGTGAGCTAAAGTAGGAGAGTTAACATTCCTGATGAAAGACTGTAAATATACATGTCCATGTCATGAAAAGATTAACTGTTTTTGACTCTTTTGGCTTATAAATATGGAAAAGAAAAGATTCACTACTTGGTTGTTTCATATCAAATACCATAATCTATGTTTCTCTTTTCCAGTAAAGATACCTTTGTGGGTATGAGTTATTTAAGAAGCAAACAAGATAGGATTAAACATACAAAAGTTTCTGTAGGAATAATTGGAGGAGAGGTAGAAAAACTGAGAATGCTGTTAAATCATGGTGTAAGTTGATCCTTCAAGATTTGGATGGATGGTCAGGGACTTGGAAACTACATGATTGGAAAATTGGTGGCATGGAGCTTTGAGGAAGAGGTATGTTAATAGACCTTTCTGAAAAGAAAAAAAGTGAAGATATTTGTGTCCCCTGTGGATATTCACCAAAGGGTGACCTCAGCAAAAGAAAATTCTAAAAATCAAGTGAATAGAATAATATATTCAGTCAGCTTCTTTTCCTATAATATATTCAGTCAGCTTCTTTTCCTAGCCACTCCAGTCACTATCCTATGAGTTTATCAGAAACAATGACCATGGTGGCAGGGGTGTAAATTATGAATGGGCTCAGCAACACAGACTTACACTCACTAAGGATGACCTAGTTACAGACATTTCTGATTATCCAATCTGCCAGCAGCAGAGATCAACACTGAGTCCTGTATATGGCACCACTCACTGAGATGATCAGCCACCATTCTGATGGAAGTTTAATTACATCAAAGCATCTCCATCATGGAAATGGCATTGTTTTGTTCTTATTGGAATAGACACTTTCTTTTTTTTTTTTTCTTTCATAGTTTATTGTCAAGTTGGTTTCCATATAACATCCCCAGTGCTCATCCTAACAAGTGCCCTCCTCCAGGCCCATCACCCCCCTTCCCCTCATCCCCACCACCATTGCTGGAGGCCCACTCCAGGGGTCCCTGAAGGATGGATGGTGTCAGCAGTGTCAGCGAGAGAGAGTGAGAGAGCCACGAGAATCTTTCTGATCACCAGGCAGGCATCTCTGTACTGTCGGTTTTGGTGTCTTTATTTATAGGTCAAATGATAACATGGCATCAGAAAAAGGAATTTTTACAATGGAAAACTCTTTGTGATAAGATGCTTTGAAAAGTGTACAAAAACTGGTTTTTCAGAAGTATTCTTGCAGAATTACCCCAGTCATAGTGAGGTTGAATAAATCTTACAACTACGGAAATAACACGATGTTCTTAGTGAAAAACAGGATGACATACATATTTGTTCTAAGTTAATAACACTAAGATTAGAACATAGGTTAAGTTGTATATAGATAGGCTAGGACTCATTTTGTCTGACTCACAAGAGGACAAATGTTTTTGAGCTGTTTAATAAGTTGTTTCTGGAAACCTATACATATGTCTGTATATCTATAGCTCTCTATAGGTATCTCTATAGATAGTGATAAGGATAGGGATAGCAATATTAAGAGACATAGATATATTTTCTAATGATTCTGTTTCTCTGGAGAATGTTAACTGTCTTTTGATAAAGACTGAAGATTTCATGGAACATCCTAGACCACTTTTCAATCAAAGCAAGGTGCAGCAAGTTCATCAGGGAGTCTTTAAGTCAAAGTTGGCCATCAGAAGAATGCTGTAGCTCTCAGGAATGAACTTGCCTTAACATTTCTGTCATGCTATGAGAGCATGGTAGCTGAGAGCACCTCATAGGAAGTCTGGCCTCAGAGAAAATGCAGTGATATATTTCAGAGTTCATAGGTTAGGACCCTTGCTTATTTAAGCTTTCTATATTGGAGAGCTGTGAAGAACATTCTCACAGCTGCCACAATACTGTATATGACACAGAAGCTATGATTTGAGTTGCCACCTAGTTTATTAAGGGAGACCATCATTGCTCTCCATTATTTAGATGGTTTGTGCAAGGCCCAGGCAGGTGACTGGCTATGGATTTTAGATGAAAAATTGACAGAATTTTCAATTGATCTGATTTCCCATCTTGATGTGTAGTATGGAGGACAGATAAAGCAGTTTTTACTTGGACTTTCCTTCTGTATGTCCATAATCCTTAATTCACAGGCTTACATAAAATATTTTGCCAAGTACTTAGTATATATATCCCAAGTTTATATTTGGTAATGATAGAAATCACCATAATTTGAGTCTACAGATGCACTGGATTCCTCCAGTTACTGATATTCTGAAATTTCACAATTCCTCTTTAGACGAAAAAGCAAAATTCCATGGCAACCTTTCCAACCTTCAATACAGATGCAGCCTAAGAAAATAGCCACTACTGACCTGACCAAAGTTACAAGTTATCTCTCTCAGTGGGAAATTCTTTATTGCCTTAGTAAAGAGTATATTTTCTGGACCTCTCAGGGAGCACAATAGGGTGGTTTGTTCTCAGGTAAGTTCTGACATCTCAGGTTCATATTAGAAGCATTCTAATACTCCCTCTTTCATAAAAATTTGATAATATTCTAGGAAGTTCAGAAATCTCCAGTTAATTTCCTTTGGACTATTATTGATTCTAGATTTCAAGGTGTTATCTTATTAAAACTGGTCACAATTGGCCTTGCTAAATTAAAAGAAATGCTCATATGTTGATGGATCTCAAATATCTATCTTTATATTCCAGCTTTTCACAATCTTCTACTCTTAAGATCCACAGCCATAAATTTTTTTCTGATTCGTATAGATAGATAGTAGTGGATCCTAAAATTTTCTTGGTTTATAGGCTATTTCTTTTTAAAGTAGGGCTTTAACTTTCTAATTTGTGCAAAGCTGTTACCTGACAGAGGTTATCAGTCTCAAACAATTAGGTGTGGAGGTAGCACATGTGTTGAAGAGAATAAACATCATTCTAAAAGATGTGATTAATATATGATCTCTAGCAAAAGGAGACTCCTTTTTTTTCTGGTGAAGAGTGAGGGATTATTTCTGCTGTTGAGGAGTCATCGGAGATATTTGAAGATGACATCCCCAGGATTGTCAATCCCAGATTCTTCAATCTCCACAAACAGCAATCCACTATTTTCCCTGTCAAGGCCATTTCTTTATCATAGGACATCTGCTAAGATTATACTTTTAGTCTGCTTTGCAGTTTTGCCACTCTTACATTCTGGGCCAATTTTTAGCTGTGAATCTCTTTTAAAGTACCATAGAGCCATTCTGTCTTTCAGATCGTGCTTTAAGCTGACAAGTTGCTACACTGTATTTATTATTTCTCCCTTTTCCAGGGCCTTTAGTGCCACCCAAAGAAAC
The DNA here is from genome assembly GCF_008692635.1 of Crocuta crocuta. Lineage (NCBI taxonomy): Eukaryota > Metazoa > Chordata > Mammalia > Carnivora > Hyaenidae > Crocuta > Crocuta crocuta. Next base: position 533,412 of record NW_027529203.1, on the reverse strand, counting down.
CATCCTACTATAAATTCCTCAAAATAATCATTGTCCCCACAGTGATCAAGTACCACAGCTACATGATTAATCCAAAGTGTTTCCTTTTAATTTTACTTCATCCCATTCCACTTATCTCAGGTGAAAATTTAAGTAATTAGATGTCACTACATACCCTAGGGGTTACTTCCACCAGACTTTTCATCAACAATATGATCTCTATTGGTTGCAGACAAGGAGGAAAACTTAATTCCAAATCCCAGACCAAGGGTCTGCTTACTAGGACAATTTATGTACCAACTTTTAATTCAGGTCCTTGAAAAGAATCTTGATGTAAGGCACATATACTGGTGGTTTACTGGAAAGTGAAATCTCAGAAGGAAAATAGAAACAAGATTACTTTCTTACCTAGGATATCACAAGACAAACCTCACAGCAAAACCTTGCCTAAATAGTCCACTGAAGGCAAATTGAGAGGAAATTTCTCTCTCAGCCACCCAACGTATTCTGGCTCCTTTGATCAAAGTTTTCCCATGATATCTTTAATGCCATCAAATTCTCAGTTGAACTCCCTTACCTATTTTGCAGTCACTTGAAAAGCCTGATTCTGTAACTTGTAGCAAGGCACTTCATCTGACACAAGAAGTGAGGAAGAACCAGATATTCTAACACTATCCTCATGTGGCAGAACTGCACAAAATGGGTTGTCACCATAGTGCTTCATTTGAAACAAGTGGCTGAATTTTGAAGAGACAAGTATAACCAAAAGAATTTGGTTGGTAAATAAGTTTCACCAATGTAATCACTTTGATTTTTAAACTCATTAATCTACTAGGTGTTCCTATAATTAAAGTGAAATTATAATAATTTTAAGGGCTAAGTTGGTAGTGCCTAGCTTATAAATAACTAAATTTCAGTCAGCCAAAAATATGCCTTGACAAACGCATATAGTTTTCCAAGGTAAGATTCATGATCAAATAAAGTTTTTGCAAGAAAATTGGTGCATCATGCATCAGTTCATTTATTCACTCGCCAACAAACATTAATAGGTAAGATACAATACTTAGTTTGTGGGTTAAGAATAGATTACAAAAAGGCAGATCCTACCTATAAAGTGTTTGCAATCTTACAGCTATATTACATATTTATGCAACATTTTAGTTTCTAAAAATGTTCACACTTTTTAATTCTTTTACTTTTTAAACAATCTTATACATTTGATATTGTTGTCATTGGCATATAGAAAGGAAATACAAAGGAAATAAAGTTGATTTCAGAGATCATTTCCATCCACTAGATGAGGAGATGACAATTCCCTCATCATAGGTACAAAAGTTTCCTACTAGGGCTCAGAAAACCGAAAGCTCACATCACCAGAGAACTGAGTGAATTATAGAAAAAGATGATAGGTCATAATGTCTGTATTGTGCTAGATTCTGGAAACATTTAGAAGTCACCAAGTTGAACTTAATACTCAAGTGTAGTAATTTCTTTTGTAACTTCCTTGAGAAATAATCATTCACCCTCTTTTAGCAAACTTCCTATAATTGAGACTTTCTCTATTAAAACAGACTGTCCTTGACTTATTTATATAATTGCAACCCACCTGTCACCTAGCAATATATAAACTCTATTTTTTAAAAAAATTCTTGGGGTGCCTGGGTAGCTCAGTTGGTTAAGCGTCTGACTTCAGCTCAAGTCATGATCTCATGGTTTGTGGTTTGACACCGCGTCGGACTCTCTGCTGATGGCTAGCTCAGAGCCTGGAGCCTATCTCAGGTTCTGTGTCTCCCTCTCTCTCTCTCTGACCCTCCCCAGCACGCACTGTCTTCTCTCTCTCTCAGAAATAAATAAAATATTTAAAAAAATTTTTTAATCTTCTATGACAGGCCTAATCTTGGAATTGGATGTATTTTATGACATCAACAAGTATTATTTTTTTCCTGCTGTTTTATTTGAGGGTTCCACTTACATTTAGTTATACACATAATTCCTAAGACATAATCAGCAATCAAACTAATTGAATGTTAAAATATGATATCCTAGATCTAACTTTGATTTTCATGTTTTGTTGTTTACAGAAACATTATACTTAAATGTTATACTAAATTTTTAGTGGCTAGAGAGGATCAAATGGAAGGTTAAAAAACAGAATTACTGACAGAATTGTAAAAAGTTCAATTATCAAAAATTCAGAATTCATTAGGTTTTATAGCACACCTGCACAAAAGTTGTTAAAAATATGTGAGAATACAAGGAAAGAAAAATTAAATGAAATACATATTCAGTAGTCTTACAGAGAAGATTGGATTATTTATATGGAATATGCAAATTGGATAATAAAAATTATCATATATTGGATGCAAAAATGGATAGAAATCTTAAAATATATATGCTTGTATGTGTTTTGAGACATATATACTTATATACATTTTAAAACTTAAGAACAATGTCCACAAAATGTTTTCAGTATAGAATGGGAGAAACTATTTGCAAACCATATATCTGATAAGGACTTTATCTGTAAACTGTATAAGGATCTCACACAATCAATAGCAAAAGACAAACAAACGAACAATAAAAAAAACCTCAATAACATGATTTTTAAAATTGGTTAATGACTAAATAGAAATTTTTCCAAAGAAGGCATATATGTTGTCAACAGGTATATTGAAAAATGCTCAATGTCACTAATTGTTACTGAAATTCAAGTCAAAACTACAATGAGATATACCTTCATACCTGTTAGGATGGATATTATGTTTAAAAAAAAGAGAAGTGTTGGTGAGGATGTGGAAAAATTGCAAGCTTGAAACATAGTTGGTAGGAATGTAAAATATGGAACCTGTTATGAAAAGAGTATGGGGGCTCCTTAAAAAATTAAAGGTAAAACTATAATATGGCCCAGAAATCCATTTCTGGAACTTATTCATCAAAATTGAAATCAGGATCTTGAGAAGATATCTGCACTCTCTACTCGTTACAGCACTATTCGCAATAGCCAAAATGTGGAAAAAACCTGGATCTATAACAAAGATGAATGGATAAAAAAAATTATTCTTTTAAAAAGAAGGAAATTCTTCAGTAAACAATAGTATGGATGAATCTTTGGTCATTATGGGAGTGAAGTAAGCCAGTCACAGACAGACAAATTCTGCATGATTTTACTTATCTGAGGTATCTAAAAAGTCAGATTTATAGATTCAAAGACTGGAGTAGTGGTTGACAGTAGATGAGGTAGGGAGAGGAGTAAATGTGGAATTACTAATCAAAAGACATAAAGTTTCTGTTAAGCAAGGTGAATAAGCTCTAGAGCTCTGCTCTACAACATTATACGTATAGTAAATATAATGTATTGTACACTTATGTTAAATGTTTCCCATTATTACACAATTAAGAGAAAAAGCAAATACATTTAAGATGTTGTATACATTTGAAAAGTTAATCCAATATTCATAGTAATATTCTTTTTTAAATTGTTTTAATGTTTGTTTATTTTTGAGAGAGACTGAGAGAGCATGAGAGGGAGAGGGGAAGAGAAAGAGGGAGACACAGAATCCAAACAGGGTCAAACTCTGAGCTGTCAGTACAGAGTCCGACACAGGGCTTGAAGTCATCAACTGCCAAGATCATGATGCGAGCTGAGGTCAGATGCTTAACCCACTGAACCAGCCAGGTGTCCCAGACAGTAATATTCTTAAATTAACCCTTAAAGAGTACAAATCCAAATGTGGTCAGAAAAGTGTTGATTTATAATAGAGTTAGTACATTTTTTGCAAGTGGTTTAAGTCACCTGGCCAAGTATAACTAGGAATTCAGGCTAGTAAGGACTGAAGAGTAACTGTGTTGTTTAAGAAAACATATTTTATTCATGCTCTCATTCATGCATTTATTATGGTACTGACCAAGAAATATTTATTAAGTATCTATTATTTGCCATGCACTGCTTTAGGTATTCTTTAATATATTTTTAAAGGTATAATTATAACTCAAATATAAAATGAATCCCATTAAAGATGTTACTTAACTCACCAATTAATGTGGAAACCAATAAGAATTTAGAACTAACTCAAAGGAGAATTTAAGGCACAAACACACATACATGACATTAAGGATATGAAATTAATTTATTCATAGACGCAATACTGGTAAATATTCCACAATGTGATAATCAGTTGTATTTCCATTGATCACAAATTACATTTAAACAGAGAAGAATCATTTGCATTCTTTCAATATTCTATAGTTTATAGAGTTCTAAAATAGCTCAAAAACAGTATAAGAGTCCCAAAGTTCTGGACAGGACATACAATAATCATTTCCCTCATTCCAAAGTCTTCCGCATTTTTTTTTCCTGAAGTGGGCTTTGTATATATAGCATTGAACAACAACAACGAACAGATGAAAACCCTTGACCTAAAAACAAAAACAAGGAGCGCCTGGGTGGCTTAATCTGTTAAGCATTTGACTTCAGCTCAGGTCTGATCTCAGAGTTTTTGACTTTGAGCTTCATGTCCCACTGAGCCTGCTTCAGATCTTCTGTTTCCCTTTCTCTCTGCCCACCCTGCTCACATGTGTATCCCACTCCCTCTTTTCTCTCAAAAGCAAAACATTAGAAAAACCCAAGCAGACACAGACACACACAGACACAAACACACACACAAACACATACACACACACGAAAATCTTGACCTCATGGGGTTTAGATATGAAGATTGAGATGGTTTCACAACTTTTTTCATGACCTAAACAAAAAGAAAAGACAGGCATCAAAATAAATCCTACATTCCCCAATAGATAGTATATTCACTAAATTTGGAACAAATAGATTTAAAAAAATAATGTTTGTTTATTTTTGAGAGAGATTGAGTGAAACAGCGTGAATGAGGCAAGGGCAGAGAGAGAGAGAGAGGGAGAGAATCTGAACTAGACCCAGGCTCTGAGCTGTCAGGCTCTAACCCAGGAACTGTGAGATCAAGACTTGAGCCAAAATCAAGAGTTGGACACTTCCTAGGTGCCTGGAAGCAAATAGATTTTTAACCATCTATTTCCTTATTTAATATGCATGGGACACATGTTTCAACAAAGATATTGTTGAATGTTTCCCATGTGTTTGCCAAGTTGCTATATAGTGATGAAACACACACAGAAATCTTCCATCCTTTTTTTGAAGATGGAAAATTGGAGACAAAAAACATAGTTTTCAGTATTTTTCATCATGTGTGTTTAATTCTTCATATTTTCCATATGTTTCTAATTTTGCTGAAATACATTTTTTTTTTTCAAATTAGTTCAGTGATTAAGTGACTTAAGGCACAGACACTCCAAGAATGCTTGGAATTAGATTCAGACTGCCAAATACTGTTGCAAGATTCTTTACCTCAGTACCCAGGGTTTGTTGGCCCAACACTTTAAGGAATGAAGAGGTGGGCCCAGAATAAAAGGAGCAGCAGGCAAAAGTTTATTAGAGTATAAGATTGGAAAGTAAGAATAATATAGAAGCTCTCTTTGCAGAAAGGGGGAATTCTAAAGTAAATGCCTGCAGACTATAGGCAAAGGCCTTTGTTTTACAAGATTTTGGTTGTTGCCTTCCCTACCCTTCCCCACCATTCTTCTCCAGTCCTACACTTATTGGCTGAATAACTCTAGGTGCTGGGTTATCCATTCCTGATTGGCTCAATTCCGTTGTGTGAGGAGTCGAAGTATGGTCATACTGTCCCTCGTGTAACATAGGTGTTGCAGTTTACTTATTTTAGTTAGGCTTTTTGATTGTCAAATTTTTGAGAGGAACCTCAGAGGGAGTAGGTGGTGGTGTTATATTCTTAAGAGGAATCTTACGCTACAGGGAGTTTGCTCCTGGTCACGTGCTCCCACCATTATTCCAAAGTACGTGTTTTTCCTTACCCATGGACCTCAGATCCTAACCTTTCTCTCTCTATTTTATCCTATATTTCCCTATAATAATACTAGCTGTGATACATGAGGGATATTAATTTTCTTGGATTCAGTTTCTTCATCTGTCAAATGGGGATAATATTTATTTTAGAGATGCTGTGAGGCTTAGATAATTTATATATGTTAAGCACTTTAAAGAAAGATTGTCTATTAAGAGATAACAACTTTTAACTTTTTTTATTTTCTCTCTTTTTTTTCTCTTGTACCTAGCTAAGTAGGAAGATATTTGAGCACAATAAACATCATCTGGAAACTTTTCACATATAATATGTTTTAGTTGAATTTTAACTATCTTGTCTCAAACTTATACTATTTCAACATGTATGTTCTTGGATATATATATATATGTATACACACACACATATATACATATATATATACACACACACACATATATATGTATATTCCCATTTCATGATCAACTTCTGTAATTTACAGCAATGGTGGTAAACTGCCATTGGGCTTTATGTATGATATAATTATCTTTATTTGGTTGAAAGAATTAAACTTTAACTTCATTCTACTATATTTTAATTGTTAATTTCCAGATCTAAAATTTATTTAAGGCTTTTAGCTTTAACTTGTTAGCTTGAATAAACTCATAGAAATCTTAAAATGGTCTGTATGGCTATAGTGATGAGAAAGTAGCAGCATCATTTATAATTTCTTTACCTGTTTATATGTTTAACCTACATATTGTTTCAGATATAACTTTAGTAGTATAGATGTAAATCCAAATTAAGTAATAAATTTGTGTGGAATAAGAAATACTGACATTAGTGCTTTAAATATTTTTAATCTTTCATTTGTTTTTGAGAGACAGAGAGAGAGAGAGAATGAGCAGGGGAGGGGTAGAGAGAGAGGGAGACAGACTCTGAAGAAGGCTCCTGGATCTGAGCTGTCAACACAGAGCCTGGTATAGGGTTTGAACTTGTCAACCATGAAATCATGACCTGAGCTGAAGTGAGACACTTAGTGGAATGAGCTACCTAGGTGCCTTCATTTTAGTACTTTAAAAAAAGAAAAAAAAAAAAACAGGAAAAAGGGGGGTTTTTTGAGGGAAAAAACAGATTTAGAAAAATTTTTGTTATTGATTGTTATTATTAACCATGCCCCATGGAATAGAAACAAGTTATTAAAAATGAAAGTTATAAAATCATTCCTGTTTTAAAATGAAAAAGAAAATAATAGAATATGTTACATATATAGCACTTCCACACATAGTTTTCCTTTGGTTCATAAACCAATTTGCATGTTCAAAGAGCAAGAATTTTGCATTAGTGCCACGTTATCATGAAGGGGTTTGAGATTTAGAATAATTTGCAAGTTAATGTTAATAAAGACCTCAATTCATGTAATGATACAGAGAACACTAAATATGGAGCTGTTTTCCGCAGAAACCAGATATTACCATGAATAATAGTTTATTAAGGTTCTCCGGCGAAATAAAACCAATAGGTGGTGAAGATACATATCTATCATTTATCTATCTACCATCTATTTATCTATGTCTTTATTGCTTTATCTATCTACCAATTTATAAAAATATATGAATGGATTTACCCTGAGGAATTGGATCACCTAATTTTGGGAGCTGAGGAGTCTTATGCTTTGCTGTCTACAAACTGGAGAGGCAGGAAAATGGGTGGTATCATTTAGTATCAGTCTGAAGGCCCAACAACCAAGGAAGTGTATGGTATAATTATCAGTCTAAGAGTAGAACCCCAATGTTCTAGCTTATGCAGTTATGTAGAGAAAGAATTCAAACAGTCTGCTTTTTGTTCTATTCAGGTTCCCAGGAGATTGGGTGACACCCACCTTCATTGAGAAGTGTTATCTGCTTTACTCAGTGTACCATTTCAAGGGCTAATCTTTTCCAGAGACACACTCTCAGTCAAACCCAGGAATAATATTTAACCAGAAAGTTGGGTATCCCATGGCCCAGTGAAGAGGACAAATAAAATTAACCATTATAAGCAGTATATATTATTATTTTAAAGAAAGCATAACAGCATACAGTGTTAGAGTTGAAAGATATATGAAAGATTGCTATATCTAAACTCCCCCCTTCCCTACCATGAGAAAATGAGTTCTCTACTATAGTAAGTAGATGCTCTGACTAGTAAGTGTCAGCATCTGGACCAGAATCTAGTTCCTTTGTTTACTCATAAACTCTTGGGTTTTTTTACAGTATCCTGCCATCAAGAAAAATATGTTTAATGGGGAGAATTTTCATAGAATGTATGGTGAAAGAGGAGGTTGTAGCAAATGCTTCTTGGTACATTTTCATGCCCTTATATATGTAATGGGGGTAAATACTTGTACTAATTTCAAAGGTAGAAGATAAAAAGGATAAAACATAGGGGCACCTAGGTGGCTTAGTTGGTTAAGCAACCGACTGTTGATTTTGGCTCAGGTCATGATCTCATGGTTTGTGGGATTGAGCCCTACATTGGGCTTCATGCTCACAGCACAGAGTCTGCTTGGAATTCTTTGTTCCCCCCTTCCTCTGCCCCTTCCCCACTTTCTCTCTCTCAAAATAAATAAATATTAAAAAAAGAATAAAACATTTAGCATAGAGCCTAATAGAAGTTAAGCCCTCAATAAAATGTTAACTCATTCTGACATCTTAAAGAAATTGTTTTACTCTATCATGTAATTTTTATTTTCCTATTTCTTTACATTTTCTCTGGAAAAAAATTACCATTCATGTTTTCAGTGTATTTTTTTATTTTAATTTTCTTATTTTTTTAATCAATCCTAGCCACAAATGAGATTTCTGAGAGTTGCTGACATGTCATAATTTCTCTTTTCACTGTTAAGGTCACATTCCTAAAAATCTTAAACCTACCATACTTAAAAGTTCTTTAAAATCTGTGACAAATAGCAATGACCTTTGTCTAACTATAGGCCTAATTGCTTAGAAGTAGATATTTTTATCCCCATGTCTTTTCATATACAGAATATGTAGGCCTATTAATAGAAGATTTCCTCATATTGCAGCCAGGGTATGGAGTCAATCTGTCACATTAAAAATTTAACTAAAAACATAGTGTGTGCCAAAATTTTCCTTGGGGCTTTAATATATATTGCTTCACTTAATGGCCCCAGCATCCTTATGCCTGGAACTCTCTTCTTTCTTTAATTCCCCTTTCTTTTGTTCTCCCTTTCCTTCTTTTCCTCTTTTGTTTTTACTTTTTTTCTTNATATATATACACACACACATATATATATATACACATATATATATATCTTCCAAGAGTTTTAAAATATTGAATGAAGATTTCTGCAATTAATATTCCTTTGCAATATAATTATCTCCTCATATTTGTATCTCTGAAAGTATCTGTAGGTCATAATGGATAGCTATATGTAGTAATATCTAAGTGTGCCAGCGGACGTTAGGGAGAAATTTCACCAGTGTATGAGAGTGGTTTTGAATCCTGAGTTTATCACCTACAAGTTTCATGATCTTGGATGAGTTTTTTTTTTCTCTCTGACACCAATTTCACTCATTTTTAGATTGGAAAAAAATAATATTTCCCTGGGAAGACTGAAATAACAATTAAAAACAATTTGGCTAATGTAGGGGATATGGTTTCCATAGTAAATAGCAAATTATAACAAGTTTGTTTAGAAGATTGTGTGATAAAACACATGGAAAAGAATAGGTTGTTATTTCTAGGTCATAGAATGATGAAGATTTAAGTCTGATTTTCTGTACTTTAAAAGTAATATTCTTTCCATCCCACCACAGTACCCTTATTTGTAAGGAGCGCTGTTTAGTTTTTGTCTTTTAATGTATTCTGATTATATAGCACAACAGCAGCTATCTCCCACACACACACACACACACACACACACACACTAAACATGAAGAACTTAATAATTATAATTAATAGTTTTCTCTGGGTTAAAATATATTTATTTACATTTTAGTTAGAGGAAAACATCTCTCTAGTAGATAAAAATATCATATACCATTAGTAGGAAAACAAGCAGGTGTGTTATTCTCTTATAGTTCTTTTAAGTCAAGTCATGTGTAATGTATGTTTATTGCAAAACAAAACAAAACAAAAGAAGCATATTTTCATTATTGATTGTCAGTTTCCATGCATGACTACCAGAATGCAATTGTAATTTTTATAGGTAAGAAGTTAAAAGCATATCCTTAATGAATTTCTAAGAAAATATCTCTTACAAATAAAAAATACTAGTTCTAAAGTATTTTAAATACGGGGTGCCTGGGTGGCTCAGTCAGTTATGCATCCAACTTTGGTTCAGGTCATGATCTCACTTTGGCTCAGGTTCATAGGTTCAAGCCCCATGTTGGGCTCTGTGCTGACAGCTCAGAGCCTGGAGCCTGCTTCAGATTCTGTGTCTCCCTCTCTCTCTCTCTGCGTCCCCCCTTGTTTACACTGTCTCTATCTCTTGAAAATAAATGTTAATTTTTTAAAAAATAAAGTATTTTAAACACAAAGAATATTTTTAGGTTCAGCCTTAGAAAGAACAAATAGCAAATGGAGAAGATCATGGATATCACCAAATATTGTTTGCATCATACTTCTCAGTGGAATAAAGGAACCACTAAGTAAAATAACCACCTCAAGGAAAACTATTTTACAATTAAAAGACGTAAGTTTCTAAAATAACACCACCAACAATATACACACATACACATGCACACACCCCTTATCAACTATGTTGGTATATCTAAATGGATGACACATGACACACTTCAACTCTTAATCATGAAAACTTTAGGACATAAGAGGTAAAAGTTTTAAAAGTTTGTGAGAGAAAAATCAAGGTAAATGTCATATACAAAGAATCATAAATAATAACTGTATTGTACTTTTCATAAAAAGAAGGAAATGAAGTAATGGCTTTCCTCAAGGAAAATGATCCTCAATCCAGCATTCTATATTCAGTAAAACAAAAAATGCTGAAAGAAAGAAAATGAAAGAAAGAAAGAGAGAAAGAAAGAAAGAGAGAGAGAAAGAAAGAAAGAAAGAAAGAAAGAAAGAAAGAAAGAAAGAAAGAAAGAAAGAAAGAATCTAATAGATCATATGCCACTTAGATATTTTTAAGTGTGACTCCAGTGATATTTTCTGTTATATGAGCTCTTAAAACTGTGTCTTCCATTCACCCTTGTAAAAGGCCTCTTGGAAAATGTCTGCCACCAAAACGAAGGCTCATGTAGAGAGCTAGTATGTGTGCTCCAGGAAACAAGGATCCAACAGAGATGTGAGGCAAAAGGAATAGGCCGGATGATGTGGGTAGGAAGTTCCAGGATGACAGTTGGGCTTCCATCTGGAAAGAATTCAGTCCAGATTGCAGAGACTGAAGATGGAAGTCTGCAGGGGCCAAACAAACAAGCAACAAACAAACAAACAAACAAAAACAAGAAGACTGCTCGTTGTATTTCACCATATTGATAGGGGCTTTATATTTAGTTCAAGAGCTTTGAGAAAAATTGATAAGTTGGTAATCATCAAATTAAGATCTGCTTTGTAAAATATACTCTTACAAGAATGAAAATTTAGGCCACAGACTGAGAGAAAATATTTGCACATCACAAATCTGGCAGAGGATTTGTATTTCAAAAGTGTAAACTATTCTCAAAATTAAATTATAAGAAACAAGAAACCCAACTAAGAGTATACAAAAATTTGAATAGATACTTTAAAGAACATATGCGGATGGCAAATAAGCATTGAAAAGATGCTCTAGATCATTAGTAATTACATTAACTGTCATGAGATTTCTGTTAGAACTACTAAAATTAAAGACTTCCCATACCAAATTTTGGAGATGATTTGGAGTCACTGGAACCTCAAAAACTGCTAATGGAAATGTATGATGGTAAAACAAGTTTGGAAAATATTTGACAGCTTATTGAAAAAATTAAGCATCCACTAACCATATGACTCATCTATTTCTTTCCTAGATATTCATATATGATCAATAAAAATGGATATCTACACAAAGACTTGTTCTTAAATGTTTATAGCAGCTTTATTTGTAATAGTACTTGGAAAGAACAATGCTCATCAACAGCTGAATGGATAAACAAATTGCACTATAGGCATATAATGGAATACTATCCAGTAGAGCTACTCATGGTAAAAGTAGACAAAGCCCTTTGCTTGGATGGTAGACAATCACTAGATATCTGAAAATCTGGAAAAAAAAAATCAGCAAAATTCAATGTAGACTGTGGGTTATAGTTCTGACATACAAAAAACTTGGAAATTATCACCCACATTCTTACATCAGGATAAGGCTAAGCAAAATGAAAACCAATGAATTTTCTATCAGAAAATTTCTATCAGAAAACCAATTTCCTATCAGAAAACTGAGGTTGCAGTGGAAAATCTAGAGAGGTGTGTCATGAGGGAGAGTCATAGCAGAATCTTCTTACATAGAGCCCTGGCCACTGGAGGCATACACTGATAGGAACCTTAAATGCCAGTTTTAATGAATTGCTAAAGCCTGAGTGTGGACTAGTATGAGAAGATACAAACTGTATAAAAGTAATTAAAATGATTGTCTTTAAAATGATAACTCCTTTATATTGTATATTAAGTTAGTTATCAAAGATTATTAATTCTTAACTTGGATTACAACACATTGTAATTCAATATACCCATTTTCTATACCCATTACCACTTTAGATCCTGATATTATACACTAAATAGATTGTGGCAAGTATAATTTAGATGGATCCCTTCAATGTATGTTTTTTGCTTTGAACTATAAAGTATTCTAGGAAAACACATATGATCTCAGCCAAGAGATAGGACTTATGAACCTGAATGAGGTAAAAAATAGACCTTGATGTAAACATTTAAATTTTTGTTTTAATCATCTACAAATGAAAATAAAAATAGCCATACTATTATGTTTTGATTACTTAGGTTATATTAAAGGCTATACATATGGATACACACACAAATATGGTAGTGTTATTGCAAAATAATTTTTAGTCTAGGTTACTTATGGAAAACCTATTTTAATTCACAGAAGACAAACTTTATTTCTCGTAAGTACTCTTAAAAAAAAAAACACTTAAAAATGCTGAGACCTAGTCATTGAGCATGTGGAATGGAAAGGAAAATAGTTTTAAAATAATGACAGACTAAATTTAATTCCTATCCTTTAAAGAATGATAAAATAGTATCATAAAATTATACATTTATAACTAAATTAGAAAAAGGAGGGAAAAAGTTCTGACCTTATTCCATTCCCAAGCCTAATCCTTTGATGTTCTTCATTCCTAAACTCATCCAAGATATACACTGTCTTGTGGCCAATTCAACAGTTGAGTATCACTGACCCAATTACATTCCTGATGTTTATTCCATTCTCTAAGTTCCTTAGTTTAGAATAATATAAACACGAAGGACAGAAGTAGTGATTTTCAGGGAAACAAATGAAAATATAGTTCTGCACACTATTTTCTGGTAAAAAGGCACTTGAAGACATATCACAATGTGAATACATGTGGAGGGGTACCCAACATAGAGCCTTTGAGGTCAAACAAAGCTTTTCATTGGAACTTATGTCTTTAACGATGGCTCAGTCAGGTGCGTGATAACCTCTTGATTTCAGCCCAGGTTGTAATCCCAGGGTCGTGGTGGGATTGAGTCCCAGTGTAGGGTACAGAGCTGGGTGTAGAGCCTGCCTGAGATACTCTCTTATCTTTCTTTCTCTCCCACCCTGCCTCCCAGCNTGTGGCTCAGTCGGTTAAGCATCCGACCTTGGCTCAGGTCATGATCTCACCACTAGTGGGTTCGAGCCCCGGGTCCGAGTCTGTGCTGACAGCTTAACATAGAGCCTGGAGCCTGCTTTCATACTCTATGTCTCCCTCTCTCTCTGTGCCCCTCCCCCACTCATGCTCTATCTCTCTCTTTCTCTCAAAAGTAAGCATTAAAAAATTTAAGGAAAAAAGTAAAAATAAATGAAGTATTAACTCCCCTCTGTTGACGTCTTTATCCACTCTTTCTTTCGTAGACTTTTTTTTTCAAGGAGTTCTCTCCATTGAATTTTTCTCTCTCTTAAGTCCTATAAACCAATCTCACTTGAATCTCTTATCACATCAATTAAACTGCATTGTAATCATCAAATTTAGTTAACTCACTTTCTAATATAGGAATACTAACTCTAAACATTCTGGAATCCTTTCCCTCCTTTGTTTTCCTTAACAAAATGTGGTTATTTAAAAAATACTTTCTGTCACTTGAATATTACTGTTCTTCAGGATTTGTAATTTTTCACCTGAATCCCCTTGCTTATGCTCATGTCCTATTCGTAATCTCATTCTGAATATTCTTCTTCCTAAATTGGCTACCTCTTTTCCATTGCTTCTTCTCAGTGTTAATTGGAAAATTTACCATTTTCCCTATTCTGGATTACCTGCAAGAATTTTCATCTTCCATGATGCTGATAGCTATATTGACTTTTTTTGAAAAAAGTTTATTTATTTATTTTGAGAGAGAGAAAGAGAGCATGCGCAAGCAAGGAAGGGGCAGAGAGAGAATAAAATACTACATGATGGGGTAAAAACGAAAAACACTGTTCTGTGGAATCAACTATAAGCTCATTAAAAGCTAATACAGTTCAAGATACTATGTATTGAGCACAGTTCAAATGAGTTATATGCATTATTTCTAATCCTTACTCAGCTATCTTTCATTGGATGTCTGTTATAATCCAAACACTGAAATAGACACATTTTATTCAAATTATCCTTTGTCTATATAAAATGAATTTATTTAAATCTATTTTCTTATTTTTTAAATAAAGTCATTTAAGATAATTTCTAAATGGGAATCAAATAAATGTTACCTATGTTTTATTAAATGTTGAATGCAAGTTGGGCTTTGTTTTTAGAGTAACTGAACTACAAAGCTAATATAAAAATAACACAGCTCACATGATTTGAAATTACTCAGTAGTTTTTCCTGTGAAATATTATCCTGGTAACATCACTGCCTAATATTATGGTTGCAATTGTGCACAATGATATAAATGGCTCCATCATAGTCCCTGAATACTAGGGTTCTTGGATCAAGAATTTAAAAGATGACAATATCATGTGAGATGATCATGATTCCTGATTTCAACTTTTAACTTTATGAAATTGTGTGTGTGTGTGTGTGTGTGTGTGTGTGTGTGTGTTGTAAGTAAGCAGATTGTCCTTTGACTTGCTACTTTGGACAGAATTTTAACAGCGTATTTATAAGTGAAAAACTAAGGCACATACCATTACCTTTTGAGTCCAAATTATAGCTTCTTATTCAAATTTATCCATAATTTAATATTTATATTAATCACTTTCCTAATAAAATCCAAGCATTTTGTATTCAGCATATATAGAAGCAAATTGACCTCATAGAGATTTTTTTTGCTTCTATTTTTATTCATTTAAATTTTCTCGAGACTGAAATGAAACTATCAAGTCATTTTCTCTTACAAAATATAAATGCACAATAATTAGGGATCCAGAGAATTCTGAGAAGCACGGGATTAGCCATGCAGTAATGCGAGCTCACATCTGCAGCTAGTCTAAAAATGTCACACAGACCTAATTCTGCTTCAATGCAAATGAAATTTGTTTCTTAGGCTTTCAACATGGAAATAAATTGGTGACTGTGTTTGTTTAAACCCATTTATGACTTAGTTTTTTATTGTATCTTTTTTTGACTAGGCTACTGGAAAATAATGCATATGTGCAGGTGTATACTACTATAAATTTGTGACTTACAGCTACAAAAGTATTTCAATGTTGCATAGTGATCCTTCCCTCTTTTTCCTAATAAACATTCTCTTACATTTTCCTGTTTATTTCAGGTCTTGTCCATTCCTTTATCTCTTTGAAACTCACCATTTTTCTGATTGTCTCCTATTTTATAAAGAAAATAGAAGATCCCACAAGATAAATTCCTCAACTTCCTGCCACCAAAGTCATAGCCTTAATAATCTAAAATAAACTTCTTCCTTTTCTCCTACTCTACACTGTAATAATTGTCATATATTTTCTTTTTTTTTAAATTTTTTAAAATGTTTTATTTATTTCTGACAGAGAGAGAGAGAGAGAAACAGCATGAGCATGGGAGGGTCAGAGAGGGAGACACAAAATCCGAAACAGGCTCCAGACTCTGAGCTGGCAGTCAGCACAGAGCCCGACGTGAGGCTCGAACCCACAAACTGTGAGATCATGACCTGAACCAAAGTCGGACGTTCAACCAACTGAGCCACCCAGGCACCCTTAGTCTTTTTCATTTTAAACCAACATTCCAACAATTTCACATACATATTGAAATATTAAAAAAAATGTGATTAACATAATCAGATTTTGAACATCAGCCTAGCTTTTTCTCTTGTGCTTTCATCTGTCTATACCAAAAATCTGGATACTTCTATAAAAAAATCACTCCAGTACACTTCAAATTTGGTATATGCTTAAGTGATTGTGACATACCCTTCCCCCTTGCCATCTTGTTTCCATACCTGATCCTCCTGGATGTTTTCTCTCTTCTTAGGTCAACAGCCTTCAAGACTTTATAATTCTACCATTTAAGGGGTGCCTGGGTGGCTCAGTTGGTTAAGTGTTCTACTTTGGCTAAGGTCATGATCTCACGGTTTGTGGGTTCAGGCCCCGAGTCGTGCTCTGTGCTGACTGCTAGCTCAGAGCCTGGAGCCTGTTTTAGATTCTGTGTCTCCCTCTCTCTCTGACCCTTCCTTGCTCACACTGTCTCTCTCTCAGAAATAAAAAACAATATTAAGAAAATAATTTTAAAAATTTAAATATTTCTAAACTCTACCAGTGTTCTTATATTTCTACTTCCTCCATATGAATCAAGCCATCAGAGTCATTTCACTAGATTAGTGCTACTGACTCCTTTACAAATGCCTCAACTCTTCCAGTTGTGTCCACCAATCCATTCCTCACCCTAACATCATCAAAATAAAATTTACCCTTATTAATCTCCTACATAAAATCTTCAAGAGGTTGTCCATTCCCCTCAGATAAAATTTGAGCCTTTTACTGAGGATGCATGCCCCTTCTTGATATAATCTCTCTCTAAATCAAGAACTTCTATTTTATCATGATTTTTTTTTCTGCACTTAAAAGCTCACCTTCTCCTATTCAGAAATATCCAATGTTGCATTCTTCTCAAATGTTCAGAGAGAGATTTTTTCCGAGGATGCTCTTCCCTTGATAGTTTTCCCAGATGATTCCATTTTACTGTTCAAGCTTATTCTTATGTCCTACTAATGTCCCTGCTACATATTCTCATAATGCTCTAGACTATTCATTTGATAATTGATGCTGTCATTGCCTAATAATTCTGTTTCCTTTATTAAGTTCTTAGGCTTCTATATTGATACCTCATTTCACTTGGTCATTGAAGAATTTTCAGTACCTAGCATATTACCTTGCATGTAGATTGGGATCAATATATTTGTTCAAAGTGGTCTCTAAATCTTAGCAAGATTACTAATTTATATTCAGAAATTATGATTAACATATTTTAAATGAACATGATCATACATAACTTTTAATTCTAGGAAAGTTATAATTTTACATTTTCCATATGCATATTTTAAGGTAATGTATTACTTATATGAATTTATATTTTTTAGATTTATAATACAACTGAATTTTCAAAGAGGAAATTTACAACTCAAATTTAATTTCTATATGATCTAGAATGGCCATTAAGAAGTTGTACTTAATATAAACATTTGATATGAATTAACAAATTAATTGTATCACATAATGGCATAATTCATTTAACAATATTTAACTGACAGTCAAGGTATAGTAAAAAATGACAGGACTTTGAATCCCTAATATATTCTTATATAATCTAACTCAATCTTATGTACTACCATGTTAATTTAATACAACTGTTAATTCCATTAAATGAATATATTTAATATATTCTTATCTGTAAGACTGAGGGAATTAAAACCCATGTGGCCTTAAAATATAGACTGAATAAATAACATAATTGGAATCAAAAGAGCATATTTTTCCATTACACCATTTATCTTCTTTTCATAATTTAACTTTTGTTGTGATGATAACTTTTTTTAAATTAATCAAAGACTAGAGTAGTTTACACAGAAAAAACCCTCAGTGAGTTGTAGTTACTATTTTTTTTTAATTGGGTCAATATCTTAAATCTCAAAGATTGTTGTTTTGTTTTGTTTTGTTTTGTTGATAGTGGTAGTATTATTACCCCCCTCTGGGAGTAATGATGCCTTCCCCACAGAGTTAATACCATGGTCCCCCCTTTCATACCAGGGGTGAGTGATGAAAGAGAAGTCATGACATAATACTTGTACTTACCATTCTTTTATTATTCCACTTTATACTTCCTTTCCCTCTTTGCCTACTATATTCCCACAATTCTACAGAAGTTGGGTGAGGTGGTATCATTCTAGTTTAGTTATTAACACAACAGAATTTTCTAGAATCTCTTGTATATCTGGGAGTTCCTACCTCTTGGATTAGAAGACTATGGTTTGCACATTATGGCTTATGTTTGTATGAAAATATTATATGAACATTATATTTAAACCGCCTTTGTTCTTGTTTTATGGATGGTGTTTTTAAAGCATTTTTCTAAACATAATCAGAGAGCAATACTTATATCTGAAGAAAATTAAAACCATCCATAAAGGATCTTAATTATTGCTTTATTTCAGTTTTGTTGAAGCTTGGTGAAAAGAGAGCATACAAAAGATTGCAGTAAATTGCTATAATAATTATGTAACAATAAAAATTTTTCAGAAGCAGGTAATTCTATAGGGCAGGATAAGATGCAATATATCTTCACCACATTTTTTTCTGGCTTTGTTTCACAAAGTAAGTGCATAGGTGGTGGCAACATAGTCTTTGCAGAAACCAGCTTAGAATTGTCAATATCATTAAGTAACTTCTCTAACAATGTATGTTTTTATGTTTAAAGGGATATTTAAACCAGTTGAACACTACTGTTTCCTGATCAAAATCCACTTGCATTTTGGGAACAGAAAAACTGCCAGTTGCTGGGAATCCTTGAACAAAATCTCTGCTTGCAAAATTTTCAGCAATATTTTCAGCCCATTTTGCAGCGATTCTTTATGACACTTTTCATGAGAGACTGTAAAATACAATTGCCCAAAATGATTAACAAATCAATTATGTTTCTGAGCCTAGTGGTTCTTCATAGCACATTTATAAATGGAAAAAAAACATGTAAATCACAATTTGTGGAAGAATGGCATACACAACCATTATCATATATGGTGAATTGGACACTAACAGAAAACATCTGCCTGGACTTCTATGGAGATTGCTTGTTTGGGGATGTAAATACTAAAATGAACACTTCAGGCAATCAAGTTATTCCCCAGATTTGCCCTTTACAAATTCAATTGGGAGACATCCTTATAATTTCTTCTGAACCATCTCTTGAAACTCCAGAAATAAATTTGATGAATGTTTCTGAAGCATCATTCATTGACTGTCTGCAAAACACCACAACTGAAGATCAGTTACTTTTTGGTTGCAAACTAAAAGGAATGCATACTGTTAATTCTCAGTGGCTGAGTGCTGGGACACATTATTTTATCACAGTAACAGCAAGTGGTCCATCACTTTGTCACCTGGGGCTACGACTAAATGTGACAGTGAAGGAACAGTTCTGCCAGGAATCTCTGAGCTCAGAATTTTGTTCTGGGCATGGCAAATGTCTTACTGAAGTTTGGAGCAAGACATACAGTTGCCATTGTCAGCCTCCATTTTTTGGAAAATATTGCCAAGAGTTTGATCCATGTTCTTATAAACTATGTGAAAATAATGGCAGTTGCATTAACAAAAGAGGAAAATTGGATAAGCAAGGATATGAATGTATCTGCTACCCACCATTTACAGGTAAGATTCTTTTAAAGTAACATAATTCTTATTAAAATAGGAAAATAAACTGAATTCATAAACTGCTACTTTCCAAAAACCAAACTACATTTCTGAAAAATTTGTAGATTTTTTAGAATGGGCTAAATTTGGATTCTGGAAACACAAAATTCCCATTAGGCATTCTTTACTTTCTTTTCTTTTTCTTTTCCTTTTTTTTTTTTTTAAATTTAAATAAGTGGTTTTTTGTTTGCTGGTGTTTTTTTGTTTGTTTTATTTTAAAGAAAGATAGAGCATGCTAGCAGTGAAGAGGAGCAGAGGGAGAGAGAGAGAGAAAGAAAATCCCAAGCAGGCTCCATACTCAGCCCATAGCCCTGTGTGGGGCTCAATCCCATGACCCGGGGATGATGACTTGAGCCAAAATCAAGAGTCGGTGCTTAACCGACTGAGCGACCCAGTGCCCCTAAAATTTTTTTAAAAGCACATATGTTTCACCCTGAAATATCTATTTTCACATATTTCCCAAAATTCATTCTTAATGTCTCATGTAGTTAAAAAACCCATTATTGGGGTGCCTGGGTAGCTCAGTCAGTTAAGTGTCTGGCTTCAGCTCAGGTCATGATCTCACGGTTCATGGATTTGAGTCCTGCATCGGGCTCTGTGCTGACAGCCAGCTCAGAGCCTGGAGTCAGCTTCAGATTCTGTGTCTACCTCCCTCTCTGATCCTCCCCTGCTCACGCTGTCTCTCTCTCTCAGAAATAAATAAAAACATAAAAAAAATTTTTTTAAACCATTATTGGAATAATATTAGTCATAGAATGAAATTGGTTTAGGGGCCTTCAACAAGGTTTTTCCTGCATGTGCCCGGCAAGACTCCATTGTAGTCAAGTTTGGAAAGGCTATCTAATAAAATGGAATGGAATATCTCAATAAATCTTTGTAGGCTCTAAAATTCACCTAAGTCAATCTTTCAGAGTAATTTTAAACTCTATAGTAAGGAAGTACAAAGACTATTTCAAAAGTTAATCCCAGAAATATCCACTGAACACCCTCTCTCTATAACGGGGATCAAATTCTCATTTGACCCTTACTGGCATCAGTTAACAAAAATGTAAGTAACTTTGACCCTCCCCAGTAATTAAAATTAAGACAGGTCAGCAAAAAGTGAAAGCACTCAAATTGCTGATTTGGGGCACATGAAAAAGCAATGTGAGAGCTCTTAAAGCATAAATTTTAGTTTGTCCAAAGAATTTTAAAGAATATTTAGGCAGAAAATTTCTACCATCTATTGGAATATTAATTGGCACATGTATTATCATATACCATGGAGTTCTAATCCAGTGGTTTTATCTTAGTTGCATAGAATGGTTTGTTTCTACCCAATGTTTATTTGTTTATTTAATAGAAACAAAGCCATAGATAATTTAAACCATTAAATGTCAAACACCATAATAGTGAGCACTAACATAATGCCTCTTTAATTATAATTGCTTTGATTTTAAGTTTCAGATGATATAGAAATATGTAGAGGTACTAAAGAAATTGAGAATATTAACTGTATTAATTTGCTAGTGATACCATAATAAAAGTACCATAGTTTTAGTGACTTCAACAACAAAACTTTATTTTCCCCCATTCTAGAAGCTAAATGTTAGAGATTATGTCCGCAAGACTGGTTTCTTCTGAGGCCTCTCTGCTTGGTTAGTAGACAGCCATGTTCTCCCTGTATCTTTCCTCTGTATATGTCTGTGTGATCCAAAATTTTTCATCTTATAAGGACATGGGCCACATTTGATTAGGTCCCACCTTAATGACCTCATTTAATTTTTATTACCTTTCTAATGATCTTGTCTCCAAATATAATTACACTGTGAGGTCCTGGAGGTCAGGATTTCAACATACGAATTTTGAGGGCTATTTGTCCCCTTACACTAAGATTGAAGTAGATTATGACCTATTGAACATTTTATTGTTAATTTAGTTTTTCTACATGGAAATATTTGGGAAAGAATTCTATTTACATAAATTTTCGTTGTGTTGGGGGTTTCCTGGAGGTAAATGAAGGAAGAAGAGTTCTGTATTAGTGAGGCAGAGATGCCAGTCTATAAAGAATTTGAAAGGAATCAGTGATGATGCCAAAACCTGCTTACAAATTAAATTAAAAATTCACTTAGAATGTAGGGGTGCCTGACCTATTGAAAATTATGTACACCTGTTTTATAGTAACATGTGTCCATTTGCCATGCCCTTGAATTTCCTAGGCATATTCTTCTACAAAGGATATTATGAGCCAACTAACTGCAGAGAAAAGTATTGTAAGAAGGTAATGGTATATGGTATTGTAGGATCACAATAGTGTGTATAGGTGAGATTTAGAAACTTGACAGAGCAGCAAGGGCAGGAAAATGTAGAGTTTAGAAGTTTGTGCATAACTTCTAAGAATCCAATATCTTTTTCTTTTTTATCCCCATATTTTTAGATTTTATTATTTTATTTTATTTTACTTTATTTTATTGTATTGTATTGTGAAAAGAACACTTAATATGACATTTGCCCTCTTAACAAATTTTTAAGTGTACAGTATATTAATGTTGACAGTAGGTACAATCTTGTATAGCAGATATCTAGAGCTTATTCCACTTGTTTGACTGATAGTTTATGCCTTGGTTCCTCTTCAGATAGTGTCAGTCTTTCACATATTCCTCTTTGGAATTATCACCTTGGCTAGGTTATAAGACTGAGACAGTATACTTTTGAATGTGTCACTTTGTAAATTACCACTGCAGTGCTACTACTCTATGTTGAATAACATATATTAATATTATCTACTGTCAAAACATGATTAACAAATTCAAATTATCATGAAAATCAACTAAATCTCAAATATCAAGAATCAGAAAAATATTTGAATATATAGTGGGAATCAAAAGATGGAAAACCTGATGTCAAATTTATTGAAATTTATTTTTGTTTCAATTTTTTTAAAGTAGGTGTGATGCTCACTGCAAGACTCACTGAGGGCCCTAACCTACCATCACAAAATCAAGTCTTCGAGATCAAGACCTGAATTACATCAGGAGTCAGACACTTAGCAACTGAGCAACTCAGACACCCATTTGTTTCAGTTTAAATACATCACCATGGCAGGGCCCCTGGGTGGCTCAGTCTGTTAAGTATACACGTGTGTATATATACATACATACATACATCCTCATGGAGTATTATTTATTAATTAGAATTACATTTGGTCAAAATTTTGATCATGATTTTTAAAGAATTTGAGGGAAATTGATGACCATAGTTAACTATATACAATGTAAATATTTTTAATTTAGTTGCAAAATTAATTTATTTTCATTTATATAGGCATAAATTATTCAGAAATTATTGGCCAATGTCAACCACATATCTGTTTCCATGGGAATCGTGGCAATATTACTGCAAATAGTTTCATCTGTGAATGTGATGAACCATTTTCAGGTAAGAAATGTGTATATAATATGCATATATACATGCATACAAATCATTTTAATTTTGTTTTATACAGTTCAAATTAAATTTGAAATGTTGCCTTTATTACTGAAAAATGCCTTTAAGCAGTGATGTCTCCAGCTACAATTAAGTACTCTTAAGAACAGTTTTATTTTTAATAACAGTCTTTTCAAAGAAAATTATTGTACCTTTATATTTGATCTCTATAAATAAAAGGAAATTCTAAAAACATACTTAATTTGATTATCTGAACATTACCAAATAATATAAGCAGAAGCTGTGTTTAGACATATATATCTGTAATAGTATGTTGCTAATACTTTTTATGAAGAATGAATATTTTTCAATGTGGTCTTATTTTATTTTTTATAAAATTATACCCAAAGTTCATTTATGATTAATAAACTTGAAAATGTTCATGCCTTCAATTGACATTTAATTATGCCATTCTTAATTGAGGATATTTTCACTGTACTGTTGAGGTTTCCTGTTTTTCTCAAAGGAAATTTGCTAAATGAAAAGTATTATCAATTCAATTGTTTTATTTTTGTTTTTGTTTTGTGTTTTCTTTTGTTTTTTTGTTTTTGAATAAAACATATAAATTAGGCTTTCTCATAGGAGCCATATTTTTATCTTGTTTCACATTATTTTCTTTGACAAATAGTTTCAAACTTATCTCATGAAATAAATGATCTCCACATATGAGTTCTTTGAATGTTTGGCTAATCTTAGGTACTGCAAAGTTGTAGGATTTCTCAAATGATTTACATTATGTTCTAATAAATAAATTTAGCCATGAAATATAGGATCTCCCTCAAATGTTGCTTTCCACAAGTCCAGTTATTCATTCCAAAGCACATTAGAGTACTTATATAATTGTGCACTTTTGAACTTACTGAATATGGTGTGTGACGACTGTATTGTGTTATGCAAAAATAAACTTTAATGTCTTTTTAAAAATAAGGACCACTCACTGAAACTTTCAAAACCTGACATTTTGTGTGATTAATTTACTAAGTTATTTGATTAAATGCTTGTTACTGGGGGCGCCTGGGTGGCTCAGTCAGTTAAATGTCCGACTTCGGCTCAGGTCATGATCTCACAGTTCGTGGGTTCGAGCCCCGCGTCGGACTCTGTGCTGACAGCCAGCTCAGAGCCTGGAGCCTGCTTCAGAGTCTGTGACTCCCTCTCTCTCTGACCCTCCCCTGATCACGCTGTCTCTCTCTCTCAGAAATAAAAAAAATAATAATTCATTAAAAAAAATAAATGCTTGTTACTGACTGAACAAGATGCAACCAAAATTTAGAGGGTTCTTTCACTAAAATGTCAAAATTTCTCAGAGGCATTTGGGTTTATTTTCAGTCACTCTTCAGGAGCTTAAACATTTCTAAACTCCAAATGTTAATGGACAGCAGCAAAAGAAAGTACATACTGCCATGTTACACTTTTTTTACTCCTCATATCAGCTTTGTCAAGAAAAATTTTCTGGTCCAATGAATATTTAAAATTATTTATAAAGTTGCAACTATACATTCTGTTTCAATTGTGTGTATATCACTAATTTTTTATTAAAATATGAATAATGTGTGCACTACAGTAAATTTCAAGTATATTTCCTTTCCAAATGGTAATTTGGCAATTGGGGGGAACTGATATCTTGGCAACATTCTGTCTTACGCTCTATGAGTGTAAACTTCTGTTACCATGTGCAAACTAGGATGACGACTCTATTAGAAAATCTTGGAACATTATAGATTGGGATATTTTTAGTACCTATTTATTGGATTATTCTGTGAATTAAAGCCATAGACAAAAATATATAGGAAACATCATATTTTTAAAATTTGTATGTATATATGTATGTATACATCAACCAGTCATCAATTAATTTAAATCAAGACTGAAAAGTAATAAGGTGTAGAGTACACTACTCCTACTTTAAAACTAGTGATCATTTAGAAAAAAAACAAATTCCTCATTTTTATTTTTANCAAGTACGGAGCTCCTTACTTCTCCGCCATCTTGCCCCCTCCCCCAAATTCCTCATTTTTAAGACATCTCAAATATTATGAGAGTATGAATAAGAATAATTACCATGAGATCAGCTACAATCTCAGACATTATAAAAGTAGAATTAATAAAGATATAATAAAAAACTGTGTGAAATTACATTCTTCAATTGGAATTACAAATTTAAAAATATTATATAAGATTTATGTATCTATTTTAAAGTGATTTGCTTTAATTTTATCGCTTTGTAAGGTTTATTGCAAAAAACTTAATGTATCTTTTTGAGCAATTCAAGGAACCATTAAAATTCTCATTCTATAGATGGTTAGTTCCTGACTTACTTTCAAACTTTTAAAATATGATTTTGATATAAGAACAAGTGATTGTCAGAAAATAAGCTCTTCAGTCTTCGTTTAGGACTAATTTACAGCTACAAAATTAATTTTAGTTTCAAGATTCAAGAAGCTTTATTGTAAGGCAAGTTGGGATCTCTGTACCTGAGATTTATGATTTAAAGAAACCATGGCATGACATTGAAGGAATAATCAATTTTTCAGGATATTATAATCTCAGGTCATAAGAGATCTAATCTGTCTAGTGGAGGATACTGTGAGACATTTCGTTAGTTTAAATCAGTTTAAATCAGAAGGTGGGCAGAATATTTTCCAATATAAAGTAGCTTTCTCCATTTTCAAAACCCCTACCAGTAAGTAGAATTTATGGAAAATAGTATTTTGTTCATGGACAGGAAAGCTAGCAGGAGCTAAATCAGATATAACATTTTTCATTTTTAATAATTGAACTTTGATCCTATTTCAAACTCAATTCTGATAAAGGTTGGGAAATTAATCTCAGTCAGTTGAACTGTAGTTCTAACCCCCTGCCATGTAGAGAATGGAACTAGTCCTTCTTCTCATAAGTGTAAGTTGTTAAATATTGTGAATAGTTAATCATATCACATGAACTGATAGCTACTCTACCTGTACACTCAACTCTGAGGCTTAGTATTCATAAGACTTGGAGTTAAAATTACGGCAAATATTAACACAAGTAAATCTAACACATTTACTAATGTACATAATTTTTTAGATGTTGACTAGGAAAGAGTTCATGTACTTTCCTCTGGATAGTTATTATTTTTACATTATCAGACTTCATTTTGTGGTATTTTTCTTCTTGATTCTCTGGTCACTGTGATCATTATCAGCATTGATGGTGACCTATGCTACAGCATAATGCACAGTAGCATAACACTAAAAAGCAAAGGTTCTGTATCTAATTATTAATATGCATGATTTACTTCGATACCCACCCTACTCCATCCTGATAAAAAACTGAAACTCATTTTTCACCTTCTGATTAGTCTTCTTTTTTGTGATCATCCTCTTTTGATTGACAAAACAATGAATCCAAGTATTCCTCATCCCACCATAAGTTGTCTGGAGACAGTCTGTGTGTCCACTAATTATCTATCTATATTATTCGCTTTGTAAATAGTAATTACTGGTAGTTATAGGTCTTAGGATGATCATGAAGATTTTTGTTTTTTATGTTGACAGATGAGAGCATAAATTGATTACTAATGAAAGGGCTTTGAATGCTCAATAAAGTGTATAATGTAGCTAAAATCATAAAACATATCTATTATGAGACTTTGGCTTTTTTTTACTATTAAATAAATATAATAGTTAACTACTATTTATCACATGCCTTTCTTTTTACCAGAAAACAAGTACATTAAATAGTTA
This sequence comes from Crocuta crocuta, assembly GCF_008692635.1. Lineage (NCBI taxonomy): Eukaryota > Metazoa > Chordata > Mammalia > Carnivora > Hyaenidae > Crocuta > Crocuta crocuta. The sequence goes on along the minus strand of NW_027529203.1, from coordinate 506,316 downwards.
CTCTCATCTCTATTTAATGTTTGAGAAAATGGTGGAAATAAATATATAACTTGGATTTTTCTTTTTTTTACTCTAATGATATTGATCTTAAGTCAATATGTAATGTTACTGCTCTGGTTTGTTCAGTAAGAAGTTACTTAAATATTTAACAGTTAGTCAATGTCAATATATATTTGTATAGACACATAGTATCTTATACATCTTGAGAACCAGTAAGGCTTACTTGATTTGCCATTAAAAAAAATGTTTTTTTTTAATATTTATTCTTTTTCAAGAGACAGAGTGTGAGTGGGAAAAAGTCAGAGAGTGAGGGAGACACAGAATCTGAAGCAGGCTCTAGTCTCTGACCTATCAGCACAGAGCCTGATGTGGGGCTCAAACTCACAAACCGCTAGATCATGACCTTAGCCGAAGTTGGACACTTAACCAACTAAGCCACCCAGGCACTCCTGCTTTGCCATTTTTAAGTTGTCTTGCTTCATTGATTTTCATTTAATTATCCATTTTTTTCTTTTAATTTAGAGATAATTCATTGACTTGATAATATTGCCTTCTGACCTTTATTATTTCTCATACAAAGTCAGTTATTATTTGTATTATAGTTTCCTATGGATATGTCTTTTTTTCTCTAACTAATTTAGTAATTTTATATTTACTATTTTATATTTACATGCAGAGCCATGGTTTTCTTTGTATTTGTCCTCGTAGAGATTATCATACTTCTTGGATTTGTAAGGTAATGTTTTTCACCATGTTTGGAAACTTCCAGAACATTTTAAATTATTTTTTACTGTTAAAATCTCTTTCACTTTTTTTCTACAATTCCACATTTGGTAGACATCTTATTATTTTCCTGGTTGTCACTCTGGCATAATTCATTTTAGAGCAATTTTTTTTTTCTCCTTGTATCTTTCCTTCAAGGTAATTTCTATTGTTTTATTTGTTAGTTTTGTTTACTGATGCTTTCTAATTCTGGCTAGTGTTGTTCACTCTTCAAGGACTTTGTGTAGTGCGTGTGTGTGTGTTTAATATTTTTAAATTAAGATACAATTGACATATAACATCATATTAGCTTAGTTTCAGGTTTACAGCATAATGATTTGATATTTGTATATATTGTTAAATGATCAACCACAATAAATCTAGTTAACTTCCATAACCATACATAGACTTTCTTTTTCTTGTGAAGACAGTTCGTATGTTTTTATACAGTTTTATTTTCTGTGAGAAAGTTCATCTGAAAATAGCTATTCACAGTAACACGAAGTTACACAATCACCAAAGTGAATATTTATCTCAAGTGCTCTCTTGTTTATTTGTTTTCTTTTAATCTCCAAAACTTATCTCTGTTTATATTGAAACAGGTAACTTTGAAGGGAGCCTAAACAGGGTTTCAGGTAGATATCTGTTACTTTAAAACAAGTATATGTAGTTAGTCATAAAGATCAATTTCTGGTAAAGTGATCGTGACTTCATTTTACGTATGATGGTAAATATTTTTAAATGAAATTTACAACTAAAGTTGGAGCATCTTTGGTAAATGAAGCACCGTCAAGAAGCTGAACTTCTAGAGAACGAGAATTGAGTAGCTATGATAAACATATTATGTCTTGTGCAAACAATTTTACCTCATACAACCAACTTAATTTTCTATATATATATTTTTACATGCCACTTTCTTTCTCCAAAGACTACTTTTTTCCTTTACTTGTATAAATGGTAGAAAGATGGAATTGAGTTAAATTTGGTTATTAGAGTCCATAACAATGATATACAAAACTTAGTTATAAATTTTTTGATTACTTCATTTGTAATATGAAAAAATATAACATGCCTTCCTCACTTGCTGTGTCAAGAATATATGAAGAAACACAGCATAGGCGTGGTTAACATAGATTGCCAGTGGAGTTAGGCAGACTGGTGTTCCACCTCTACAATTCCCTAGCTATCTGACCTTTATAATAATATTGAAGCTCTCTAAATTTTAGTTATCTGAACTGTAAAATTACAAGAATTTAAACATTTATTCCATGTTCCCCCACCCCCGGAGGACTAAATTAAACAATCCATGTAAAGCACTTGTTAAAATGAGACACACAGTACCACTCAATTAATTTTTAGCTGTTTCTACTTTAGCTATTTTTTGATATAACTGTTCATTTGTTTTTTAAAAAAATATATTTTTTCTAATATTTATTTTTGAGAGAGAGAGAGAGAGAAAAAGGGAGAAAGAGCAAAATTTGGAGAGGGGCAGAGAGAAAGAGACAGATAATCTGAAGCAGACTCTGCACTGTCGGTGAAGAACCCCACACTGGGCTCAAACTTGCCAACTGTGAGGTCATAACCTGAGCCAAAACCAAGGGTCAGACATTTAACTGAGTAAGCCACCCAGGCACCCTTATTTTATCTTATTTTATTTTATTTTATCCTATTTTATTTTTATTTTATTTTAGAGAAAGAGCACACATGAGTGCAGGAGAGAGGCAGAAAGAAAAAGGGAACTGCAAGCAGGCTCCATTGAGCCCCTGACTTGGGGCTCAATCCCATGACCCTAGGATCATAACCTGAGCCAAAATCAAGAGTTGGAAACTCAAATAACTGAATCACCCCAGTGTCCTTCAATGTTTATTTCTTCTATTTTACTAATATAGACAAACCCGGTTTCCTTTTTTCCCCTAGCGTTTGAGTATTAATACAATTGTCTTCTATCTACTTTTATTAACTTACTTTTTTAATATTTCCTTAAGCCAATCATCTATAATCAAGTAGTTCTAGAGGTTGTCCTATGAATAAATCATAAACATTCATATTTTCCCTGCTGTTGTTCATATTTTTCATCTTCTCTAGAATGAAGACCTCCTTCCTTTCATTTACATATACAAAATTCACTTCCTTTACCCCTTCTATTGATTTACAATAGACAGCAAGGCAGCAAGGCCTACAGTTAGTCATGTTTAGAGCCCCATCTTGCAGCATATATAAGGTACTGAATAAATGTTTCATAATAAAGAAAGTTAGATACAGGGATCTATTCTTAAACTTAAAGGAATTCAAAGTATTATGATTCTCTTGTGACAGAAATACTTGAGAATAGATATCAAGCAAACTATTTTTAAAACATCTGGAGTCACAGGATTATAATCTATTACACACTCTTATTGTCATATACAGAAGGAAAATTATCACAGTTTTTACTGTGTGTTATATTAGGACACTAGAAGGAATATTGAAAGAAATATGCCGTCTCTTAAAAATGAAAGATACCGTCTTGGTACACATAACCATGTGGATAATGTGAATACCTGCTTATTTTTGACTCTCAACATGCTCAGTTTTCATACCAACTATGAAAATGGTGGGATTGCATTGTTTTTTTTGAAAGTGAAAAAAGTGTAAAAGCCACTTTTAGCCTTATAATTTTGAATGTACCACTGCCTCCCCTTGTATTATGTTGAATTGGCTATCATTAGTGGCAGATGTTCTATACATTGCAATAATACAGCCTATATGACTGTGATAAATTTTCACTTCTGATTTGTCAGTTTCAGTGACTTAAAAATCACTTGATGACTGCATGAAAATGACTGATGCTTTTTTCTATATTAAGTATTTCTGCTGGTGCAGTATAAGTCTTTTAATGAGTTCTTGAGTTCTGTTGAAGTCTGCATATTTTAATTCTTTGTTCAAGTAAACAGGTGTGACAATTTATAGAATTCCATGCAGAAACTCTCTAATTACACCATCTTGGGACTTCGAAATGTGTTTTATGGGGAAAGCTATAAACTTATTTTTCAGATACAGGAACGTTTTTTAACATATGGCTTCAACTTTTATTTAGTGAAAAATTTGAAAATAGAAATCCAGAAAGTTAAACTTACAGAATGTTTTGTCCTATAGGTAATTTTGCTAGTCTATTTTACCTGTTGATACTCAATGCTATTACATTTTTAGATGCTAGCTATGAAATTCCATTGCAAGAAATATCAAAGTATGATTATAAGCATATCTTTCAATGCATATGATCCTGCTTGATTTCTATAATTGGTTGCTTTGATTATAGTAATCAGAAATTCCGATTTTTTATGACCTTCTTCATTATGGACAGGCTTACCTTAACAACTTTATTAACTCCATACATGTTCAGGAGCATTTTTAGAAATGATCCTCCAAGGGCATTTCCTGATTCAAGACAAATATTAGCAAGTGATTATTATGTTTTGGGAGCAAAATGTGCTACAATTCTGCGGAGATCTTTATCAAGTTAAAGAGTTACTTTAAAAATAATATGAAATAATAAATTAAATTAAGATGTACATTTTAATGATATATCAATTAAATTTGTGAAGAAAGTAATTTATTTTTATGTACTTATGCATTAGATTTGAATCTGTGTCTACCTATTCATGACAGATTCATTTAGATGGCTGTACCTAAAATGATGGTGTTGGGAGAAAGATTTTCTCAACACTTCACTATTCTTCTAGTTGATTGAAGAATTAATCTGAGGTGCCTGGGTGGCTCAGTGGTTGAGCGTCCGACGTTGGCAGAGTTTGTGGGTTCGAGCCCCACATCAGGGTCTCTGCTGACTACTCAGAGCCTGAAGCCTGTTTCAGATTCTGTGTCTCCCTCTCTCTCTGCCCCTCCTCCACTCATGCTGTGTTTCTCTCTGTTGCAATAATAATAAACATTAAAAAAATAAATTAAATAAATTTAAAAAATAAAAGAATTAATTTGACATGAGAAAGATAAACAGGAGAAAAACAATTATTATGCAGAGTAGACCCAATAATGAAACTGAGACTTGAAGAAAAGATCAAGACAGGTATTTTTTATACTTTTGAGACAAAGAGACAATAAATCTGTGAGAAATTGGCAGGACAAAGATAACTTACGTTTGGGAGCTTCAGTGAATAAGAAATCTTAAACAGAATTTGGGTTGAGGTAGTAAACTAGCAAAAAGTAACAAGGATAGTTTATTTGTTTATTTTTTTAGTCTTTATTTTTTTGATTTTTTTGATGTCTTTATTTTTATTTTTGAGAGACAGAGACAGAGAGTGAGCAGGGAAGGGGCAGAGAGAGTGGGAGACACAGAATCTGAAGCAGGCTCCAGGCTCTGAGCTGGCTGTCAGCACAGAGCCTAACTGAGTGCTCAAACCCACAGACTGTGAGATCATGACCTGAGCGTAAGTCCAACGCTTAACTGTCTGAGCCACCCAGGCACCCAACAAGGATAGTTTATATGTCCTTCTTGGCTTTGAATTCCATATCTCTGGTGATAAGGTTGTCTCTTTACATTTTCGTGCAGAGAAGTTACATTTTACGTGGGAGATTCATTTCCTGCTTTATGGAGACAAAAAGAGATCAGAGTGTTCTTCTTACAATAGTTTTGTAAGTAACTTTTTAATTCAAAATATTCAACATGCCAAAGTGGCACATTTTGAGGAGACTTGTCCTTGGCCCGTACACTGGATATACCTGAACTTAGATCTTTTTAGGAGCACTTTTTATCGTTTTTATTCTGTTTTCTAACAGAACCTAAATTGTATGCATCATGGCAGATGAGCCCACTCATTGGTATTTAAGAATTGAGGTTTAACTTCAGCTAGAGGATTACAAGGAACTGAAGTTTTTCAAATGCCATCATGACTGCTTTGGGGAACCAACTGCTCTTACAAGATAGCAATTATAATATTGTTCCCCCTGAAAATTGTTCCTTAATCATCATTGCACATATAATAGGCATTGTATACATATAATGAAGAATCTCATTTGATATGGTGAAAACTAGAAAGCAAACAACACTTTTAGCTTACTGAATTCATATATTCACATTATGATATTCTTTCATTACTGTCTTCTGAGTCTAGGACACAATATTTTAATAAATTAAATTACTTTATGAAAAGGTGATAACTACGAGGTAGGCGTCTGACAGGAAGGACTGAAATTTATAAATTGAGTCTAACTAATCTTTAGGTAAGTTATAAAAACATGTAACTATTTAACTATGTAACTATTTTCACACATCAATAAACTTCTGATTAAATCTGATATGTTAATTACAGAATAGTGCATTATTCTTTTCAGTATTTTCTCGTAGAAAAATCACGTCTGGCTACATATCATTAATTAAATGTAAAATTATTTTCAAATGAACATTTTTTACCTCTCGTAGCATTTTAATACAATCAATATGTATAAATCTAACCCTATAATCTTGAGTTTTCAAGGGTTAATTTTAGAACTTTGAAACATTTTTAATGAGTAAACTCATTGCCCCAGCGAGTATATATGAAGACCAATGGTGGAAAGATTGAATATGACTGTATTGACTAACTAGTAGTTTGCTTTTATGAACAAAACCCAAGAACTCCTAATATTTGCCTAGTGTTTTAGTTTGTACGATATTTCCCTATGTAGATAACACTTAATGGTGGCAACTACCCTATGAGGGAAAAAATACAATAGTAATTAAGTACTTGATATATATCAGACAGTCCTTGATTGGATAAGTGGTTACTTCTTTCAAGATAGACATCATTACTGGGGCACCTGGGTGGCTTAGTCGGTTGAGCGTCCGAGTTTCTCTTGGGTCACGATCTCGCGGTTCGTGGGTTCGAGCCCCGCGTCGGGCTCTGTGCTGACTGCCAGCTCAGAGCCTGGAGCCTGTTTCAGTCTGTGACTCCCTCTCTCTCTGACCGTCCCCTGCTCACGCTGTCTCCCTCTCTCTCTCCTAGAAATAAATAAAACATTAAAAAAAAAAAAGATAGACATCATTACTTCTCAGCAACATTTGTTTTGGATATTTTTTCAACTTCAATCTGAAAAAAGTATTTTTTCAACAGCTTTAACTTCCTGGTTTTCTGGTCTGTAATCATAAGCATATTTCCTTCCCTATGCCTTTGAACTATGTTCTCAGCCAAAAAACAAGTCTCTTTCTCCCTATTTATTACATCTTCAGGAGCCCTATCTTTATTTTGTTTCTTCAACTATTCACTTCAAGCCCTTTCAGCACTTTTAATTCTTATGCTCTTACATCTTCAACTACTTCACAGAGCTTTTGCTAGTTATTGATTGTTGTGTAATAAATTAATCTTAAACTTAATGGCTTAAATCAATGACAACATTTATTGTTTGCTCATGAATCAGCAACTTGGCTATCTTTGCTTTGATAATTGCTGTTAGGAGTGTCTCAGAAGCTAGGTGCTAGAATCATCTGAAGATTGTTTATAAGATTCACCTAGCTTCACAGTTCTAGCAGGTGATACTGAGTCTTGACTGAAATGTTAGCTGGTGCTATTGGATGAAATACTTACAGATACCCTCTGTGCATGACATTAGCTTTCACAATATGGTACCAGGACTCCACAACCATCATCTGGAGAGAGAAATGAACTGTATCACCTTTTATGACTTAGCCTCAGAAGTGACATAAAATAATTCTTCCTACATTCTTTTTATTGAGGATGTTATACAAATCTTCTCAGGTTGAAGGTTAAGAGGAAAGGTTCTGGAAGACCATATTTAGTTACAAATATTCCTACAGTCATTTTGTTAGTCTACCAGAGAACACTTGCTTTTCTTCTTTGTCTTACTGTGAACCCTAAGTGATTCTCTGGCTTCTTCTTCTATAGCTTTTTATAGCAAACATTACAGATTCTTTTATGGAACATGCATGTACCATGAAGCCATTATTGCTTCCTCTTAATTAAGATTTTCACTTACCAAATTATTGCTTTTGACATATCTTTCAAATTCTCCTCTTTCTTTGAGCTTCATGCGGCCTTATATCAGATTTGCTACTGTTTTTAACATTATCATTTACTGTCTTCTTGGTTCCTCATCATTAACTGATGGATCCAACATCTAGCTTTTAATCCTTTTTTTCTACTGCAAATCCTAACATCACTATTTTAAACTCACACTTCAAATTCTTTGACTTTATCAACTTCTAAGGATATAACAACAGTCATTTTACTATAGCAACTCACACCCACAAAGATGTCAAAAACCTCATAATCATCTTGAAATACTGAGTTTTCCTTCTAATTCTGTCATTTTCTGAATCAATCTACATTTCATTTTTGTGGCCAAATCATTTTTTTAGTCCTGAGGAGACAATTTGTTTTTATAGGAATAATAGTGTTTTTGAGTTAAAGGACTTGATATGATCCCATATCTGCTGTTTATTGATCTTTATGAAGACACATAATTAACTTTTCTGAAGCTAAGTTTTTTTCATGTGCTGTAGTTGAAAGAAAAAAAAAAAGCATTATTTTGAAGTGTGACTTAGATCTTGTATATAAAACACAAATACTATTTTACACTGTTTGAGTTGCACCAAATTATTGTTAGTTTCTTCTTGCAAAATATTTTTGTCTCTCCACAACTAATCCAAATTCAGTTGCCACACTTCTTTCATACCATATGATATATATAATTATGTTTGTCTTTTTCAGATCAGGTGTATTCTCTGCTTCTTTTTATGGTTACAACCACTGGTGGTGGAAATTCCAACTTTTTGTGTGGCTTTACAAATACATTTGGAGTCTTCAGACTCAGCAGTCCCCTCAAAAGTGACCGGCCATCTGTTCTGGGGCTTAAATAGGAACTTATCTGATTGTTTACTGCTCCGTTTCCAAAATCTCAAACTTTTGTTGTTCAACCTCTCTTTCCTAAAGTTTTTTCCCTAACACCATCTCCATGGAGCAGATACTTTTTATCTGCTACATAGAAAGGACATATTAAGTATGATATTCATGAATTTTTATCTAATATTTATCAGTTTAACTATATAATCCCTCATGTGCTTCACTTCTTTTCCTTTAGTTTCATTTACTTTTGTGTGCCTGTTTATTATAATAACACTCTGACCTAAATCCCTGCTTGCCCATAACCTAATATAATATATGCATTCATCCCAATTGGGTTTATTAGTTGGTATATATTTTAATTTCTAAGGGAATTACACTTAATTCAGTTATCTTACTTGATGAGGTAGACTGCTCAGAAGAAGGAATTATTTTCTTTGATATCCTAGCTACTGCTTATCAGAACATAGCCTAAGGCACTTAGGAGTTTGGATCCAAGGGAATTTATTTTAATTTTTAGGCACAAAGGAAAAGAAATACCAGGTGAAAGCACATTAGTGAGAGAGTTTAAAACCTAGGCGAGAGACACTCTTGTGAGAGATAATGTTTACAAACACCAATCTTGGAATTAAGTAGAATAAAAGTGTAATTTTTTTAGTGAAAAAGACTAAATCAATCAATTAATGAGATGGAGTGATTGTTATCAAGGGCAGTAAAATAAAGTCCTTTGGTGTTTGACTTATTCTCACTTGAACGGCATCCTTTCTGTTCACCTATAACTGAAATCACATTTTTACACAGATACGACAATTTATATTTCTATTTATATGCCACATGGTTTAGACTAAATGCTTTAATGAATTTTAAATAATTTATGAATGAGTCATGATCAATGATGAGTTCTTCACAAAAATAAGGGATATTATTCAAAAACTTACTAAACTATGTAAGAGCTTTTACTAAAACATTTTTAGGTTTGATACTTTCCACAGGCTTTCCTTGTAAGAATGTTTCTGAAATTTTAATGATAGCACTTGTTCCTATATATGGAGAACATAATTTCTAAAATATCTATAATCTCTCTCTCCTTTTGTGATCACCATAGCACAGTGTCTTTCAAGAGAAAATGTAGATCTTATAAACATATCTATATTCTTCCAAGGCTATTATATTGACTAGACCTTGATTACATTCAAATTTAGAAAAAAAATATATTCATCTCCCTATGATATACTCCTTCCTTCTAAGGATCTTCCAATTCTGGATTTTGTTTTTGAGGAATAATTAAGCAAATATATATTCTAGTCTGTCTCATGATTACCTTCAAAGTACATGAAAATTGGCAATAATATGTTAGGTTGTATACAAAGAAAATACTATTTATTTAGTAAATCAATAATGTTAACGAATGATGAGTTTATGTAATCATCTACATTTAAACTACATATAAAAGAGATTAACAGAATCAAACATAGAATAAGCCAACTGAATCTCTGCTATCATTTAATTCACATATTTTGTTACTGATTATGGTTTGCTTAGAACTAAAATGATGAGGAAAATTTTAGGAAATATAAAGTTTAAAGCAGTTATTCTAAGATGCTTAAGGGACATGATTCTACCACCTTATTTTACACTAAAAACATCCTAAAATATTTTACTAGAAATAGAATAGTAAAAACCTGTATTTCAAAGAAAGAAGAGAAAAAAATCTTTCAACTTCTATTTTCCAAAGTGTTTCACTTTATAGGAATATTTTTCTAATTGCTCTGGCCTCAATAATAATTGAACCATGTCATGAATCTTAAAATTTTGTAGTAATGTTCTTTCTGAATCATAGTAGATTTCAACATAAATTACAATGATACCAAAGCAGGAGTCAGTGAAGTGCTGGTTGTGATATGCTAAACTAAGATCTGAAAACCACTAATTTTCCCCTGTCTCCCAATTCAATTTACAACCCTGTTTCTAGTATTCATCTACATTCATCTTCATTTTATTTTTAGCTCCTGCAAACTTTCTATGCCATAATTTTTATATATCCACCTTTACTTTCAGAACTGCACACTATATCCACATCCATCTTTCTACATGAAGTTAGCATCTAGGTAACAATTTCCCTTCCTGACAGCATACTTAATAACTTTTACATTCATGTGGATGACACTTCAAATACCAGAGTTTTATGATTCACTCACTTTGATTATGCTAACATATAACCTCAGTCTTTATATCAGCTCAGTTGCTTACCAATTCCAAGTTATCTTTGTGTCTCTGAACTGGCTAACACATTAACCATAACAACTAATATTTAAATGAATATTGTCTTTAATTTGAAGAATATTGGAATGCATATTAAGAATGAACAGGTTATATCAAGGACTTCAAGATTCATCAGTTTTAAGACTAATCTAATATATTAAACTCATGTAGATTAAATAATAATAATGTCAGCTATCATTTATTATTTACTATATATTAGGCATTGTGCATCCATATCTTATACATTATTTACATGCAATTGTCAAGACAAAACTATACAATAACTACCATTATACTTCTCCTTACATTTATTAGAGAAAAGAAAGCCCAGAGAGCTTTCATGAGTTTCAAAGTTTCCAGAATCACAGCTAGTTAGTGGTGTAAGGAAGATTTTTATAAGATTAATGATGCAAGCAGGTTTTTCTTTTTATTAATCCTAGTTGAAGATAGCACTTAAGTCATTGGCATAGATCCTTCTGTTCCATGTTACTAGTTCTGTATAGCATGTACCTTTTTAAAAGATGATCGTTTTACCTACCACAAAGTCTTCTAGAAACACCCATTTCCTGAGAAAGTGTTATTTTATATCCAATCTCTAATATATGCAATTCTAAAAATCCATAAGTAAATTTTAAATGCCACATGGAAGAAGCTTGTGCATTTTTCTTTGATATGATTTTAAGTCACAGTGCAATCTGGCAATTTCTAAACTTAGGCTAGAGCTAGGGATTTAAAATCTTTGGAAATTTACTTACATCATTTCCTCAACAGATGCTTGGCAGAAGAGATGGCTATGTATAGCTGAGGAAGAAAGTTCTTTGAGGATAGTGAGAAATTTGTTGAGGTTTAAATTCCTCAGACTTATTTCAACTTTTTTCCCCCTTCTTCTGCTGACTGGTATTCACAAGTGTTAATGGAAAAGTGCCTCCCTCACCTTGAGAAATACAAAGCCAATAATTTAAAGAAATAAAAGAGAAAAAAGAATGATTTTAAAAGGAAAATAATGAACTAATTCCCCAGGAAGTTTATATGACTCTTATAAATTTGAAAAAGTATACATCTTTCTTACTTTGATTTCTTATTTTATATTTAGACTTAACTAAAATATTTAATAACAATATACACAGAGATCTTATGTCCTTGAACAGTTTAATGGAAAATAAAACTATATGTATTTACATTTGCCATACTGGAAATATTTTAATACTTGGTGAAGAATTAAAATGTGTAACTGAAAGGATCTCACTGGAACAAAAATGCTTTATTAGACTTTGCATGTCAAAACCTCCTCCAATATTAATACCATTTTTATCCAATTTATTTGGGGGAATCAAGAGATTGGTGGCACCTTACTGCTTGCAATATAATCCTTAATGTATTTCATGAACTCATAATATTGGAAGTATAATATGAGGGATTAGGGTTGCCAGATTTAACAAATAAAATACAAAAGTTGATTTAAATTTAAATTTCAGATAAACAATGGATTTCCATATATTGAATGGGACATAGACTTCTTTCTTAGTGTACAGAATTACCTTTAACTAAATATATCAGGTGCCCAGCATGATGTAACCATAGGGAAATATGTAGGATAAGTAATAGAAAATCTCTAATATTTCTTGCCCAAGAAAGCATAAGAAGGGGATTTTGAAAAGAGAGATAAAAGAAAAAAATCAGTCAGATGTGTGTCCATTTCCCTCTTCCTATCTTTGGCTTTGTGAGGAAAGAGTATGTTTCACTAAATAAGAGTGGAGCGCCAGGAGAGGAGGTCTCTTGCCAAACCTCCCTGTTTAAGGTTCTAGAACCATATAATTCCTGGCTGTCCTTACATGTAACAGGAAAACTCATGGATTAGTTTCCTGATCTGTCCTTAGTCCTTTGCCTTCCTTCTCTCCTGAATGTGATTTTTCTCTAAGTCTCTGGATGGTGTCATGCTCATGCTTTCAGAAAACCCTATCCGAGGACCATTCAATGAAGTTTGTTGTGTGCTACTAGCTCTTGTGTTAGTATCATTTTCTTTATTTGGTCCCCAGACTTCTTAAATCCCTATATCTCTTTTATTTCCTTTTAATATTTGTTCTTATTAAATTGACCAAGTCCTCAGGAGTGTAATAAATAGTTGTGGTAATGGTAAAAATTTTAACCATGTTCCTGATATTAAAGAGAATTAATCTAAAAAATTCCATTCTATATAATATTTCCATTGGTCAACAAATTTTTCCATGTTTTTACTTGCAAGTCTCCTGAATAAGTTTTTCCCAGACAATGGTGTATATTATTGTTTGTTTTATGGGCTCTTTTTCTTTCAACCCATTTACATTATTGCCATAGTTTATATTCTTGGTCTCAACTCTCTCCTTTTTTCTATTTAAGTTTGTTTTCTTTGCCTTTTTTTTTTTGCCTTCATTTTATGCCACATTTTGGAAAGTAATTCATCCATACTTAATCCTACCACTAATTTTTGTTTTTTATAGTTCATTATTTAAGCTGTATTTATGTCTAATTATCAACAATTGAAGGATCATTCTGGCAACTGTGATAAGAGTGGAATACAGCATATTTCACTGTAGCATACAGCAAATATACAACTGAGGGCAATGGTAGAAACAGGGAAACTACTTACAACTCTCCTGCAGTAATCCAGATGAGCAAAAAAAAGTCTTAATGAAAGAGTATTATACTGAATATTTTTAAATCAAGAGAAAAAACTCAATTATTGAATCATAGAGTGGAAAATTTAGACAAAACTATAACCATAATGACATTGAAAATGCACACGTTATGAATTTTACATATTGACAACACATAATAATCATAAAGGTATACCTGTTTTGAAAGGTAAGCAAAGTAACACAATTTAAAATATCTACTGTGGGAAAATAAATAGTTTTCAAATCAGTGAGAGATTCCACTGTTATAATACTTAAGAATCATGGTGTGAAATCAAAATATAGTGATATAATAATGGAATATTTCAACAGGTGACTTATGCAGAAGTTTTTCTAAGAGCTCACAGGCATACACAATTTAAGGAGAAAAGATAATACTACTTTCCAATCTATTTACCTAAATATTTTTATTTTATTGTAATTTTAAAAACATTTAATGTTTATTTTTGAGAGACAGAGTTTGAGCAACAGAGGGGTAATGAGAGAAAGAGAGACATAGAATATGAAGCAGGCTCTAGGCTCTGAGCTGTCAGCACAAAGCCTGATGTGGGGCTCAAACCCACAAACCTTGAGATTGTGACCTGAGCTGAAATCAGATACTTAAATGACTGAGTCACTCATGTGCCCCTATTTTTTTTAAAGTAGCATACAGTAAAATTGATTTTGTATATATTTGACAGTTCTATACATTTTAACATGTATATAGATTTATATAATTACCATTACAATTATGGTGCAGAACAGTTTCATCAACCCAAAACATTCATGCTGTTCTTTTCAGTCACATTTCCCCCAGCCCAGACCTCAGCCAACCACTGATCTGTTTTTTGATCTTTGTAATTTGTGTTTTCAAGAACAGTATGTAAAAGATTCATACATGACATAGCTTTTGAGACTGAGTTCTTACCAGCATATCGTTGGAATTTATTCAAGCATTGCTGTTGTCACATAGTTCATTCTTTTTATTACCGAGTAGTATCCAGATACCAGAGTTTGCTTATGTATTCACTCATTTAAGGGCATTTGAGTTATTTCCATTTTTTATCATTATGGATAAAGCTACCATACGTGTTCATGTGTAGGATTTATGTTTCATTCTCTAGGGTAATAAGAGTTTATTTTATATGACAAATACCCAAGAATAACATTGCTAACTCATGTGGTAAGAGCATGTTTAATTTTATAAGAAACTGCCAAACTGTTTACCAGAGTGGCAGTCCTAATTTTCACCAATATTGTGTGAGTACTTGTTACTTGGCACTAACACTGGTGTAAATTTTTTGGTTTTAGTTTTTAGCCATTATAATAAATGTGTAGCGGTAGCTTATTGTGGTACAAGATTGAAAAAATTACACTTAAAGTTTATTCAGTACAGTTCAAACAAGAGGATAGTGAGTTTAAGGATTTCAGGGCTGATCAAGGAACTACCTGGATCACTGCAGTGGGGGCGGGGGGCAGTATCCATTTGGCTTTATATTATTTGGTTTGGAGAGGTATTACAAGTAAGACCCTTGCATCAGGAGACTTTAGAAATGGGAGCGTATAGTCACCTGAAGGCAAAAGAACTCTGAGGGAAGAGCAGAATTGAGGAAAAGGCTACATCTAGGTGATGTTACTTATTAGTAAAGCTGATAGTTACCAGGTCACAGAATTTTGTAGGGCAGCTGTTTCAGGTCTTTTGTAGTCCCGAGGTATGTTGTATCTGTAGCTAGTAAATATCAGGTACAATTTTGCTGTATATGTAATTCAGGTAGGCTCTAATTTACTTAACATAATGTTTATTGGGGCTATATGTAAAACAATTGTATGTTTAAAAATTTGAGTTTGTCACTGATGGGCTTTTACGTTTAATGGACTCAGCTTGCCATGAAGCAGTAAATAACAAGGGCTTATCTTTGGCTGACTAATATAACAGAAGAAAGTAGATCTATAAAGTCCTATAGATCATTCAATCAACTATATGAATCACATAATACACTTTCTGTAGAAAATAATATTTTACTAATATTTGGAGAAACTAAACCTGGAAAATACAAAAAAATGAAAATACAGTTTTGGTCACTTCTCTCCTAATGTTCGATACAGAAACAAAATGTGACCTTCATATGTAAAAAATGGTATTATTTACCCTTTAGTAAACATTTTTATTTAGAAGTACAAATGAGAAATTGCTAAGAAATCCATATATTCCAACTCTTTAGAAGGAATGCATTATGTAATGGAATAGTTTGTCACATTAATAGTATAGCTTAAGGCTGTGAAAGTCTGTGTGTATGTATAGTTAATTTGTACATACTACGAATTAATTAGGAAACTACTGTGTCATTTGTAGTAATCCATTGAGATAATCAAGCCAAAATACCACTAAATAACATCAGAACACATTTTTGTGTATTTAATTGAGGCAGTGTCCAATGGAATATCTAGGTACACTGGAATGAGCTTTTGGTTCTGAGTCAGTAAGAATCTGACAAAATAAACAGAACAAATATTTATTTAATCCTTTTCCCTATTATTAATACGAATTATTTCCAACTGGCTTGGTGATAATGCACAAATTTTCATATCTACTGCAACAGGTTAAACAGTGTCAACATTGTGGGGAGATTTTTTTTCCTTTCTTGTTTCTGTTTTGTTGACTCCAAACAGAGGGAAAAAAATAACAATCAAGATGGAAGACCTAGAAGACTTTATTATCTTTGTAGGTATGATGACATAAGTCACATTTTATTCTACATTGAAAAATGTAAATGTTTGTATTATGGCAAGTATAAATTTATATTTTGTATAGAAGAGAGACTTTTTATTTTTTTTCTCTTTGCCTTTAGTCTTCATTGATACTGATATTTCATTAGATATTTTTACTCTAAGGAGATAACATTTGATTATAATGAAGTTTAGCAAGGCACCATAACTCATATCTATTTTCTATTCTCCTTCCAGTCTCTGGATATTTTATTGTTTCTTTAGTCATTCCTTTTTTTCTCCTAGGGAGTATATACTATGGAGGAAATATGTGTGTGTGCACACATGCGTGTGTGTGTGTGCGCTCACATATATATGAATACACACACATGCATAGACACACACACATATATTCATAAGAAAAGGTTTAGAAAAAGAATGAAGAGAATATAGGAATAACTTTTGAAATTTGGACTACCATTAAGGAAGAATTAACCATAATACAGTGACCACTCCCTAGGAAAGGAAAATTATTATACTGCTGTTAACCCCATAACTATAAGGACATTTTCAACTATTTTAGGTTTCTTTGAATATTTGCTAAGTCTTTTTGTTTGTTTTTTATAAAGCTCTATGTGTACAGATGTTTAAGATCTTTGCAAGAGTATAGCATGAGCATCTTTTGTTCACTCATTTATTTGACAGATGTTTATTAGATACTTACCAAGTATCACACATTTCTTCCCTTATTACCTTTGGAGAAACTGTACATGAATATTCCTTTTTTTTCTTTCTTTTCATGAAATTGGAAGATTTAAAATATCTCATTATCTACAATATTATATAAATTCTTATTATCTTAATTATTTGCATACCTTAATATTGATGCTGAAAGCTACTGTAGTTCATTCTTTAGTCATTTTATTTCACATTTTAATTATTAAGGTAACTAAATCCAACCTGCTTACCTATGTAAAATAATGTACAGAATGAGAACAATTATTTCAAATTAATGCCATTGGCATTTTAAACATCACTATGAATATCAACTGCTTGATCCTCTCTAATAAATGAAAATATTAATTGAATATCCCATCCCTGTGACATACATTCAGCACATCTTCTCTCTGTATGATATACTGTTACAGATGGCTTTTCAAACCAGTAGGTATGTCTTGTTCAATTAATATTGGCAAAGTTCACATAGCAGGAGTCATCTTATCAGCTCTTGACAACTGTGTACAT
The DNA here is from genome assembly GCF_008692635.1 of Crocuta crocuta. Taxonomy (NCBI): domain Eukaryota; kingdom Metazoa; phylum Chordata; class Mammalia; order Carnivora; family Hyaenidae; genus Crocuta; species Crocuta crocuta. Next base: position 488,861 of record NW_027529203.1, on the reverse strand, counting down.
AGTTCTATCATAGAAGAACTTTTTTCTCTCTGATTTTCTCAAATCAAAGAATATATGAAGGCAGTTTTTAAGAACAGATCCACTCAAACATCAACCCTATTAAAACCCTGTTTCCTTTATTTATAATTGTTTTTTGGTCAGATCGTTTTGCATGCACATTTTCCTCATTATAGAGATACAGCTTAGCAAATTCTCTATATTATTGCGATTTGAATTTTCAGACATATTTAAACAAAGATGAATAAATTTACCTTTTTAGATGCTATTATATTACAATAGCCCTGGTAATGCTCTTTAATTTGAAACTTTGAAATTTCTCCTCAGTGCCTGGTAAACTACAATATTTTTAGTAGGCAATAAAAAATAATATTCCTTGTCTTATTTTCAAGACTCAAATAAGATAAGTGCATGTGTGCTTTGTGGACAAATACAAGATGTTGCTTATGCTCTGTATACCCTAAATTCCAAATGTTTCATGTTTTGTCCATGCTGGATTAGTTCTTAATTTAACAAAAGATATGTTATTTCTGAGCAGCTCTATTAACAAAAATATGTGACTTCTGTTCAGCTTCAAAGTGATAAATGGCAACTGGAAAATTAATCAAAAATTAAACTTTGAGGGTGCTTTATTCAAACTTCCATTAATAATACAATCCATGATCTCCCCTTGAACAAGTCATAGGTTGGTGGAAAAAGAAGACAAATGATGTGTACAAAGAAATTGCAGTGGAAGATGTGAAATACAGTTGTAGGGAAGTTCATGGATACTATAGGAAGTTATCAATTGAAGTATATTATACATGATCTGATTTGAATTTAAGCATGATATTTTAATTAACAAGGATAGAGGATAATTTGGAGATTGGGAGTTTAGAGTGAATCTGGTTATTATATTCCAAAGATGCAGGGCAGGCTAAATGTCACCAATGATACAAGTATATGTTAAGAGTCAATATGACTTGCTATGTAATTGGTTATGCGTGGTGAGGGGTATAGGAGGGTTAAGAAATAGGATTTTTTCCAGGTTCCCCACTGAGATGATTCCCCACTGAACTTGGTGTTCAGTGGATAACATGGGTTTTGAGGTGAAACGAAAAGCTAACCTTGTACTCGATGAGCTTTACATACTGTCGACTATCCATGTAAAGAAATTGACTTATATTTGAAGATTTGTCTCAAACTTGTACAAGCCTCATTGGGTTAGAAATATGTAAGTATGTTTAAGTTTGATTTGTAGGTAAAAATGTTAAATTTTCTAGAAAAACTTTCAATTTTCATTCACAGGCATGATAATGGAGTAAGCTTGAATTTGTTTTTATTTATCTAAATATGATGCTATGCCAGGGTAGCCAACCAACGAAACAAACAAACAAATGATTGCAGAGACTTCGAACAAGAAAGATTTATTTCTCACTAATACAGGCACAACTGCAAGGTTAGTTGACATTCCAAGACAATTATCAAGCAAAGGATATTCAGCCTTGTACTTCCACATCAACCAGAATTGCTGTTGCATTGAAAAGGAGCCCGGGAAAGGCTTTTACCAGCAATTAATTGCTTTCAACCTTAAGTAACATATACCCCATCTGCACAGATTTCTCTGGCTAAATTCAATCACAAGCCATACCTAACCTGAAGGAGGCTAGGAGGTTCTATATCCTCATATATTCAGAACGAATACCAGAAATATTGGTAAACAGCACAAAGGTCTTCAGTATTTTTGAAGTCAGAAGTACTTCAGTCTCAGAGAAACCAGCTCTGTCGAAGGTTCTTCACCCAGAAAATGAGAAAAAAAGATGAATGAAAAAACTCAAACCCAGTTTGTGTATCTATAAATATTTCTCTGAGTTTTGCAGGTTAATTTGTTTTTAAAGACCCTGTAGAACTTGTTTTTGATTTGATGCCCTACAAATTCTTCTTTAAAAGAAGGTGTCCTTTAGGATTGCCCATGATTAGACAGATTGCTTATTAGAGTTTGTTTTTTAGTGGATGGTTACTCATATTGGACATGACATATTTAGATTGTCTCTAATTACTGACATGCGGTCAAGTATATGATATATGTAAGTATAATGATTTATGCTTGACCATGTATAAGAAGACCAGTATCTGAGGCCTGAATGATATTTGCCAACATGTAATTCCCCTATGTGGAATAATGCACAGAAGGCTTTCTCTCTGCAATGCTTTGTCTCAGAGCTTACGTAGAGGCAATGACCATTGATGCCACTAGTAAATAGTCTGCAAATCTTCCAAATAATATTTTGACTATGACATATGTCAGTTGCAGTTATGCAATTTTTCAAAATTAGAGATACAGATTGAAAATAGACAGTGATTCAACTAATTACATATTATTATCTTGAGTGAGGTAATACATTGCAAGCTGTAATATAATTAATCTTACCTTAGTAGCTTCTAAAAATATGTCTGATATACACTAAGAAACTTAATTGTTTCAAGCAGATAAATCTGGCTCAATATTAAAACATCTCATTTAATTTAGGAAAATTTAATTTAGTAAAAACATCTTTTTTTTCTGTTCTTTAAAATGTTTTGTTTATTACAATCAAAATAGTGTTTTCTGTCAGAATGATACAAATATTCCTTAAATTTTAGAACTTGACAGTTTTATTATTATTTATTTATTAAAATTGGAAACAAACTTAGCTATTTGTTTACTTAGTTGCTGTTAGAGTTAATATTCATTTTACACTTACTAGATGCTAGGCATTATTATAAATGTGGCATATATTATTTCATTTAATTAAATTATTATTCCTAAATTTTATTAAGGATTACATATAGATTTATTAAGAATTCAGATTAATGAAGTTTCCCTAATTTCCTGTGAATAATTTTCAAATTAAGAAAAAATGCTTATTTTTCTTTAAACATTTAACAGGGAAACATATGTAAAATTACTTCTTTTACATGCATTGTTATAAATAAGTTGTTCCTTGATAACATACCTTTAAGTTTTAAAATAATCCAAAATTATCAATTTAGAATCATTAATCTTTATAAATATAAAAAATATACACTTGAATTAAAAGAAAGAACATAAAGATCAGTACATATATTTAAGAACTAGTACTATATATGAGAATATTCTCACTGTGGAGGCAGCAATTGGAAAATTCACACCAGGTTTAGCACTCAAATGACTACGTTTGCTAATGTTACTCTTTATTGCATATGAACAAACTTTTAAGCTAATGGCAAAACAAGGATTTCTAAGGTTAAAAATATGAAAAGCTGTATATCCCAGTAAGTCTAAAGACTGATCAATTGTCATCCAAGTATTTATTTATTGAGCATTTTCAGTGGAAGAGGAATTATTAGGACTGCTTAAGAAGCACCTGAGTTATTATCTGAGTGACAGTTAACCCATTTTGGTTGAATAAGTACATAAATTCCTTAAATTCAAATGTAATGGAAACATGGTCAAGATGTGTTTCTGTGTGTGTGTGCATGTGTGCGTGTGCGTGTGTGTGTGTGTGTGTGTGGTGTATATAAACAAATTAAAGGTATTCTCTCACTTATCCTGTAATGTCTAAATAGTACTTCTAATAAACCCCATAAATATGAGTCTTTATTATCTTCCTCTACTTTGTGCCAGATTTAAAGGCACTATTATTTCCCGTGCTTAAAGATAACTACACTATTTATTTGGAAGCATCCTTTTTTCAAATAAATATAGAAAATGTCCGGAAAAGTAAAGAATGAATAATAGCAAGAGTTTTACTAGTAATTATATTTATAAGTACTCCCAAAAGGAGAAAGAATAAAGTCAAAGACATTTGCCAACAAAAGCTGGTAAATATTACCCACATTTAAAACTTAAAGTGAAGCTAATGTGTATCTTGAATAAAATAGTACCAAGAAGTATGAGTTTTGAGTACATCAAAAATTCCCCTAACAAAGATGAGGTAGGAAAGTGTCATGTTTTACAACAAAATCAATCAGCCAAAGACCAAAGATGTGAACAATTTCTTAGATGCTGGATGTGGAAACATGTCGCCCACATCGCTCAAGGAGACTTATTGCCCAGCTGCTGAAGAGTGCAGAAGGCAGGCAGCCTTCAGCAGGCAGCCACCTCAGTGATTTCCTTACCAGAAGGCTTGCCTCTCCTAAGATCATATGTCTTCTCAGAGCAGTGCACACCCAACACTTTTGGATGGAGAGGTATAAAAGCCCAGCCATCTCCGCTCTGATCAGCTATTTCTAGTTCCATACTAGCCCTGGGTCACCAAAGGCTCTGAGCATCATATGGCTCTTCACTTTAACTCTCTCCAGGATACCTCTTTCCCTCCTCCCTTCTATACACCAAACTTTGTCTCAATATTTGATTCTTAGAGAATTTAACCTATATATAATATCTTATAAGTCAATTTAACTGAAAAAAATGGAATATGAAATTGAACTTCCTAAGANACTCGCGCACGGGAGCAGCGGGCTCAGGGGCTCCGGGCCGGGTAGGGAGACTCAGGGGCTCCAGACAGGGGGTGCTCAGGGGCTCTAGGATTGTTACTCTATTTATTCATATTTGATTTTCTGTGAGAAACTATGAAACATAGACATAGAAGAATCTGGGATGAATATTGTAAAATCTGTGATGTCCGTGGTCCGTTTGAAGGAGCTAATAGGCCAAGATTCTGATGGCAGTAATCACACAAGACAGAAACCAATACAAGCTTGGTTTGTTTTCAAACTGTGTGAGAATGGCAGAATTAGAAATGCACTGTGAAAATAAGTGTAAAGTTTAGACACATATTCTGTTTTTCACACTGTCTTTAAAAGACAGCAGAGGCCTTAGCATCTTCTATTTTACACATGAAACTATTTTGAAATCTGCCTATGATCACAGAATTTTGTGATGTGCTAAAGTGCTTATAATACTCAGCTTTTAAAATTTCAATTAGCAAGTGCCAATTAGCATCTAAAATGAGGAAGAGGTCCCAGAGAGGTCGTAAGAAGAGCAAGAAAGATAAAAAGGTGAGAGGGCTAAGAAAGAAAATTACTTCAAAGTGGAAAATGGAAGAATGGAGGAACAGAAGGTGGGAGAAGAAAGGACCAAAGTAAGAAACAAAATATTCTGAGGAAAGTAAAGGAAGGAAATCCACAAAATTCATTCTTTGAAAGGCTTATTTTTCATGCTTTTGCTTTCAGACAAGATTCTGAAAATGTTTTCTGTTTATCTGATTGAATTTTGTTTCTTTTTTATTTTGCCTCACAGTTGAATCTGGAGAGTGATATTCAAATCAGCTGCTAGTAGTTTTTTATCTTCAGTAGTTAATAATTCTAGACAGCAACATATACCAACTTTACTCTCAGTTTTGTTCTTTTTTGTTTTAAATTGTACACATTCCAATACAAATGTATAGTTTGAGAAAGTTGTTAACAACTCAGTATGTTGTTATGATTATAAAAATTTCAGAAAACTCCCATAAGAATTTATTTTATAAGTTGACAACTCAAAGATTTTAATTTAAAAAAATCCTTTACATATTCCATTTGTACTCAATAAGGCTAAAGTTATATAATTAGCTATCTAAGCTGTAGGCAGCTGGAGACAATTCTAAATCCTTATAGGAAGAAAGCCAAAATAAACAGCAGGAAAACAATACGTCATTACGAACATCACCAAAGTCATGCTTTAGTAAAGGATAACAACAGAAGTCTCATAAGGCAAAGTGGAGCAGATGGTTCCAAGAATCTTTTGGACTAGGTTATTTTTGTTCTTAGGCCAGAGCTTATGATGGAAAGCAAATACTCTGGGAACAAATTAACTCATGCAGACGGATGTGGGCGTTAGTTCCCTAAGGTGAGAATCAAATTCACAAACCCAACATTTAATCAGAGCTGTTGTTTCTAACTAGCATGTCATGCTCTATTGCTTCCAAATAATGTACCATATGATTTCCAGTCAAATGCTAATGATGAATAGAGATGACAGAATGGAGAGAACAGCACTCAGTTGAACCTACTTTACTCCAGATAGTTGGGGATGGAGGGAGAACAACTTCCACACCAGGGTATTGAAGAAAACCAGAGTGCATGTCTTCTAACTTGATTACATAATGCATTCAGAGCTCCATCACTGATAACACAACTTAAAAATCATACACAGTGTGGGTCATCTGGGTAGCTCAGTCTCAACCAGTTAAGCTTCTGACTTCAACTCAGGTTGAAATCTTATGGTTTGTGAGTTCAAGTCCCGCATCAGGCTCTAGGCTAACAGTGTGTAGCTTGCTTGGGATTCTCTCTCTCTCTCACTGCCCCTCCTCTCTCAAAATAAATAAACTTAAAATAAATAAATAAATAAATATATATATGTATACACACACACAACTTCATATGTCACAATGTGAAATATATAAACATGATGAGCATTGAGTAGATTATCTAATAATATTGGAGAGAATCATGTTATGGTTGTGGACACAACTTTTTGAATGAAATAATTTGGCTGAAACATTGAGTTTATTTTGATCACTATTTTCATAGGGCTTAAGTTGTTATTTCTGTTCATAATGTAGCTACTAAACACATCACATTTATGATTGCCAAATTGTTAAGAAAACTTCCCAAACAATCATTTCAAAGAAATCAAAATTTTATTTTTCAAAACTTAGTGAGAGCTTTATAAAGCAGTGTGTGTCTCTGTATATAAGTGTATATAAATGTAAACATGTATATAGATGAATAAAATATTTTCAATGTTTATCTTTAAGACCATAAAGTGTAAAAAGAAAATAAAAACAGATATGTTCTGATGTAGTTTCATGTCAGTGAAGCAGTAATCAACAAATGTTGAGCTGTCATGCCCTAAAAATTAGCACATTTCATAACTGGATTTTCAATGAATCTTAAAACTTTACACATTTTATGGATGATTTCTGTTTTTTCTCTTATAGTTTGAATATCTTACCACACAAATGATTTATACCTTCAATATGATAAAGTACAATACAGTCATATACTATGATGTCAGAATATGATGTCATATGTGATCATGTTAGTCATCTAACATCTTTATCCTTATTTCCATTGAATATGGCCCACATTTCTCAATACTCCATAGTACTCCTCAGTACCATGGACAGTTATGTGTGTGGGACTACAGTTCACACATGAGGCATCTGGGAATGTACTGGGGAGCATCAGAAAGGGGGTTGGTTTGATCTTGTCACAAAGGATTAGGGAGTGGGTGTTGGAATTTTCTAGATAGGGGCCAGTGATGTTAATCATTCCCCAATTAATTGGTATGAAGAACAAAGAATTGTCAAATAAACCAGTAGTGTGTCTCCTAAAAAACACTTAATCAAAATCTGACTTAAACATATCTCCAAAAACTTAAATTCAGCCATTCTGTTTCACGTACTCTGCTGAAATGGTCTTGGTATGCCATTTCCCCTTCCTAAAATGATTTTCTTTTTCCACTGCCTGTCATTATGAAGCTATACAACAAATTCATTTTTCCAATTTCAGCCCACATGTTGCTTCCTTAGCAAAGTGTTCCCTAACTCCCTCATGTTTCATTACTTCTTTCTCTCTCTCAATCCACAAAACCCAGAACATCCTACAAATGGTATATATGCACCTGTTTGTCTGATTTTATGTGCTTACATGCTGCTGCATTTAGACAAGGTGTCAGTTTATTTTCATCTTTGCATATGGAGATTCCAGTATATTGAAATATATGTGTTCATTATGTGCTCAGTGAATGTTGAATGAAAAACAATAGAAAATAGAGCAAATGAATGAGTGAACAAATATGTGCCAAAAAAAAATAAGCAAATGGAATTTTCTGAAAGACATGTTACAGTGTTATTTGAGACAGTGCTTGGGAAATATTACATTTATGCCTGGGAAACACACAGAAGAATATAAAATGTTCCCAATATGGCATACTGTATGTCATATTTTAAATGTATAGATAAATCTTTGTGTTCAAATGAAGTATGAAAATTTTAAGGATAGAGTTATAAAATATATTTTTTGAAAAAAGAACAGAACCAAATTAGATTATAAATATTGTAAGGTGACAATATGTTTAATTTTTTTGCAAAATTGTTCAGTTTAACTTAGGTTGTTATTCAGTCTTTTGAACTGAAATGCTCCCTTTGTAGTTTTAGAAAAATAGTATCAAAATAATTTATTATTTAAAAGAAATAACTAATGTGCATAATGAGAGAAACATAGATTTCAAGTTAGTTTATTAAATGCATATTTAATTTTATGAGTTAATTTTTTGCACATGTTATGAATATTTAATAGTAAAAATATAGTCATGGTATCGACTTCACAAATATTACACAATTAGGGAAGACATATATATTAAGCAAGTGAAAAAGACAAAGTTTAATTATTGATTTGAACTGTGATGAAATACTTTTTATAAAAGCAATGTTTCTGAATGTCAGTTTACAAAATTCATGAAATTTAGAAAATGTTTAAAAAAAATGAAGCAACCACTTGCCTAATGAGTATGCTGTGAGGATAAATAGAGGTTGTGTAATGACCCTAGGTTGTATATGAGAGCTACCTATACACACTATTATTAGCATGTCTTTATTCTATCTGGCCTTTAAAATTTTAATTTTAAAAATCTTTAAATTTCATAAGAATTAAAAGTTCTTATAATTTCTGTTATCAAAAATATAGAATACTTGTTTACTATGTTTCATCTATTTCATAATTTTTCCTATATTGATGTATTAGTTCCTGGTTCTATTTCATAGGCAAGTTTGGATTTAAACCACATAAACACTATTTTAAAACATCCTTTGACAGTTTAGCACAGATTCAGGAATATATTAAAATACCGTCAGGAGCAATGTCTTGCTTTTCCATTGCCTTTTGTTAGTGTGACTTATTATTTCCCTCTGGCTTTTTCAGCTTTCTCCCAAGTTAATAGTTTCTCAACTCTTAGATGCCTGATATCTTGTCTTGCCATTAATCACTGTGAAGTTAACAGCCAGCACACCTCTCAGTATTATCTTGAGTTTAACTCTGTCTACACAACAATGAATCAAAGTCGTAAAAACAAAGTATGGTACCTCTTCAAATCAAAGCATTTTTAAAAAATGATATCATTCACACTTTCAGGTTAAGAAAATCCCTTTGGTTCCAAAAATGTTCTCTTTGAAGTTAATTTACTTCAAAAATACTACCTGGTGAAATTTTACTTGATAAAGAAATTTTAATTAGACATAACTTTTAAAGATGATTTTGATAAAGAAAAATTCATATCTTGACTGAAAGTTTGATTTTCATTGCTTTTCTAAAATGCTGCTCTAAGTGTTTACCTGTCAATATTGATATGCTATCATTTGTATCTTAACACATTTTTAATGAAAGAACTATAAATTTGATAAATCAGGTAATGAATTGGGTCAGTTAACTGAAATTAAGCAAAGTGACTTTGGAGCAACAAGAAACACAGAGTCATAATGGATTCAAAACACTTGAGGGTTAAAACTATGTTCTTTATGCTCTTTAAAAATTTTCAAACTTTATAGCTTTCAGCTCACACTTTCATTTTCCCGAAATTATGAGCAGTAATCATAAATCTTATTGATATTATAAAACAATTGGAGATTTTTATGTTGAAAATTTTGTTCTATTACATCATAAAATTATATTAACCTATAGCTTAGGCCTTTAAACAATCAAAGATAAGTTAACTTGTTGCTAAAATATATCTTTTAAAAATAAATTTCATAGAATATGGATAGAATAGAGCTAAATTTAAGGATTCCAGAGATGGGCAAATGTGAAACAGTGACATGATATTTCTATATGAAAGAAAAATATAAGAAACCTTTTTTTTTCTTTTTAGTTTATTGCTGTTCCTAAGACTATGTCTTAGTATACCTCTTAGTATACCTCTCATTAACCCAAAATTTTCCAGTTTTGCAATCTGTTTAATGTGTGTTTTTGCTATCAAGTGAACTTTTTCCTAATCAAAAACAACTTTACATAAATCTAACCTCATACCACAGAGAAAACCATTAGATGCAAAAAAGAATTAAAACCTATCAAGTTAAAAAATAAAATTAGCAGACATTTTGGATTGTATGCTACTATAGAAAAAAATTGAGTTGTCAATTAAATTTAAAAGATTCTTTTCTTTATATAATTATGAGGAATTTTGGAATTTAAATGTGATAGATAAATATTATTTTAAATCTATAATAAATATACTTAAACTATGAGCTAGTGAAAAACAAGCCTTAGATATTTCTTTTTCATGTGATTAGCACATAGGATTAATAAAAATGATCATTTTGCACCTTGTCCAAAAGGTTATGAGAAATATTCAAGAACAATTTTTAAAAATAAACCCTTGAGGGGCTCAGTTGGGTAAGAGTCTGACTTCGGCTCAGTTCATGATCTCACAATTCGTGGGTTCGAGCCCCATGTTGGGCTCTGTGCTGACGGCTAGTTCAGAGCCTGGAGCCTGCTTCAGATTCTGTCTCTCCTTCTTTCTCTCACCCTCCCCTGCTCACGCTCTCTCTCTCTCTCTCTCTCTCTCTGTCAGAAATAAATAAAAAACATTAAAAAAAAAAATAAGCCCTTGATTTTTTGCTGGGTCTGTGTATGGCTTGGAAATCAAAGTGATGCTGGCTTCATAAAATGAGTCCAGAAGTTTTCCTTCTATTTCTAATTTTTGGAATAGTTTGATAAAATGGGTATTAACTCTGATTTAAATGTCTGGTAGAATTCTCCAGGGAAGCCATCTGGCCCAGGGCTCTTATTTGTTGGTAGATTTTTGATAACTGATTCAATTTCTTCACTAGTTATGGGTCTGTTCAGATTTACTCTCTTCCTGTGTGAATTTCGGTAGTGAGTGTGTGCTTAAATTTGAAGAAATTTTTCCATTTCTTCTAAGTTGTCAAGTTTGGTGGCATATAATATTTCATAGTATTCCCTGATAATTGCTTGTATTTCTGAGTGGTTGGTTGTAATAAGTCCATTTTCATTCATGATTTTGTCTATTTGAGTGCTCGCTCTTTTCTTTTTGAGAAGCCTGGCTAGAGGTTTGTCAATTTTGTTTATTTTTTCAACAAACCAACTCTTGGTTACATTGATCTGTTCAACTGTTTTTTTGGTTTCTATATTGTTTATTTCTGCCCTGAATTTTATTATTTCTCTTCTCCTACTGAGTTTGGGGTGCTCTTGTTGCTCTCCTTCCAGTTCCTTTAGGTGCACTGTTATATTTTGTACTTGTGCTTTTTCTAATTTCTTGAAATAGGTCTGGAGTGCAATGTATTTTCCTGTTAGGACTGCCTTTGCTGCATCCCATAGAGTTAAACTTCCACTTTTCACAGACGACATGATACTCTACATAGAAAACCTGACAGACTCCACCAGAAACCTACTAGAACTGATCCATGAATTCAGCAAAGTTGCAGAATATAAAATCAACCTACAGAAATAGGTTGCAATTTTATACACCAACAATGAAGCAACAGAAAGAGAAATCTAGAAACTGATCCCATGCACAAAAGCACAAAAAGACATAAAATACCTAGGAATAAACCTAACCAAATATATAAGAGGTTTGTATGATGAAATCTCTAGAAAACTTATGGGTGAAATTGAAGAAAACACAAAGAAATGGAAAAACATCCCATGCTCATGGATCAGAAGAATAAATATAGTTAAAATGTCATTACTACCCAAAGCAATCTACGCATTTAATGCAATCCCAATCAACACTGCACCAGCATACTTCTAAAACTAGAACAAACTATCCTAAAATTTGTATGGAACCACAAAAGATCCTGAATAGCCAAAGTAATATTGAAGAAGAAAACCGAAACAGTAGGCATCACCATCCCAGGCTTTAGCCTCTATTACAAAGCTGTAGTCATTAAGACAGTATGGTATTGACACAAAAACAGACACATAGACCAATGGAATAGAATAGAGAACTCAGAATTGGACCCACATGTGTATGACCAACTAATCTTTGACAAAGTGGGAAAGAGTGTCCAATGAAAAAAGACAGCCTCTTTAACAGATGGTACTGGGAGAAGTGGACAGCAACATGCAGAAGAATGAAACTAAATCATTTTCTCACACCATACACAAAAATAAACTCAAAATGGAAAAAGGACCTGAATGTGAGACAGGAAAACATCAAACCCCTAGAGAAGAAAGCAGGAAACAACCTCCTTGACCTCAACCACAGTAATTTCTTACTTGACACATCCCCAAAGGCAAGGAAATCAAGAGCAAAACTGAACTATTGGGACCTCATCAAGATAAAAAGCTTCTGCACGGCAAAGGAAACAATCAATAAAACTAAATAGGCAACTGACGGAATGGGAAAAAATAGTTGCAAATGACATATCAGATAAAGGGCTAGTATCCAAAATCTATAAGGTATGCACCAAACTCCATACCAGAAAAACAAATAATCCAGTGAAGAAATGGGCAGAGGACATGAACAGACATTTCTCCAAAGAGGATATCCAGATGGCCAACACACACATGAAACGATGCTCAGCATCCGTCCTCATCAGGGAAATACAAATCAAAACCACACTCAGATACCACCTCACACCGATCAGAGTGGCTAAAATGAGCAAATCATAGAACTCTAGATGCTGACAAGGATGTGGAGAAACGGGCACCCCCCTACACTGTTGGTGGGAATGTAACCTGGTGCAGCCCCTCTGGAAAACAGTGTGGAGGTTCCTCAAAAAAATAACAGTAGAACTCCCCTATAACCCAGCAATAGCACTGCTAGGAATTTACCCAAGGGATATAGGAGTGTTAATGCATAAGGGCACATGTACCCCAACGTTCATAGCAGCACACTCAACAATAACCAAAACAGGAAAAGAGCCCAAGTGTCCATGAATGGATGAATGGATCAAGAAGATGTGGTTTATCTATACAATGGAATACTACATGGCAATGAGAAAGAATGAAATCTGGCCATGTGTAGCCACATGGATGGAACTTAAGTGTGTTATGCTGAGCGAAATAAGTCAGGCAGAGAAGGACAAATATCATATGTTTGCACGTATAGGAGGATTAGGAGGAACTTAATGGAGGACCATGGAGGAGAAGAAGGGGAAAAACAGTTGGGGAGAGGGAGGGAGGCAAACCATGAGAGACTCTTGAATGCTGAGAACAAACTGAATGCTGATGGGGGGGAGATAGAAGATGGGGGTGATGGGCATGGAGGAGGGCACTTGTGGGGATGAGCACTGGGTGTTATATGGAAACCAACTTGACAATAAACTATTAAAAATAAATAAAATAAGCCCTTGAATTCTTAAATTAGAGAAAACTAAATAAACTTAAATCCAAATAGTTATTAAAATATTAACAAAAAACCTATCCCAAAGTTTTAAAAAACACTTTTCAATTACTGATTTGGGAACAATTAAATTCATTTTCAGTTGCTTAAACAAAATTCTTTTTGAGGTCCTTTGTCATATTTATAAAAGACCCATTAAATGCACAAGAAATTTGAATGTCAACAGTAAAAACAAACTAAAAGATGGAAGCAAAGAACAAGTCAGAGAATACAGAAAAAGGGTGAGATAATTGAATACATTATTAAGAAAAGGAAGNTCCCTCCTCATCAGGGAAATACAAATCAAAACCACACTGAGATACCACCTCACACCGATCAGAGTGGCTAAAATGAGCAAATCATAGAACTCTAGATGCTGACAAGGATGTGGAGAAACGGGCACCCCCCTACACTGTTGGTGGGAATGTAACCTGGTGCAGCCCCTCTGGAAAACAGTGTGGAGGTTCCTCAAAAAAATAACAGTAGAACTCCCCTATAACCCAGCAATAGCACTGCTAGGAATTTACCCAAGGGATATAGGAGTGTTAATGCATAAGGGCACATGTACCCCAACGTTCATAGCAGCACACTCAACAATAACCAAAACAGGAAAAGAGCCCAAGTGTCCATGAATGGATGAATGGATCAAGAAGATGTGGTTTATCTATACAATGGAATACTACATGGCAATGAGAAAGAATGAAATCTGGCCATGTGTAGCCACATGGATGGAACTTAAGTGTGTTATGCTGAGCGAAATAAGTCAGGCAGAGAAGGACAAATATCATATGTTTGCACGTATAGGAGGATTAGGAGGAACTTAATGGAGGACCATGGAGGAGAAGAAGGGGAAAAACAGTTGGGGAGAGGGAGGGAGGCAAACCATGAGAGACTCTTGAATGCTGAGAACAAACTGAATGCTGATGGGGGGGAGATAGAAGATGGGGGTGATGGGCATGGAGGAGGGCACTTGTGGGGATGAGCACTGGGTGTTATATGGAAACCAACTTGACAATAAACTATTAAAAATAAATAAAATAAGCCCTTGAATTCTTAAATTAGAGAAAACTAAATAAACTTAAATCCAAATAGTTATTAAAATATTAACAAAAAACCTATCCCAAAGTTTTAAAAAACACTTTTCAATTACTGATTTGGGAACAATTAAATTCATTTTCAGTTGCTTAAACAAAATTCTTTTTGAGGTCCTTTGTCATATTTATAAAAGACCCATTAAATGCACAAGAAATTTGAATGTCAACAGTAAAAACAAACTAAAAGATGGAAGCAAAGAACAAGTCAGAGAATACAGAAAAAGGGTGAGATAATTGAATACATTATTAAGAAAAGGAAGGCTGTGTTGTGTGTGTGTGTGTGTGTGTGTGTGTGTGTGTCCTGGTTCGGGCAGTTCATTATAAATGTAATCAATAGTTTATATACTTTGATATTTTATATATGTTGTTTCTTTACTATGAAAGAAAGAGATTGGGAAAGATAGTTTAATAGGCTTAATACCTGAACATTTGTAAATGCAATAGTAATTAAATTAAAATATCAATCTTGGCTAGTAGAAATTCCTAAAACAGAAGACCTAAAGTAGACTTAATAGCAGAATGATTTCCCTAACATGCAAGGAATAATAGAGGCTATTTTGTAATATTTTATTTTCTTTTAAGTTTATGTATTTACTTTGAGAGAGAGAGCACACACAAGAAGGGGGGAGGCAGAGAGAGACAGAGAGAGAGAGAATCCTAAGAAGGCTCTACACTGCCAGTGCTGACCTTGATCTCATGAACTGAGATATCATGACCTGAGCTGAACTCAAGTATTCAGTTAAGTTGGATGCTTAACCAAGGAGCCACCCAGGTACCCTGAGATTTTCTTTATAAATAAAAATGCTGATGTTAGGGGCGCCTGGGTGGCTTAGTCGGTTAAGCGTCCGACTTTCGCTTAGGTCATGATCTCGCGGTTCGTAGGTTCGAGCCCCGCGTCGGGCTCTGTGCAGACTGCCAGCTCAGAGCCTGGAGCCTGTTTCAGTCTGTGACTCCCTCTCTCTCTCTGACCCTCCCCTACTCACGCTGTCTCTCTCTCTCTCTCTCCTAGAAATAAATAAAATATTTTTAAAAAAATGCTGATGTTAATACTAGAAGAAGTCATATGTTGTACATTTCTTAAGTTACCTTCTTCAAACCTTACTGTAATGTTACTAAGCGATTTTTTCTCTCTCTCTTTTTTTTATAAACAGTTCTTTAAAGAGTCAGAAATATTCAGTAACTTTCTCAACGTCAGGTAACTTGTTGGTGCCACAGAGGGTCCCCAAAATGGTTTTTCACTAAACAGAGGAGCATTCTGCTCTTTTCATGTCAGTAAGTCTTGTGACAAAATAAATATCAGTTGTGTTTGTCCTTTTTTATAATATGCTTTCTTGTGAAGAAGGAGGAACATAATAAATCAATTAAATAATCTTTAAACTGGAATATTTTGTTCTGAATTCCATTTCCTACTTGTTTAAAATGAAAAGTAGATAGATACTATATTGCAAGGGTGCCTGGTTGGCTCTGTTGGTTAAGTGTCCAACTTGATATTGGCTCAGGTTGATCTCATGGTTGTACTCTCACGGTCTGGGATCAAGCCCCAAGTCAGGCTCTGTACTGGGTGTGGAGCCTGCTTGAGATTTTCTCTCTCCTTCTCTCTCTACCTCTCCCCTGCATTTGCATGCATGCTCTCTCTTTCTCAAAATAAACATTTAAAAAAGTAGATACTACATCTTAAATCCACCAAGCCAAAATTTATTGTAGAAATAGTTATCCAAGATAAACGTTAAAAGTAAGATAATGCATGTGTGTGTGGGGGGGGTGCCTGGGTGGCTCAGTCAGTTAAGCATCTGATTTTGGCTCAGGTCATGATCTCACCATTCATGAGGTCCAGCCCCCCACAGAGCCTGGAGCCTGCTTCAGATTCTGGGTCTCCCTCTCTCTCTGCCTCTCCCTCATTCTAGCTCTGTCTCTATCTGTCTCTCAAAACTGAATAAAAGTTAAAATTTTTTAAAAGTAAAATATGGTTCACCTGAGTGGCTCAGGCCGTTAAGCATCAGCTTGATTTCAGCTCAGGTCCTGAGCTCCCAGTCATTATAATGAGCCCTGTGTCTGGGCTTCTCTCTCTCTGCCCTTCCCTTTCTCATGGTCTCTCTTTAAAAAATAAATAAAAAGTAGGATCTGAAATTAATAAAAATTAGTATGTGGAGAATAATCTGAAGAAATGTGATCCTATTGTATAATGAGAGTATGTATGTTGAAGAAAATGGCTTACCAGCAATTTTGTAGTAATTTGCATAGAATTAGTGGCTTTCTAATAAAGCTACATTCATTAAATTTTAGACCCAAACATAGGAAACCTTACTTTTAACCACTGAATCATCCTGATGAATATTATTAAAGTCTGTTGTTACTGTTGTTACTTATTCCCTGTAGCTTAGATTAATCATGAAAAATATCTTCTTATCCTATAAATATAAGGAAATTGTTCCAGGAATTAACTTGAGGCTAACTTTACATTTCATCAATTAAGATATGTATTTATTAAACAAATAGGCTGTATTTGTTTCATACAATGTATTTGATTAATAATCTTAATAGTAAGGGAACATAAGTATTCTAATATTCATTTTCAGAATTAATGCAAAAGAGTAATTTATATCAGCATGAAGTCAAAAATTGTTCTACCATAGGTGAATTTTAAAAACCCATATTTTTAAACTTTTAACTGCATAAGAATTGTTTTTCAAAATTTAGAAATTAGCCTGTATAATTGAACCTTGCTAATCTAAACTAATAGGTCTGAAATAGATCTGAGAAATCTATCTATAGTAAGATATAGCTAGATATACAGTAGAGCATCAGGTATTTCATGAGTCAGTCTGAGAAATGCTGAGCAAAGAGGTCCTATAAACAAGAAACTCTAATGATTGAACAAATTATAGTCTTGTAGGATTAAGGAGAAAACACAGTGTTGTCAGTGGTTTTAAGAAAAAAAAGTTTATATCTGTTTTAATTATATTTTAATTATAGGCACTAAAAAATATCAAATTAGCACTGAGTGTATAGACACACTCATTCATCCATTCATTCATTTAATTAATATCTATTGAATTCCTCTTGTTTGTTCCAGACTCTAGTAACAGTGGTATAGTGGAGAACAAAGGGAGTTAGGGTCCTTGTATTGACAGAGCTCCAGTCTCATGAGATAGAAATCTCCATGCCAGAAAGCAAGCAAAAATGAACTAAGGTAATTAAAAATTCTTACTGAGGGTCACTTGGGTGGCTCAATTGGTTAAGTGTCTCACTTCAGCTCAGGTCGTGATCGAGGTTCAAGGTTCCAGGGTCATGAGTTCAAGCCCTGCCTTAGGCTCTGTGCTGACAGCTCACAGCCTGGAGCCTGCTTCGAATTCTGTATCTCCCTTTGTCTCTGCCCCTCCCTTGCTCATGCTCTGTCTCTCTTTCTCAAATAAATTAAAAACACGATTTTTAAAAAAATTCTTACTGAGATTATAAAGAAAAGAAACCAGGTATTCAATTACAAGGGAGTAGTATTTGAGACTGAATCGTGTCACATAACAGAAAATGAGCTCAGTGAGAGACTCTTTGAGTAAATTATGGTTAATTCTCCAAGCAAACAAATTTAATAGCTTCATATATGACTTTTGCCTTGGCCTGGCTGTGTCTTTCCTGGCTATGCCTGAGCAGATTCAGGAAATAGTATTTCTGAACGTTCTTACAAACATCAATTCATTTCTGTGGGTCTCAGTACCCTTCTCTCTACAAAAAAAAAAAAAAAAGATAATTTAAGCTAGATGTATATTTGGTTTCTTCTAGTTTTATGGTTCTATATTTATGTTGATTTTGTTTACTTTACCTTATTTCATAGACACCACATTTAAATGGTGTTAAGGGAAAGAAAGAGTGTTCCTTGGGATATTATGCATTATAATTATAGCAATGTAATTTTCCAAAATATGTAAAACATACCAGAATTTATATAGTTTTGATCTGTGATTGTCTGCCAGTACATAGAACAGTTGAAGGACTAAATTACTTTAGTTAATTTTTGTAAATCCTGGAAAGGTTTTGTAATTCCATCTCATGGTATTCATGACTTCTAAAATAAGGTTCTTTCATTGTATATTTTCAAATAAGAATTTAGAGACTTAGAAAAATCTGTCTATAGACTTTCTAAAATAGAACAGGTCTATAATAAATACATTTAGTGTCAAAATGTAGTATGGAAATGTAAAAAGTTAAAAGTTTCTTGCAAAACTGTAAATATTTAAGGTGATATAAAATATTAACATAAATGTTAAATAGGAATAATGACCAATGAATAAATCTTATAAAAGTTAACATTATGCTATGTGAGTATAAACCTTAACACTAATGAATAAAAATAAAAGATAGTATGTGGCAAAAAAATGTTAGCAGCAAAGGATGTATTTCCCACTGCTTCTTGGCTCAGAAAACATAAGAAATTAAGTTGTGAGTGAGTTAATTATCATTACTTGAAAAGCATGTATTTAGTTCCTATGATATTTTAAACACTTTGTTGTATAATTAGGGCTACTTACCTGAACAAGAAATGTTTCTTAGACAGTTGTGTGTCTTCTTGGTAATGCAAAAAATATAAAATGATGTCAGTACTATACAAAAAAAATGCAAAGCTTTCTTATGAATATTCCTATACAAGTACATAATGTGAATACAAGCAGTTTCTAGTTTTATGTATAAGCTTGACTGGGATATTTTTGGAAATGTGGGAAAGGCTCATCAGAGGGAATTACGTGTGAGATGGGAATTTAAAGACATCATAAAAGTGCACATCCTAAAAATCGTATTTCCTTTAATTTCCCTGGAATTTTTTCTTGATATAATGATAATAATCAAGATGGGGGAAATTATCATTTCTTGAAAAGTTTAGAAAATATATTAAAGTCAAAAGTCTTCTTTTACTGAAGGACTTCCAGGTTGTTAACATAATAGCATGTATTATAAATCCCCAAAGTCGATCAAAGAGGAGATTTGGTACTGATTCTCTAAAACATGTCTCAATGAGACTTCATTGTAGAAACCTAGATCTAAAAAGTACCATGTTTCACTGAGGATTATTTAGGAGCCACCAGGACAGATTAAAATGCAGAGCTGAACAGTTGCTTAAAAGACCACTGTAATTGTAGTCTCACCCTTTCTTAAGCTTATGCGTATTCATTCGTCTTTTCGATTCATTTCAGAAGAAATTCTATGCCTTATTCACATTGAACCACTCACCATTATTCTAAAAATTCTACAGCTATTTAACTTTCAGAATACTGTTCCTTCTGCCTGAAATATGCCCCGCTCCTCATCCACTAGATGAGATCCCATCCCTCTCAATATCATATTTTCTCCTTGGATTTCTCTGGTGTCTATAAACTATTCACTTATTTTTGTTTTCTTCAACTTTATATGTAGACCCTTTATAGCAATTCTAATCTTATAGTATAACTCTATGTTTATGAATGTTTGTTGAATTTAACTGAATTGAAGCATGGAAATGAGAGCTGGACAAGATTGGGGTCAAAATTGTGAGTATATATACACAGGAGTCAGAAAAAGTGAAAAATACCCCAAGAGAACAATATTTATTTATTTGTTTGTTTGTTTTCCAAGTGAATGATAATTAAATTAGAGGGCAAGCTGGAAATTAAGAGAAATCATAATGTCAGAGGCTGTTTTATCTAATGTTCATATCAAGGAGACATTGAAGATGTTAAGTTATAGAATTAAGAACAAGGAGAAATCCTCCCCACTTATACTCTGTTGGTAGGAGTATATAGTTGTGTAGCCACTATGGAAAGCAATATGGAGTTTCTTCAAAAAATTAAAAATATAACCACCATATGATTCAGCAATCTCACTCATCGGTATATATCCAAAAACGTTGAGATCACTACACCAAAGAGGATATTTCTGCCCCCATGTTCATGCCATAATTATTTACAGTAGCCAATATATGGAAAGAATATGAATTGGTTGATGGAAATGTGGATAAAGAAAATGTGGTAAACACATACAATGTATTTTGTTTGTTATTCAGCCTTTGAAAAAAAATAAAGCCTACCACACACAATAACATGGATAAATCTGGAGGGCATTAAGTTAAGTGAAATAAGCTACTCACAGAAGGATATATACTGCGTGATTCCCTTGTATGAGGTATCTAAAATAGGAAAACTCATAAAAGCTGAGAGAAGAGTGGTGGTTGCTATGGGCTGGGAGAAGGAGAATGGTGTATTTTTCAAAGAGGATAAAGTTTCAATTAATTAAGATGAATAAGTTCTAGAGATCTGCTGTAAAACATGGTACCTACAGTTAATAATATTGTATTGTACATTTCGATTTTGTTAAGAGGGTAAATCTCATACTAAGTATTTCTGCCACAAAAAGTAATGTTTTTTAATGTTTTTATCTTAGACATGTATAACAAGTTATACCCTCTTACACAGTTCTTATGAAACTTTTCTTTAATCTTTAAATTACAGTAAATGTTATATATTATTCTGTGGATAAAATTTTTAAGTATATGATAACCAATTTATGATGGTTTCTTTTTTCCTCTATATTCCATTGTATTTCTAGTGATAAAGACCAAAGAAATTGATTTTTATATAAAAACTACATAGTGAAGAAATTATAGTAATCCCTCTTACATCCTTCAACTATCATCTATGCATTAATGCTCATGCATGCATTTGGAAATGTCCTAACACAAAAACAACTCAAAGTCTGTATCGCAATTCTGATACACTAAGTTGCATGTCGTTCAACCCTATAATTAATTTCTGATACTCAAAATATTCATAACTGCAATTGTCAGGATATTAATGATTTTGAAATAAGTTTTCTGTTAAAAATTATTTTGTTAAAATAAGGTTTTATAAATTCAGTTGAATCACTTAAAATTTTTAATACAGTATACATAAAGAAAAAGGGGAAAATAAGTATTAAGTTTTCACTTTATAAATGATCTTTTTATTCTACCATTGATCTTTTAACTAGTCTTACACAAAAATACTTTCTTAATTAATGTAGATTAATATTAAGGTTTATAACTCTAATAATCTGATGAGATCTGTACTTCTCACTTTCATAAAATTTATTTTTGAGACAGAAAGACCAGAGTGTGAGTGGGGAAGGGGCAGAGAGAGGGAAACATAGAATCTGAAGCAGCCTCCAGGCTCTGAGCTGTCAGCACAGAGGCCGACTCAGGGATTGAACTCACAGAGGATGAGATCATGACCTGAGCCCAAGTCAAGATACTTAACTGACTGAGCCTTCCAGATGCCCCCATCTTTCTCGTTTCTTAATACAACATTGTTTTTGCTGTTATCACTTCTGCCTTTGAGTACCAACTTGTAGGCTTTTGATTAGAAATTCATTGAATTTGTAGATTAATTCTTGGGAGAAATGTTTTTTGTAAAATATTAAATATTCATCATATTTTTACATGTATTTAAAAAATATTTTTTATTTGCAAAAAGAAAATTTCTAATTGTCTCCATACATGTCTTAAACCAATCTTTTTGTTGGTTTATTAAAAGTATATAAGAAACTTATCTTTTTCATATTGATACTTTATGCATCAAGTTGATGAGCATTTTTTTAGAATGTTTCCTTTCACTACATTTGTTTACCATATAGTGCAGGATTTCCCAACCATTTTCAGTGGAACACTGCTGTGTCACAAATTGGTTACAATTGTAGCAAGATATTGATATGACTCTTTCAGCAATTTCTTTGTATCCCTTGACATGAAAAATGCTGGAAAGTACTGAAGAGACAATCAAAACAGCATTTGTTCTTCCCTTTTTTATTCTTATTATGTTGTTCTGGCTGAGTCCTTTAGTACAACCTTGAATGGATGCCATGATTGTAGTTTTCCTTCTCTTCCTGATTTTTAAAGAAAATGTAATGCCTCACCATTAAAAAATATGTATATATTTCATTGTTAGTAAATAACCATTATCAGGTTTTGGAATTCCCTATTCACTCTCAATGTTCTGGAATTTTTTTATGCAGAGTATGTGGAATTTATTAAACAGTTTTTTGCATTGAATGGGATGATTCTATGATTTTTTTTCATTAATGCATTGTGGCCAATTGCATTAATAGCTTTCATTGTGGGTGGACTCTTGTGTTCTTGTTCATAATGCATTTTTAAATAAAATGCTGTATTCAGTGTGAAAATATTTAATATTTCTTATTTAGAATAATTGTAGATTCACATGCAGTTGTAAGAAATATTATATAAAGATTCCAAGTATCCTTTATTCAGTTTCCCATTTGAATCAATAATTCAATCTGTCAATCCCTTTCTATTTTTGTGCCATTCTATCAGTGATTATAAAAAATATTTACATAATTATTTACTTTTCATTTTTCTTTTTCTTTTTCTTTTTTTTTTTTTTTGCTTACAATGAGGAATATCTCCTGTTAAATGATATACATATTATATTCAGATTTATAAAGCAAAATTCAATCAAGAAAGAGATGAAGGGGCTCCTGGGTGGCTCAATCAGTTAAGCATCGAACTCTTGATTTCAGCTCAGGTATGATCTCATGGTCTTGAGGAAGAGCCCTACATCAGGCTCTGCTTCAACAGTGCAGAGCCTACTTGGGATTCTCTCTCTCATTCTCTCTCTCTGTCTCTCTCTCTCTCTCTCTCTCCCCCCTCACCACTTGCTGGGAGCCACACCAGCCTCGATGGATGGCAGTCACAGCGAGGAGATGGCAGTGTTTGCACAGCTCCTGCCATGAGAAACGAAAACTGGTATCCCCTTCTGCTACTACTGGCTCATGTTGGAAATGAGCCTGCTGGTATTGACCAGGCCTCACAATATTCCAGATCAGACCGATATTCTCCACACAGATTCCTCATAAGGAAAAGCATATTCCTGCCTTTTGAAAAGAGATTTTAGATGAAAGCATTGTGGATGATTGTCAAAAGGCTCTTACGATGGGCCTTAAAGATCCAAAACTTACGTAATAAAGGGGGCTAAGAACACAAGAGTTAAAATTGAGTCTCCCCTGAGACAAAGAGCCTAATTTAGAGTTAAGGACAGATATCCACCCCCACCCAATTGTTTCTGCTTGGAGTACAGACCCCATAAGGCATTTGTGATCAGTATTTGGAGTGGCTTGTTCTGGTCTTGAATATGCTGATTGCACCCTGTGAAGGAACCTATTGAGGAACTTCTTTTGTGATTATGGGAGCAAAGGTGTTTCCCGAAAGACCTGTTTTCCTAAATACTTCTCCTTAAACAAGCTATTGACCCCTGCTCACAAAGAAGTAACTTCACCCTTTTGATGCTAAAAACTTGGCTTGAATGCTAAAATACCTTCCTTCCCCATAGGATAAGCATCTAAATCCCCTAACTCAATCACTATTGATAAAGGTTATGAATGAGTCTTCTACAAATCTTTGTTCCAGGAAATTCTTACATATCAAAGAAATTTGTCATCAGAAATCATTGTCTAAAGCAAATGCCACTTCTGTGCCATCCTGCAAACACTTAATTATAAAATAAAGTTAAGCCCCAGTCAGAGCAGGGATGCCTGCCTGGTGATCAGAAAGAATCTTGGAGCTCTCTCTTCCCTCCTTCGCTTACACCGTCCATCCTTCAGGGACCCCTCGACCTGACCGGGGCTGGCCTCCGACACCTACTCTCAAAAATAAATAAACATTTTTAAAAAGCAGTGAAAACAGAACTCAGAAATAACAAATAGTAAAATGTGAAGCATTTCAATCTTTGACTTAAACATAGATATCTTTAAGTTGAAAAGACTTTACTTTCCAAAATAATTAAGATTACATTGATATTTTCATTTACTATAGCTTAAGGGCAACATTTTATCATATAGGTAGCATTTCAAAAATGTTGCTAATTTTTTGTTTTATAGCTCTATAACCTAACCAGTTAATGAAACACTCATGTAAGAATCTGTCTTTAAATTCTTCCCTTAAATTGGTGAGAAAATTTGTTAAACATAAAATTTAATGACTTTAGTTTCAGATGTTGTTAATTTATTCATTCATTCATTATTCAAGTGACTGACCCAGCAACATGTAAAATACAAATCTTGCAGAATATTAGTTCTCAGCCCCCAAGATCATATGTATAATAAATGGTAAGCGTGCTCTGAATGGTAGAGATAACTGAGTTATAAAAATACAAAAAAGAAAGATTTTGATTAGAATAAGATAAATAGGTTCACAGAGAAATAAGGATATAAATGAAGTCTTAAAATAGTGGTATAGTTTCCATATTAAGGGGATATTTCAAAGGTAAAGAGTAGCATACATCAGTGTTTCTAGAGGTATATATCATCTAGCAAAGGGAAGAGGAAGGGGAAAGATTCAGGGCTCTGTGTAGCTTCCCAAAAGTGATATATTTTTATGAGGGTTTGTTTTTTTAGGGCACCTTAGTGGCTCAATAATTTAGGCATCTGACTTTGGCTCAGGTCACCATCTTGTGGTTTGTGGGTTCAAGCCCCTTGTTGGACTCTGTGCTGACATCTCAGAGCCTGAAGCCTGCTTCAGATTCTATGTCTCCTTCTCTCTCTCTCTGCCCCTCCTCCATTCATGCTCTGTCTCTCTCTCTCTCAAAAGTAAATAAATGTTAAAAATATCTTTTTAAGTTAAAAAAAAGGATCGTTTTTCATGTAAAATTTCATGCAAATTTTGGGAAATGTTTATATATATATAGTTAATACATATTTCTTTTGCCTTTCGGGGGTGCTGGGGTGGCTTAGTCCCTTGAGCGTCTGACTTCAGCTCAGGTCATGATTTGGTCTGTGAGTTCGAGCCCCACATGGGGCTCTGTGCTGACAGCTCAGAGCCTGGAGGCTGCTTCAGTTTCTGTGTCTCCCTCTCTTTTCCTCCTCCCCCACTCACACTGTCTCTTTCTCCTCAAAAATGAATAAATGTTAAAAACATTTCCCTTTCCATCTTCAACTTATATGTGACACTCTTGGTGCTTCCTGCCATCTCCTCAACTGGGCCCACAATGTTTAACAAAGCTTGGCTCCCAAGGGCCCTCACCACTCAATATTCTTCATTGTCACCTAGCCACTTGGTCCTTTTTCATTTTCACAGAATGCTATGCATTCAAAGGGCCAGGTTTATAGAGAAAGGTGATAGGACCTGCTAGATATATGTTAAAAGTCCACTTTTTAAGAGGACACGTGACTAAAGCAGTAGGAAATAAACGTCTGTGTTGTCATTGTCTGAACTACTGAAATGATTTGTAGAGGAAGTGTAATTCAAATTTCAGGTCTCATCGTCAAAACAAAACATGGAATTTCAACCTATTACTTTTTCCTATGGGCCAAAATAAGGATAAAAAGTAAATGAAATAAATTGAAGAGAAAACTCTAGATCTATTTAAGTAGACAGTAAGTATATATTAAAATTTTTAAAGTCATTATGAAGTTCCCTCCGGTACTAGTTTCCATTAGAAAATATCCTTATAAAGTCATCATCTCATTAACAAGCATGAAATATTTCTTTTCTTTTATGCCTTTAGAAAATGTAATAAATCTGTCTCTAGGAGCCTGTAGGCTGACCCAAATTTTTAGATGTTTCATAGTCACTGAAGCTGACTGGATGTTATTATTCTCATCTCTAATATGATGAGTTTGCGAAAGGTTTAATTATTTCTAGTACTTTTCCAACCTCAAACATTCTCTATGTCATAATTTTATAGCACTAGAAAGAATCCTATGAAAATATAATCTTGTTAAATCATTCTGTTTCTTTTGGATCTTATATCTTTATGATTCCCATAAAATGTTAGGGCTTAGAATTACTTCAGAGTCCTTTGGAATCATGTTCCAATCCCTGGTGTTGCAGATTAAAGAATACACTCTGGAATGGTTGGGGACTGTTAAAATATCGATTTTCTCTGCTCTTTGAACCATCATCTTAACTTGAACTCCAGGACACTACACACTAGTTCCTCCAACATTGTGTCCTTTTGTTAGCTCTTTCTATCTCATAAAATTCTTGACACCAGGAAGGAGGAAGGCAAAACACAACTTTTATAATTTTTTTTCTCTTTTCTATTCTCATTCCTTTGATCTTCTTGTCCAGGCTAATACCTTTTTAAAAATCCATAACCTGAAAATGCTCCAATATTAATGTCCAGACAGTTTTTCCCATACCCTCTAAACTTTTATACCAAATTGTCAACCTGATATATTTTCT
This sequence comes from Crocuta crocuta, assembly GCF_008692635.1. Classification (NCBI taxonomy): domain Eukaryota; kingdom Metazoa; phylum Chordata; class Mammalia; order Carnivora; family Hyaenidae; genus Crocuta; species Crocuta crocuta. Next base: position 462,247 of record NW_027529203.1, on the reverse strand, counting down.
TGAATGCCTTTTACCATCTTCATTTAAACACGCACTCAAACTTTTGGTTTTTTCCCCTACTCCTACCTTAATTATTATCAGTCTGTTCTTCCAGTTGGTCAAGGCAAACAACTTGCATTTATCCTCAATTTCTCTCTTCCCTTACATCTAAACCAAAGCCTTCAGAAAATTCTATTGCTCCTACCAACACAATGTAATTGATACCTAACCACTTTTTATTAGTTCCATTGTTAGCATCTAACTGCCGTCATCTTTAGCCTGGTTTACTGACATGTAGTGCTACTTAATGATTCTGCCTCTGTTTCTGCCTCCAACATCAGCAAAAATGATACTGCTTAATTGTGAACCAGATTGTAACACTCTGTCAAACCTTCTCCTTAGAAGCTGCCTATATCACTAAGAACAGGAGCTCTAAAAATGTCTGACAAGAACCTAAAGTTCTGGTCTCCTTCTATATCTGACCTCATCACACAATCTCTCTACTCCTTCTCACGGCCACTTTATTGTTCTGTACAGTTTAAGTATTTCCTAACCACATTATTTAAATGTGAACTCTGTGTCTCCACCCAAGCACTCCCCATTCTCCCTTTTTCTTTGCCTTCCTTATAACACTTGTCAAGAACTTACTGTGTATTTTTATAATAATTAAAATAATAATAGATATTTTAATTATTTGTTTTCTAGGTTTTTTTTCCATTAGAATAAAAGTTCAAAGAAGGGATAAATTTTTATATCTTTTCTGCATTATTCTATCTCCAGGGCCTAAAGAGCACCTGACCCATAATAACTTTGTGTTTATCCTACCAATAATTAATTTTAGGAAACAAACCTATTTATGAAATACGTGTTTCAATGCTGTCTTATGATAACCTAATACTTTCTCTGAAAATACTGCAGCATTTCTTTAATATTACCTTCACAAATCCAAAGTGTACAATTATTATTGGACATTGTTGTTTTGTGTGATTCTGATTTTCAGGAAGGCACCTGGTAAAGAATTTTTATTGCTTGCATCCCAAACGCAAGAAAAAAATACAAAAAAAAAAAATCATCTCACCATGAGATACCCTCTTAATATTGTCAAGTGTAAACCTTGTGAACGATTTATATATGAGCTTTAAAAATTTAGTCAATTTTATAAAATGATGAAGTGCATTTGGTTTTGTGGGGTTTTTTTGTAAGTATAAGTTTATAGTAGGGATTATTACTGAAATTACTAACTCAGCTTTTCAAAGCTTACTTTGATTTTATACTTCATTTCTTTTAAAACGTTAATTGGCATTTGGAGATAATTTGATCCAAATATTTATTACCTAATAAAATTTATTTCTCAACATTCACGTGATCAGTAACACATTCTGATCAAAATTTGCTTCAGCATATTATACGTTATTCTCATACTTTATGAAAAAATAATACGTTATTCTCTTCAACATCATATACTTTAATCACAATGCATTATACTTAAATAAACAAATATTTCAGAAGGCTAAAATCATATCAACTGTTTTCTCTCCATAATGAAATGAAACTAGACATGAGTAACAGAAGGAATTGGAAAATTCACAAATTTGTGGAAATTAAGCAGCATACTTCTGGCCAACCAACAGATCAAAGAAAAGCTTAAAAGAGAAATCAGAAAATATCTTGACATCAGTGAAAATAAAAACATGATAGATCAAAACTTATAGACTATATAAGCAACAATACTAAGAGGCAAAGAATATATTAATAAACACTATTATCAAAAATGAAGAAAGATCTCAAACGATCTAACTTTAAACTTTATTGAACAAAAAAGGAACAAACTAAGTAAACCAAAAGTTAGCAAAAGAAAGGAAAAAGTAAATATTAGTGCATAAATAAATAGAATAGAAAATTTAAAAATCATAGAAAAATCAAATTGAGCTGGTTGTTTTGAAAAACAAAATTGACAAAAATTCATTAAACTGAAAAAACCAGAAGACTCAAAAAATTAAAATCAGAAATGAAAGAGGAGGCATTGCAAATAATATCACAAAAACAAAAATGGATCCATGAAAACTACTGTAAACAGTTATATGCTAACAGATTCGATAAGCTTGGAAGAATAAATAAGTTAAAAAATACAAGCTACAAGGAGAGAATCAGGAAGAAATAGAAATTTTAAACAGACTGATAACTAGTAAGTAGATTTCATCAGTTATTAAAAACCTCCAAAGAAAATCTTAAGACCACATGATTTCACTGGTGAATTCTACCAAAAATTTTAAGAAGCATTAATATAATCTTTCCCAAACGCTTTCAAAAACTTGAATTGGAGAGAACACTTCAAAACTCATTTTTAGGCCAGAATTACCCTCACACCAAAACCAGACAGACACCACAAGAAAAGTATAGGTTAATATATCTGATAAACATAAATGCAAAACTTCTCAGCAAAATGTTTGCCATCCAAATCCACAGGATCATATACCATGATCAAATGGCATTTATCCATTGGAAGAAAGCATGTGCCAACAAACACAAATCAATTAATGTGATAAACTGTATAAGTAAAATGAAGGACAAAAATCGCATGATTATCTCATTGAATGCAGAAAAATACTTTGATAAAATCAATAGCCTTTCATGATAAAAATTTTCAACAAATAAGGTATTAATGGAATGTCCCTTAATATAATAAAGGACATATAATTAGCCCCAAATTAACATCATTCTCAATAATGAAAAGACAAAAACTTTCCTTTGTAGATTAAGAGCAAGACAAGAATGCCCCTTCTCACCACGTACATGCAACATAGTATTAGAATCCCTAAACAGAGCAATTAGGAAAGAAAAAGAAATAGGCATCCAAATTGGAAAAGAAATAAATATTGAGAGAGGTTCAAGACAAAGGTAATATGACCTCTGGTTAAATACAAGACACAGAGATGGATCCTTGGCTCTGACACAGAATTTAATCATTTATAATTTGTCACTTTAAGCAAATTACTCAACATCTCTATGCTTCCTTTTTCTCATTTATAATGGGAATATTATAAAGCTGTAAAGCTAGTATGCCTCTGCCTAGAGTAGCAAACAAAAAGTGCTACTATAAAATATTAACTAATTTTGTAATTACAATAGTTAAAAATGTACTTTCTCTGCCTACCAAGTACTATTGTCTTCATTTATTTTCCTGGATATTTTTGCTAGCATCAAATTATTTTTATTGTCTATAGATTCATTCTAAGTAAGAAAAGAAATTCCTTGGAATTACTCCATAGACAATGCAGAATTTTCTCTTTAGTTTACCTTATAATCTATTTCAATTCCTGTGCCATCTTCTTAGATTGTCAGTTGGGGTATTGTTGATAACAAAGTAAATTAACAGATTGACAAATGAATCTGGACCATGGAAGTGAGCATCCTGGAAGGAAATTCTATTCCTTGCTAGTTCTCTTTATGGACAGTGGAACCATGATAGTAGTGGTCAGATATCAGTATTTAGCTTTTTCTGGGTATCCACAGTTTGATTTCCATGATGGCTGAAAAATGTATCAAGTAATACTGCCTCAATGGGTTTTTTTGTTTGTTTTTTAACTTGTATGTCTAGTGGAAGAATCATGGAGGCTGGCAGGATGAGCTGATTTTCAATGCTGGGGATCTCCACTGGCTATTAAAAGGAAATTCCAAGTAGTATGTTCTGGTCACACTCTATGTTCCTGCCCCAAGTTATTTCTCTTCCAATTAATTGTTGCCAGAAGTCTTGTGCCAGGACATCATTTATTTATAGCCCAAAATTCTATCTTGCAGGCTCAGGAGAAGGATTTATTAGCAATAAAGCAAGGTGTCTCTTTTATTCAATTGACAGATTTTAATACCTTTACGTGTTGATCTAACTTGCATTATATTTAAAAGATTATTTGGTGATTCTGGGTTCTCATAATGATACCGGATTCTCTACATTGTATATAATTTTCTTCATTTTATTGTAGACTTGGAGGCATAGGTGGTTTTATCACATAGTTCACTATCTTTTCTCTTATTAGTTTTAGAGGGAGGATAGTGAGAACCATAGATTTGGCATAAATTCCAGCTCTACCTAGGACCTTGGTTGGTTATTTAATCTCAGTGTTTCTAATAAAATGAACTTAATGACAATGACTATAGAAAAGATATGAGTTTAAATGAATTAGTATATGTAAAAACATGTGGCAGTGGCTGACACATAATAAACACCATGTAAGTTTTTGATGTACTTATTAAATTGAATAGCTACTTAGTGTTCTAGCATGTCAGTGTACTTATTTAACCATTCTATTTGCAAATTTATTTTTAAATTTTGGTATTATAAATCACACTACATTATAAATACAAATATTTTGATATATCACTGACTTTTTGGAATAAAATATAGAATAAATTCTTAGACATGAAATTAATGCATTAAAAGTATATGTATTTTTAATATTCTTAAATATTTGAGACATTTCTGAGAAAAACTGAGAAATATCCTTCCAGGCTTGGCAAGCAAATTTATAATTCTACTATTGATATATAAAAGAAGTCATTATACACCATTCTCATTAACAGTGGATAATACCATTACAAAAATTAAAATAAATGTGCTAACTTGAGTGTAAATCCTCATTTGATACACATATTATCTTATTCTTGTAATTTGTATTTTATTACCAACAAAATGAAAAATCACTTTATTTCCTGATTATAAAATCTATGATACATATTTTGTGTTAATTATGTATTTTTTTCTTGATACAGTCTACCTAAATGAAAACATAATTAAATGGAAATGTATAACTTTAAATCTTCTGTTTTCATTCACCATTTTTTATAAGTAATACCATGAATATAATAAATCACACATTATGTAAATCATATATTTGTGATTATATAAATCATATATTAGTTTTATGCTATTAAAATTATTTCACATCTGAATGAATGTCTTCTGTAACTTCTATCATAGATGGTGAGTTAATCATTAGTGGTTTACCTCCAGCTTTGAACAGGATACTACTACACCTTAATGTAGTCTCTTTTATTATTGAATATTCCTAATTGTTAAGTGTATTTTATATTGACTCTAATATCTGTCTATCCAAACAAGTAATTCAAGTTCTACCTCTGTAATTTAAATAGAATAATTATATTTCTCATGTATGTATCTATTTTTATTCTTTAAAATTACTTCTAATGCTCTCCTTAATCTTTTACTTTCAATGTTAAAAATTTCTGGTCCCTAAAGTTTTCTTAATATTATATGATTTTCTACAATTTTAGAGTTCTGAGTATACTGTATTTTAATGCTTAATCTTTCAAACAAAATGTTATGAGCATTAATCTTGATAATATTCATGTGTTCAACTATAAATTACATTCAAAATATCTTTTCATAATGGTTAAGTATAAGGTCCTTGGAGCAGAGAGACATTGGTTTTATACCAGAGTGCTGCATTACTTACCTTGTTACCTTTAGGAATATACATAATCTGACTATCAGTCTTTCCAATTGTAGAATGGAGGTAATAACTTTTTTCCTTATAGAGTTTTCATAAGGATTAAATAAGAATGTATTTGGAAAATAATTATCACAATATTTGCTTCATAGTGTAAGCTGGTTGTTGTAGGGCTTTATGGGATGTGGGTATGATTAGCTTAAACATGTCTTTTCTGTTTTATGAGTTTAGACAGTTCCAACAATATATTAGATTATTGCTGAAGTTACATCATTTACATGATCTTATTTGGGTCAAATTCTTTTTTTCTATCAGGAACAGAGTTTGAGTGCCTGGGTGGGTTCAAGCCCCATGTTGGGATCCATGCCTGTCTGGCATGGCACCTATTTAAAAACAAAACAAAACAAAACAATAGAATCAAAGTACCCACACTTTAACATATGGATTAAAAAAATCAAATGCAACAAGTTTCTCAGTATGAAACCTACATTTCTGAGTAAAGAATTGTTACAGATTTGGAAATGTATGCAAAAAGAGTTTACAAAACATTAATGCTAATAGCTTTTAACTGAATATAGCTGCCTGTTTGTGAGCATCCTTCATTCATTTCACTTCCTTAGATGTTACAGTGGCTTCTCTGAGAATCCTTCCCTGGATAATTCTACCTTCAAATTGATTTCATATCCTTTCTTTCATCTTTTTCTTGTCTATTTTAGCAGGAAAAAAATAGTCTCAACTGACCATTTTTATTCCCCTAAGATTGGTTTGGCTCATGCTGATATCCATACACTCAAGGAAAACTTTTTAAAATAAGTAACTTGTTACACAACATATTTTCCCAAGGAAAATTGTGTTTCTAAGAAGAATCTGGGGGAAACTGTGTCTATAATAACATTTTAAGTTGTGGGAACACTAAGTTGTAAACTTATAGTAGCTGCTACTGTACTTCTGATAGAAGTATCAAAATTTAATCATATTGCGCTTCTACTAAATTCTCCTTGGATTTATCACAAAAACTATTGTCAAGCCATATTTGTTTCATCAACTCCCTTGTATTGTTTAACCTAAAGTCTATGAATTTTCATTCATTTTTTGGTTATGTTTTATCATTTTGTTTTTAATCTAATATTCTGAACAATACTTCAAGTATCTTTATCCTGAGCTTACCACATTGCCTAATGTTTTCTCCATTCCTGTTGAGAAATAATTTCAGATTACAGGTCTCTCTATTTTCTGGAAATTGGAAATGCTACTAAAGAAAACTTAGAACTCTTTAAGTGCATTACATTTATGGAAATATCTGAATGTAGATGAGTCTGACATTAATTCTTTATCTTGCCACTGGATTGATATGTAAATTTGTAGTAGGAAAAGCTTATTTATTTATTGTTTTCTGCTTAAAGGTCCATAGAAAACTTTTAAAATTAAACTGCTTTTGTTTATTTGTTTAATACCTGTTTGATATATAATTGACAGGCAACATTGTATTAGTTTCAAGTATACAACATAACAGCTCAATATGTGTATATTTTGTGAAATGATCACCTCAACAAGCCTAAATAAACTACTTTTTTAAATTGATTTGTTGTAATTCTCACTAAATTTGTGATTGATATGTTTTCCATTCTTAGTTTAATGGAATATCAGTTCTTAAATTCTAGATAGCTTAAAAACAATGAAATGCCTAGAATTTAGAGAGATAGCTGAGGAGACATAATTATACATTTAGCAGTGTTTCTAAAAGAAAAATATAATGTTGTATGAAGAGGAAAGGATATGGAAAAAGTATTATTGTTTTTCATTAGTATTACTCCCTTACAGGAAAATAAAGTAAATAAGTAGAATAAATAGATCAATGTTAGGAGTTTTTACTTACTAAAGTTATTTAACTCTCTCATGGTATTTATAAATTCTTATGTATACAAATGGCAGATAAATGAAAATACCTGTGATATTACTTCTAATAGAGTAAGTTTAATGTTAGTTTTATTTATTATTCCCATTAAAACAATTATCCAAGATCAAAAATGAATAACCCAGCCTGGATATGTGCAAATCTGATCCAGATATCAGTATATTTTTCAAGTTCATAAGAAGCAATTCAAAAATAAGAGAAAGATATAGGTGCTAGAAATAACAGGAAATTTATAAAGAAATAATAGAATAACAGTTGACAGTTCAACTGTGACAATGAAAGCTAGAACACTGTGGAAAAAGATCAACAGTGTGCTGAGAAAAAAAATTGCTAATTTACATAGAAATATATTCACACATAAGTCTATTTTTCACACACAAAAAGGGTGACTAGCATGGAGAAAGAGAAAGAGAGATTATCAGAAAAGCAAAACATACACACACACACACACACACACAAAACAGAAATGATCATACCACTTTTAAGTAAGAACTTCCAAAATATACACCCAAGAAGAAAAGATCCAGCAGAAATATAGTTGATTCAAAAAGGAATATTCTTACATAAAAATGCAAATTAAGAACAAATTAGATAAAATAGTTTAATCTATAAGATAGTGTAGAAATTAATATAATCATATCATATAACAGTCAGTCTAAAGAGCATGTATGGATTGATAGAACAAACACTTTAAAAGAAGTTTTTTAAATATGAATAAAAATATATATGAACTATGGAACAAATCCAACATGAGATTATGAAAAGCATATCTACATTTTACATTTAAACATGCCTAGGGCACCTGGGTGGCTCAGTCGGTTAAGTGTCTGACTTCAGCTCTGGTCATGATCTTGCAGTTTGTGGATTCATGTGGTTTGTGGGTTCACATGGTTTGCGGGTTAAAGCCGTGCTATGGACTCAGTGCTGATAGCTCAGAGCCTGGAGCCTGCTTCACAGTCTGTATTTCCCTCTCTTTCTACCCCTCCCAGCTCACGCTTAGTCTTTCTCTCTCAAAAAAATAAATAAATATTATTTTTTAAAACATAAACATGCCCAGATATACAAGAGAAATAGCATGTTCATGGACAAGAATACTTATTGGTTAATTTTTAATTTGATCTATTATTTCAGTGTAGTGTCAATCAATATCCCAAAAGTTTACTAAGAAATTTGATAAGATGACTGCAAAATTTGATTGGTGGGCCAAATGCTGGCTGTGATGATACTAAACAAAGCCTGGGACTGACATGCCCTCAGAGATATCAAGACTAACTTTGAAGACACAACTAGGAGAAGAGTTATTCCTACACCATTTTAAAAAAAAGATGGAAGTCAAACTTTAAAATACTTATTAGAAAACATAGTAGAAGATTGTGACTTCACTCTGGGGAAGATTTGTTTTAAATATACAAATAAATATACACAAATAATATACACATTCAAAATATTAAACCTAGAAAAAATATCAAAATATTTGACTAAATTAATAATAATTTTTGACAGCTAAAACACCATAAAATGTAAACAAAATCACAAAATAGAACACAGTTCTATTCCTCACAATTAATTCACAGTTTCCACACATAAACAATACAAAGTTAACTTATGTTTAAACCCCAAAACAAAATTATTGCACTAAACTATACATTCTAAATGTCTTGCATATGACTATAAAACAGAATACTATATAAGAATATACAGTGAAAGAAAGTGAAAGAAGTCTGACAATCCAATTTATTTATATCTTTGTTCCTCACAATTACCTTTCGTAAAAGAAAACTTGAAAGACAGACAGAAACAGGATAATTTAAAAAGTGAACACAACAAAGCAAAAATAACCAAGTAGATTGCCTTAAACTAAAACTTTTCTGCAGGAAACACTTAGCATAATGAAAAGACAACCAGTGGAAAGGGAGAAAATATTTTCAAGCAGTATATGTGATAAGAGGTTAATATTTTTAAAATATAAAAAGGAACTCCTATAACTCAATAACACAAAAATCAAATCATTCAATTAAAAAATGAACAGAGAACCTGAATAGGCATTTTTTTTTCCAGAAAAGATATACAAATGAACAATATGTGTACGAAAAAGTGTTCAACATCATTAATTGTGAGGGAAATGAAATCCAAACCACAATGAAATATCAACTCAAGACTATTAGGTGTCTATCACTTAAACACACATACACACACACACACACAAGATAAAAGTAGAGGTTAATGTGCTCATAAATGTTAATGTGCTCATAAAAGACACAAGTATATGAGTCTAAAAGGAAAAAATGAAACCATGTAGAAAACTGAGAAATCTGTGGCATTTGTGTATTCAACAGACTTAAAACAAAAATTGTAGGAGATAAAATAAACCCTAGGTAATGCCACAAAGTGGAGATATAGAAACCTAGACAAAGAGAGAAAATATATAAATAAGTTTCTAAAGAAAGTATTAATGGAGAGTGTCTTCTAAATGTAGTGATTGTGGTTGGAGGATAAGGATACGTCCTATTTGTGGCTTGGCTGGGTCTGGGGCTGGGATGAATGTAACAGAGAGTCAGTCAGGTGACTCTAGGATGGAGGAAAGTATATGGGGATGAGAATAGCAAAAATCAGTAGCTTATAATGTGTGGTCCTGCATCAATAGCATCCGCATCACCAGGGAACTTGTTGGAAATGAAAATCCACAATTTTTGGTACCAAAAGCAAACCCACTGAATCTCAAGCTTTGGAAACAAGGTCCAGCAATATTTTTAACCATCCCTCGGGTGATTCTGAGCTTGGCTAACATTTGATTACCAATGCCACAAACAAACTCCTAGACACAAGGAAGAACATCTTCCTGTCACATATAATACAAGTTATTTTTTAACCAGTTATTTCCCTTTTGAGTTTGTGCATGACTTTAACTATTTTGAAATGCAGCTATTACATTTTAACTCCTTTAACTATATTTTAAAACTGCATCTAATTTTTTGAATATAAGTTTCTCACAGAGTAAAATTCCACATATCTAAAGAAATAAAGAAATAAAATACTGCCCGCATCCCAGGAGCTCTCCTCTTATGCCTTCCAAGTAACTATCTCCTAACTCCAACTCTCAAAGTAAAGGTTGTCCTTATTTTTACAAATTAATTTTGTTTTCCTTTAGTTGACTTTCATATGAATGAAATTTTGTAGTATGTTCTCTGTTAAGTTTATTGTTTTTTATCCATGTTACAGTTGTGAGTTGTTTTTAATGTTTTCAAATTTTTATTTAAATTCTAGTTAATTAACATATAATACAACATTGGTTTCAGGAGCAGAATTTAATAATTTATCTTTGCATATAACATCCAGTGCTCATCACAAGTGCCCTCCTTAATACCCATCACCCATTTACCACATCCCCTCAACCACCTCCCCTCCAGCAACCTTCAGCTTGTTCTCTATATTTAAGGGTCTCTTTTTTTTTTCTCTTCCCCTGTCAGAGTCCAGCTCCAGCTGGGTCCAGGGGTCACTGAAGGATGGACAGTGTAGGCAAGGAAGTGAGAGAGCCATGAGAATCTTTCTGGTCACCAGGCAGGCACCTCTGTCCTGTCAGTTTTGATGTCTTTATTTATAGGTCAAATGTTAACATGCTATCAGAAAATGGAAATTTTACAATGGATAATTCTTTGTGATAAGGTGTTTTTGGAAAATGTACAGAAACAGGTTTTACAAAGTATTCTTGCAGAACTGCTCCAATTACAGTGAGGCGAGTAAGAAAATAACAGGGTGTTCACATTTTAATAACACTAAGATTAAGTCATAGGTTTGTAGATACCCTTATCCATCCTCATCACAGCTGCCAGGGTAAGGGAAGGTGTTTGTGCAATGGAGGCCTTAGGGAAGGGACTGCCATACATCACCAGTTAGCAAAGGTTTATATGGTAACTTATGTTCTGCTCTTATCTGTTCCTTCTCTCTAAGTTAGGCTCTTTGTCTCCAGGCAAGACTTGATTTTCCAGTTATATTCTTTATGGCACCAGAGAGCCAACCATACCTTTAAAGAGTTTAGCCCATTTCCAATACATAGAATAGCCTCTATGAGTGCATTTACCTTGGTGTCTAGTTTTATGATCTCTTGAACAGCTAGGGCATGAGAGACATTTTTGGTTAGCTGATTTACATGTTGAGCTGTATGAACATCTTGGACTAACGCAGCATAGAAACAGAATTGTACATGTAAAGGTCAATCTTTTATGAGTAAGGGTCATTAGTCTGTTCATAGCTCAAGGGAAAGTATGGAGGGAAACAGGACCTGCTGGAGCCACGATGTCTGTTCCCATAATCGAAAGAAGAAGTTCCTACAATAAGTTCCTTCACAAGGTGCAATCATCATACCAGGGCCAGAATAAGAGGACAAGTCACTCCCAATATTGATCAACAAGGTACTTTGGGGGGTCAGTGCTCAAGCAGAAATAATTGAGTGGGGGTGGATATCAGTCGTCATCTGATTGGCAAGAGACCATGCAAACTTGCTTTAACCTCACCAGGAGTTTTCTCGACTAGTGGGCTCAACTTGGCTCCCAACATTCCCCTATATTCATCTGTTTTGTTTCTTAAATTTCACACATGAGTGAAATCATATGGTATTTGTTTTTCTCTGACTGACTTATTTCACTTAGCATAATACACTGGTCCCATCCACTCATTGCAAATGTCAAGATTTCATTCTCTTTGATGGCTGAGTATTCCATTTTCTGTATATACACTACTTCTTCTTTATGCATTTATCAGTCAATGGATACTTGGGCTCTTTCCATAATTTGACTATTGTTGATAATGTTGCTATAAACATCAGGGTGCATGTGCCCCTTCAAATCTGTGCTTTTGTATCATTTGGGTAAATATCTAGTAATGCAATTGCTGGGTCGTAGGATAGTTCTATGGTTAACGTTCTTTTTTTTTTTTAATTTTTAAATGTTTTTATTTATTTCTGAGAGAGAGAGAGAGAGAGAGAGAGAGAGAGAGCATGAACAGGGGAGGGTCAGAGAGAGAGGGAGATACAGAATCTGAAACAGGCTCCAGGCTCTGAGCTAGCTGTCAACACAGAGCCTGGTGCAGGCCTCGAACCCACGAACTGTGACATCATGACCTGAGCTGAGGCTGGACACTTAACCGACTGAGCCACCCAGGTGCCCCTATGTTTAACTTTCTGAGGAAACTCCATACTGTTCTCCACAGTGGGTATACCAGTTTGCCTTCCCTTCAACAGTGTAAGAGTTTTCTCCTTTCTCCACATCTTCACCAATATCCAATATTTCCTATGTTGTTTATTTTAGCCATTCTGACAGGTGTAAGGTGGTATCTCATTGTGGTTTTGATTTGTATTTCCCTGATGATGAGTGATGTTGAGCATTTTACCATGTGGTTTGACCATCAGGATGCCTTCTTTGGAAAAAGGTGTTTATGCCTCTGTCCATTTCTTAAAAAAGATTATTTGTTTTTTGGGTCTTGAGTTTGATAAGTTCTTTATAGATTTTGGATACTAACCCTATATTAGATATGTCATTTGAAAATATATTCTTCCATTCTATAGGCTGCTTTTTAGTTTTGTTGATTATTTTGCTGTGCAGAAGTTTTTATCTTGATGAGGTCCACATAGTTCACTTTTGCTTTTGTTTCCCTTGCCTCCTGAGACACATCTCATAAGAAGTTGTACTGCAAGGTCAAAGAGGTTGCTGCCTGTGTTTTCCTCGAGGATTTTAATGGTTTCCTGTCTCACATTTAAGTCTTTTATCCATTATGAATTTATTTTTGTGTATGATATATAAAGAAGTCCCAAAAGACACCACCAAAATTTGCTAGGACTGAAACATGAATTCAGCAAAGTTGGAGGATATAAAATCAATGTACAGAAATCTGGGAGAATTTAACTTTAGCTAAAGACATGGCTGTGTACTGTTTGTATGAATATATAAAAATTATATTTCTATTCTAATGATAGATCTCATTTAGGCAAATTTCAATTTGAGGCAAATATGAATGATGCTACTATGAGCTTTCCTGCACTTGTCTCTTGTTTGCTCTTTGTAAAGATATATATAATATAATATAATATAATATGTAAAATGTTATATATATAACACATCACTCTGTGTACACCTATTTTTTTCACATTTACTCTGACAAATATGTAGCAGCATTTCATTTTGGTTTAATTTATATATACGTTTACTACTAATATTGAAAGCTAGAATTTTTAATGGCCATTTATTATCTTCTTATGTGAAAAATCTATTTAATCTCTTGTAATATATATATAGATATGGCAAGTGTTTGTATGAAATATACACATTTATAACATAGGCATATACATATACATTATACATCATTGACATAGTATTTCTTGGTTTGTTAGGTATTCCTACTATGCCCTACTTGCTGGTTATGGGTATTAAAAATATTTTGTCCTATTCTATTACTTGGTTTTTACTTTCTAAATGTAAATATTGATACAATAATCATTCTGTATTTATTTCTGTTAATTTTAGTATATGTTTTTCAGTTTTCAGTTTTTAGTAGCATAGAATCATTAACCATTCTATTATATTTTAATTCCCTTCATAAGAATTATCAAATGATTGACTTTTTTCTTTACAAAACATATCTTATGTTTCATCAGTCCATGAATTGTACATCTCCATTCTTTGTTCCTTCTAGCAGCATCTCATCTCTAGAGAAGGGAGGGTTCCCTATTTTTCAACTCCTCTTTTGGAGTATCAACTCTTTTCATATGTGTCATATGAATGTTTTTTTCACTTTCACTGAGAAATGTTGTTTCTTTGGTATTGGATATTGAAATACTCAGCCAGAGTTAGGTAGACCCCTGTTCAAATCTGTAAGGCTTTGATTAAATGTGAAAATGATATTAGGTTTATAGAGGCTTTAATTGCCTACTTAAATGGAGATACAGTAATTGTAAACTTGAGTCAGATACGTTTCGTATTAATAGCAGATCTTCTTTCCATTTATTTTGTTAATATCTATTGTTTCTGTTGCTCAAAAGTAGTTCCCTAATTGGAAATTGTTTTCTCTACTAGAAAATTTTTCATTTATTAGATCAAAACTTTGGAAGATACTTTGGAATAGTACTTACTCTCATGTATCCTGAGCTAAAATTGCACACTAGGATATGTGACCTGTGATCTTTTTTTTTTTTTTCCCAATGCACACCTAAAGTTTAATTTGGATTTCACCACATTTTCTCATACTCTAGCTCAGTGCTCTAGGACCTTCTTGATTTCAGCTTCTGCTGCTTAGAGTTTGAGGATGTGAATGTATTTATTTTAGGGGACAGATCTGTTTGTTTCTATGTGTCCTTTATTTGTTGCTGATTGAAGCGTGATTCATAAGACCTTGGGCATATCTCTAAATGCAGTCTTGCATTTTGTTTCTTGCAGACATTCCTCAAAGTTTCTTATTAATGATGTAAGAATGATGCATGCTTCGAACTATATCTTTCATGTGCCTAATTATCTCACCCAAAATGACCATTTAGTCAAGTCAGTTTGCTATCACAAAAATATCAACAGTTGAGTGGCTTAAACACAATAAAAATTCATTTATCACTGTTCTACAGGCTAGAATTCCAAGATCAGGGTGTCATTTTAGTTAAGTTCCAGTTAAGGCTCTCTTCCAGGATGTAGACTGCTCCCTCATGACTATTAGAAGAATATTAATGCCATTCATGAGGGCTCTACCCTTCTGATGTCATTTAATCCTGAATTTTAATTACATCACAAAGGCCCTACCTCCCAAAACAATCATGTAAGGGGTAGGGTTTCAACGTATGAATTTGGGAGAGACACAGACATTCATTCTACAAGAATTGGTTAATGACAATGTATATTTCACAAAATTGCTAGGTTAACACTAATAAAGTGCTTTAAAAACTATTTTAGGGGCACCTGGGTGGCTCAGTTGGTCAAGCATCTGACTTTGGCTCAGGTTATGATCTCATGGTTTGTGGGTTTGAGCCACACGTAGGGCTCTGTGCTGACAGCTAGCTCAGAGACTGGAGCCTGCCTCAGATTCTGTTTCTCCCTCTCTGACCCTTCCCTGCTCATTCTGTCTCTCTCTCTAAGAAATAAACAAAACTTTAAAAGTTATTTAAAAAACTATTTTTTTGTGAAAGTAAAGGGGAAAAATAGTCTCCTGCATTTACATATAGTCTATAGCAGCTTTTGTGGTACATTACTGGAGTTCAAGAGACACGATGGCCCACAATTTCTAAAATAATTACTATCTAGCTCTTCAGAGAAAAAAAAAATCAATGCAGATCTTTTCTGTAAAGGAAAATATTAGGTATTCAGCTGTTTTAAATAGGTTGTAGTCTCAATCATGCTAATTTGACTGGAAGAGCAGAGTAGTGAGAGCCACACATTAGGAAGTTAACAAAGTCGGTATTTGTAACTGTTAAAATATCTTACCATGCGTGATTGAAACTGAATTAATAACATGAGAGTAAGGGTACTCAAATTGTGTTTGTTAAGGTGTGCATAAAATGAATAACTTAAAAGTCTTTTTGTATCTATCAGAAATACCTAAATATAAAACTTTTATACAATTAGTTTTAGCATACATGAATGTTAAGTATTTTCATTAAATATTCTTTCTTATTTTGAATCAATTATTCATCTTAACAAAGTCTTAAAATTATAATCAAACATGGGTCAACAAGTTAGCTATATTTTCCCTCATTTGCTTGCATTTGCTGCTTATTTCACTTTTCTCGTCCTTGAAAAGTGTTCCTAGAAACCATTTATTTCTCTTCCCATAAGAATGAAAGGCAAAATACTCTTCCAATGGGTGACGCCTTTGTGTGGCCTATCCTTCAAGTACAATAGCTTCACTCTTACATGAAAGTACAAGCAAATGAATTTACATGAATAAAATAAAATATCCAACTAGTTCTACTGCATTATTTTTACACAGAATTACTTTGGAAATTTTTGACACTTCATTAGAGAATTGACCCAAAGAACTTACTGAAATAATAATAAAAATAAAACATCTATGTTCTTCCATTCTTTTTTTTTTTTTTTTTTTTTTTTTTTTTTTCCTTTTGTTTTTTTTTTTTTTTTTTTTTTTTTGGTTTTTTCCTTTGGTTTGTTTGTTTGTTTGTTTGTTTCTTTTTTTTTTAGGGACACATGCACCTTGTAAGGATAACAGAGTTAGTTTGTTTTATAGAAATCCCATTATGATTTCCATTAAAGTAAAAGTTACTTAGCTGATTTAAGAGATTTTCTGCTTAAGAATTTGTTTAGGGGTGCTTGGTGGCTCATTTGGTTAAGTCTCCAACTTCAGCTCAGGTCATGATCTCACATTTCATGAGTTCAAGCCCTGCATCAGGCTCTGAGAGCCTGGAGCCTGCCTCAGATTCTGCGTCTCCCACTCTCTCTGTTCCTCCCCTGCTTACACTCTCTCTGTCTCTCTCTCAAAAATAAAATAAATAATATTTTTCTGAAAAAGAATTTTAGTTTAAAGTATCTGGGTTATGTATAAATGGTTCTGTTACTTTTATTTATTTTTTATATAAAACAATAATAATTTATACTTGGATTTTGTTTAATATTGCATTTATTCAGTATTCTTGACATTTCATACCAATCTTTTCTCCCCAGAACTACACCCCTTTTGTTACACTCCATTGATATTATCCTTTCATGTTTCAATAAATATTAGAAGCAATCAGAAAAAGACCTTCAGGTTCTGCCTGCATACCTCCTATTAACTTCCATTTTTTACCCAACTAACTAACTCAATCTCTCTTAAATATTGGTGCCTTCCACCACAGCTAATGCCTCTACTACCTTTGGACAGAATCCCAGATGTCTGTCTCCCCTACTCAGATACATTAGTCTAGAAGCCATCTTCTTTCTTGTCATGATTATCAATCAACCTCCCTAAACAGGTCAGTCCATCTTTTCACAACCATCTTCTGACAAACTCCAAAGAGCTCCTTAGTTTCTACATCATATTGCTGTTCTTCATGAAGTAAAACTTAAGAGATATTTAGACAAGTACTTCATAAATTTTAGATTGGATCATTTGGGGATTTTGATAAAATCAGATATTCCTTCAGTAGGTCTCCATGGGGTCTGATAGTCTGCATTTTTCTTAGAGAGACAGCGTGAGCAGTGTAGGGTCAGAGAGAGAGAGAGAGAGAGAGAGAGACACAGAACCTGAAGCAGGCTTCAGGCTCCAAGCTAGCTGTCAACATAGAGCCTGACTGCAGGGTTCCAGCCCAGGAACCATGAGATCATGACCTGAGCGAAATCGGCTCTTAACCGACTGAGCCACCCAGGTGCCCGTGATAGTCTGTGTTTCTAATGAGACTTCAGGTGAAATTCTGATGCTACCAAGTCAGAGACTACTCCACTGTGAATTTTTTTAACGTTTATTTTTGAGAGAGAGAGAGACAGACAGACAGAGAGCAAGCAGCAGAGGGACAGAGACAATGAGACAAAGAATCTGAAGCAGACCCCAGGATCTGAGCTCTCAGCACAGAGCCTGACACAGGGTTTGATCCCACAAACCATGAGATCATGACCTGAGCTGAAATCAGACACTTAACCAACTGAACCACCCAAGCACCCTGTATCTTTTTTTTTATTTTTAATGTAAGACTACTATACTTTGAACACCCAAGAGTTTTCTACATCCTTCTCATTCTCTCTTGACTCCATACAAATAAATATTTATGCCCACCACTCCACAGAAACATCTTTCCTAATGGCTGTTTAAATCCCCATTGCTAAACCTGATTGTTAATTAAGTCAACCTAATCCTTCATTTTACCTTAGTCTTAGCAGCATTTGACACACTTTGTATTTCTGAAACTTTTTTTCACTCAACTTCTTATATACTACACTCTTGTTTCTCCTGCTTCCTTACTCTTTGGTTGTTCCCTCTCAATCCCTTTTCAGAATTCTTTTTATCTCTATAATTCCTACTGGATATTGACATGCACCAAAGAATTAAATTTCAAAGCTCTCTTCTCTATCCACCTTTATTCACTCAGAGATCACATCCAGTCCCTGGATTTGAATATTATTTATACACTAGAGAATATCAACTTAAATCTTCAGTTTAGACATCACTTCCAAACTTCAGACCACTATGACTAACTGCTGACAACACACGTTCCTTGTATGTATAATAGGTAACTCAAAACCAACATGTTTGAAACTGAATTCCAGTTTCTTCTCCTAAGTCTTGTTTTCTCATCCAAGAAAAAAATCAATCAATCAAACAACTTACTACCTCATTTTCTGGTTGCTCACATAAAACAAAACAAAACAAAAGTAAAAGAAAAACACAAAACAAACAACAACAATAACAAAAACACTGAGTTATCCTTATCTTTTCTTTCTCTTTTAAATCCATCAGCAAATCTAGCAGTCTTTATTTCCAACATATAGTTAGAGTCTGACCTTCCTCTCACTGTCTTCTTCATTAGCATCTTAATCCAAGTCCCATAATTCTATGTCTGGAATATTGCAGTAGTCTAAAAACTGGTCTCTCTCTTTTCCTTCTTGCCTATCAACAATCTACTTTTAAGGCAATCTTTTAAAAATGTGAGATTATGCCAGACCTGAGCCCAAAATGCTCCATTGAATTTTCCTAAAAAATAAAGTAAAAGGAACAAACGCGCAAATTTCTGAAATAGCTCATTCAACCTTACTTCTAACCTTCCTTCTCCAAACTTCTCACCCTTTGCATCCCCTTGTGGTCAGTCCTTCAGCTTTCTTTCTTCTTTTGAACAGTGTAAGCACACTTTTGAGGCAAAGTCTTCACACTTGCTGTTGTCTCTGCTGAAGTGTTCTTTGTTCATTTATTCATTCACGCATTCATTCAACAAATATTTATGGGAAGTCTGTTGTGGGGCAACTGCATTCTATTTACTTATGAAAGGTCATTTAACAAAACAGATAAAATTAACTCACTGAGTGGACCTTACGTTTGAATGAAGACAATAAATCATAAACATAGCTAATCCTTGTGATAATATATATTCTTTAGAAGGTAGTGTGTACTTAAAAAATAAATAGTACATCAAGGTGAGGGGAATTGGGTGTTCAAATTACTGTTTTGCAAGATAGCCATAAGACTCTATTTGTTCTCTCTACAGGTTTCAGTTATTCCCCTTGTCATTGAGGTTTTCCTTGACCACCCTGTACAAGATAACCATACCCTCCAGAACTCCTTGTTTGAAATACACTGACACTTTTTTCTCCATTTATCACCAATATCACCATATATTGTCATTAAACATACTATATATTTGTTTACTTTTCTTTTACATCTATTCTATTTTTATGTAAACTCCTGACTTTATGAGATCAAAATCTGTTTTCTGTGTTACTATATTACTTGATGCAAAGTAAATGAATAATGGCAAACAAAATTAATCTAAATTGTTAGATGAGAGTATTGTTTTACTGACTTCATATCTGTGGGAAAGAATATTTTTTAAATAAGAAAAGTCTGAGAGCTTGATTAATTTGGGAGTCTAAGTATATGTGTTTATATCCCTTTCCATTACACATTCCATTAAAATGAACAACCATGGCATTGCTGGGGAATACATTGGGGACCATTATCAAACTTTTATTTTTCAGGAATTCTGAGAAAATTGTGAGGTAATTGTATTAGATAGATTAAAAAGCCAAGACAGAAAAAAACATGCTTGAAACATTTCACTATAAAATATTTTGGCAGTTAAAAGAGCAGTTCTTCTTATTTTGAAATCTTGGAGAGATTCCAAGCTTAGAGTCCAACTTGTAAGAGTGGGTCACTAGGCAATCTTTAGGAAAATTAATTTTAAAACTCCAGTTGGAAGAGTTGGGGTAACTATTTTAGAAAAGATCATAGTGCAGACAAGAAGTCTAGATAGGAAATCAAAGAAAATACAAAGATAGGCTAATCTTCAATAAGGAGGACTTAGAGGAGAAAAAGATTAAAAAAGGAACCCAGGAATAGCTCTCAAAGTGAGGATTCTGACAAAGGAAAATCCTGAAGTAAGCACAGACAATGGTAATGATAATCAGAGTTTTATGGAACTTAAGGCTGCTAGAAAATATGACATAATCTCATCCTGGGAAGATCAGGTGTCAAATATATCCACCTACCTGCCCATCATGAAACACTCTTATGATCAGAAAAGTGAAATCCTATATAAGAGTCTACATTTACTAACATTTAGAGCAGAAATTCTGAATTCAACAAAGATAAGGACTATTCCCTTTGCTTGTGACATCAGTTAACAGACCAAATTACCTTATATTTGAATGGAAGTGATAAATCGTTGAGAAAGCTGAACTAATTAAGGAAAAAAATAAACCTTTTTTCTGAGCATCCTAAAGGATACTATGACAATTGTTAAAAATTTTATATTTCTCAGGAATTAGATCCATGATAACTAATTTAAAATTTGCAGGCCTAAAAAAGAGCATGTATAATGATTAGTATGTGTGTTGAAAGATATAGTTGAGGGCTTCTTCCAAAAGACAAATCAAATAATAAAGTATGGGAAAAAACAAGAGGAAATGTGCATCATAGAAAATGACTTAGAAATGCCAGGCTTGATATAATAAAAATTCCAGAAGGAAGCAACAAAATCAAAGAGAGGAGAACTTAATAAAACATAAAAATAGTAAAATAAATAATAAAATAGTAAAATAAAAAAGAACAATCTGAAGAAAGGCTGGAATATCTTTCCTACTTAATACTCTCTTGACCATTTCAGACACTCTGAAACACATGTTGGTGACAATATTAAAATTCCTAAGAAATTCAAGAAGGGTTCAACCAATAATCCAACCCCCCAAAATAACAAAACAACAAGGAATTTAAAAAAATAATAGGTTTAGCATCATTTTATGAACTGCACAAAATGACAGAGTTAAAACAAAAAAAGCTACATCTTTCTTACCTACTAAGCTCTATACCCAAATTATGTTCACCATTTAATTGAATACACAGGTGAACTTATGTTCAAGCATGAAGGCCAAACAACTAACATCCTAGGCATGCTAAAGATCAGAAAGATTGTGACCTACTCAAGTAACATGAAAGGATTATTGAGGATATATATCAGCAAGACAAACACACAAACAAACAAAAACCCAGAGAGAATATTAGGTTCAAGAGAAGAAGTAAACAAAATCACCAGTAAGTAAAATGGTACATTTTTTTAAAGTTTGTTTATTTTGAGAGAGACAGAGACAGTGCTAGTGGGGGAAGGGCAGAGAGGGAGGGAGAGACAAAATCCCAAGCAGGGTTCATGCTGTCAGTGCAGAGCCCAATGTGGGGCTTGAACCCACAAAACTGAGATCATGACCTGAGCTGAAACCAAGAGTGAGACACTTAAGTGACAGCCACGCCGGAACCCCTAAAATGGTACCCTTTTAGTTGTGCGACTCAGTGTTGTTCAAGCCCCAATGAGGACTCTGGAGTCCACTTGTATAATCAATATAAGTAAAGAAAATTACTTAATTTTGGTAGTATGTATCTCACCATAGTTGGTTTTAAGAGATCCATCAATACTACACATAATCATGAGATATTTTCAAATGTTGTAAAGATTTAGGACAAGTGACTTAGTGATCCAAATATAACCAAATCTCTCCATTTTCCTGCTTTTCCCCTACATAAATATTCCAACATGGTAATTCTCTTTCTCTAGCACGTCTTGAATACTTGAATTTCTGACCAAAACTTTCAACTCATTACAAGTTCATCACCCTTTTTAATTTAATAATATACAGATAAATTTATTCTCTGCCAGAAAAAGTCTACTCTTAGTTCCAAACAAATAAACTACTGCTTTCTGTATACTAATTTTCTTTCTTTTTTTAATGCTTTTATTTTTTTTTTTTTTTGACAGAGAACAGAAAATGAGTGGGGGAGGGGTGGAGAGAAAGGGAGACACAGAATCTGAAGCAGGCTCCAGGTTCTGAGCTGTCAGCACAAAGCCAGATGCAGGGCTCCAATGCACGAACTGTGAGATCATGACCTGAGCCAAAGTCAGAGGCTTAGCTGACTGAACTACCCAGGTGCCCATGTATGCTAATATTCTTAATGGTTACAATAAATGATTGTATATTTGAGTACCTAAGTGGAAAGGACAGAAGGATAATATCATACACGTGTATAATACATAGATATATACATCAATTGGCTGATAGGAATCTGTCAGCTAATATAATCAGGAAATTGTTATCTCTGTCCCTCACTGTTACTCCAATATTCTTTTGCAAGATGCATGTTCAAAAGATAAAAATAACAACATTTTGTAGCAGATATTTAATATTCTTTAATGCAGAGTAAATACAAAATATGTGAACATTTATTAAAGAATGGTAAATTTAAAAAATATATATGTGATTAGCTAAAAAACACATTAATATACTAGATGCCACATACACATCAGTCACAATGGAAGCAGTTGTTGTATATGCCCCACACTAATGAAAAGAAAAAGTATTTCAGGTTAATTGTGTAAAAAATGTCACTCTGTTATCTGCAGTCTGCATTTTCATGTATGTTTATTTTTCATTAGAAACAAATTGTAATTTTTATATTTTAAATTTTATTGAAATAAAACTAACAAGCCAATTTTATTTTTAAAAAACTTTGATGAATCTGAACTATTGGTGTTAACTTTAAATTATTTCCTTTCTCTATAATAACATTTCTTGAGCTATTTAAGTGCTTATTTTATATTCAGATTCCTGAATTGTTCCTACCAAACAGGCTATGTTTTTTTAGATATATTATATTATGCTTCCCTAAAATTTTTGCATGATTTATTTGTGCTTTATGTGGCTACTCATATAAAACATACCAAAACAAAATGTAGCATTCTATGCAAATTCAGCTTGCAGTAAACATGTGCCTTAACATTTTAATAAGTCTAAAATGGAAAGGGATGTCTCCTACCTTTGCATTTACCCTCCAATACTTGTTTTTATATTGAACAGGTTTTTTTATGCTGTACTTTGATAAAATGTGGTTTATTTTCACATGATGACTTACAGAAACACTTTAATAAAATGAAGAAATAGAAACAGAACCCATATATTCTAGGCCATACTAATCCATATCCATAAATAATCATATTTCATTTTCATTCTTCATATTGGTCCCTAATATTGCACATATACACATTCTCATATTTTTGTTTGCAGATAGATCCTAGTAAATCTCTTTTGTGTATTTTTTTACTGTTTTATTTATTTCTAGGAGAGAGAGAGAGAGACAGCATGAGCAGGGGAGGGTCAGAGAGAGAGGGAGTCACAGACTGAAACAGGCTCCAGGCTCTGAGCTGGCAGTCAGCACAGAGCCCGACACGGGGCTCGAACCCACGAATCGTGAGATCATGACCTAAGCGAAAGTCGGACGCTTAACCGAGTAAGCCACCCAGGTGCCCCTCTTTTGTGTATTTTTTGCCCAAACAAGTAAATGGCAACTGAAACATTCTACTAATTTTGTTATTTTCTTAAATACTTGTTTATTTTTGAAAAAGAAACAGAGAGTACAAATGGAGAGGGGCAGAGAGAGAAGGAGTCACAGTCTGAAGCAGGCTCTAGGCTCTGAACTGTCAGACAGAGCCCGACAAGGGGCTCAAACCCATGATACGTGAGGTCATGACCTGAGCTGAAGTTGGATGCTTAACCAACCGAGCCATGTACGGGCATCTCTAATTTTGTTATTTTCCAACCTCCTCTGTTATAGCTGTTGAATAAGTATGCATTCAAATTCCTTTTAAGCTATATCAGGTGATATTTTATAATGTGGGTTGTTATCTTTCTAGCCTTTCACATTTCTTGACTGCTCACCACTCATTAAGCCTATTCCTTAAATTTTAAGCTCATGTTATGACAGAACCTAATTTAGTAAACTATTTTGTAATGGTCATATTAGGCTGAGTTGTGTTTAAGTAACTAATACACCTTAGGTCATTATTTTTCTTATTCACATGAAGGCCATTGAATGTCTGGTGCCTCTGCAGGATAGACCTTTACAGGTAGCAACTCAGAAATCCGGTCTGTTGGGATATTTTAGATATACCATTAGAACATGTGACATCCAGGTGGCCAGTGCAAGAAAAGTGAGAGATGGAAGGATGTGTATTTGCACTCAAAGATTTTGACTTGGGCTAGACACCTAGAATTTTTAAAAATGAAACATTGGCTAGAACATATATGGGTGGCTATGAAGTTCAGGTACCCTTTGGCCTAACTGGAAGCTTTACGATCTCTGCCACCAAGTTCCAGATACCAATATGGTTGTCACTCGTGAGGTATCAGCTACCTGGCCACTGGCTCCATCTTTACTATTTGGTGGATCATTTCAGCCCACTATGATTCTTTGCCACTATCCCATGCTAGTTTGTATTAAGTTTGTATAAAATCTCTTCTTAATTTCCTATATCAGTGCTAAATTCACACTATCACTTCACACAATATGGCATTCACACAATATGGCATTACTAAGAGGATAATAAAAAGGAGTTAAGTTGGGAAATTTTTACTTAGACATTAGATGAGTTGACCGAAGAACTCACATCATGGACAACATTTAGACTAGCTCATACAAAGATCTCCTTGGCCCTGAGGTCAGGACCTAGTGTTAGAGGACCACTTATATACCTTCTCAACAAGAGTGTCTTAATTTATCTCCTTTATTAGAGTCCCAGGTCTTAAGTTTCTGATGATAAAAGAAGAACCTCTTTTCATCTCTACAAATCTTCAATTCTTTTTAGCGGTGCTATTCTTCTGTGATGAATGACAATTCCAACATCCATTTTTTTCTGAGAAATCATCTTCCTTACTCATGATCTACTTTGCACAAAACTTCCATTAAGCCCAATATATCAGGTCACATTAAAGAGTCAATTTCCCTGAATCTTGGATTCTTTCTTGAATAATAGCAGAGGTGAAGCTTCATAAGCACAATTCAGTTATGTTTAGGAAATCACAGTTTGGTCTGAAATTTTAATACCTTGGAAGAAACCATATATCCACTTATAGAACAACAATAATATAATCACTATAATCACACATAATTTATTTTTCTTTATAAATGTTTTCTAATTACCCATGTAATATATCTTCTTATATTCTTAACAAATTACACTCCATATGCTACATCATATACTATGACATTATTAACAAAACTAAACTCTAGTTGTTTTGATAACAATTTTTAGAAGAAAACATTTGGAATATAATGACTAAAGGAGAGCTCTTAGACATGACACTAAAATCACAGTCCATTAAAAATATAAATAAACTGAAAGTTATCAAACTTATTTTTTATCTAGAGATTCCTTGTTAAAAGGATTAAAACATATGTAAAAGATTTGCAGACTGCATAAATGACAAATGATTCATATTTAGGCTACATAATTTTATTTGTAGAAGAAGCCAAGTAAATATTTTTGTGTCTTTTTTATATTACACATATAAGTTGGACAACTTAATGTACTAGAGTTGTAATGTTAGATTAATGCTAAAAATCAATTGGTATTTGAGTCATCTACTATTTTTTTTACAGAACTAATCTAGTGTGGTGAAAGAGCATAGAATTATAATAGGATTAGGTGGAATGCACAAAATTTTATTATTAATTTGTCATTAATTAATCAGTTATGTGGTGTGTGCCAAGTTGCTTATCCTCTACAAAAATCAGTTTAACTTAAAAGAGAATTAAAATCTACACTGGATAATTAAGGCCCTTTATAAATCCAAGATTTGTTTTAAGAAATTTATTAAAAAAATTCACATATATGTGCAATGGAAATACCAAGCATTACAATCATATAAGGTACTATCATTCATAAAATATCCTACCATGATGCTGACATCTATGTCTTAAATATAATCAAATATTATTCCCTATATTTAATTATGGAGTAAGATAATCTGACATTAATATATAACAACATTGAGAAATACACATTCATTTCTTTGTGTGATCAAAATAATTATTCAAGTACTAATTTCCTGAAATTAGAGGTTGCTTTATTTTAGTATAATAATTTCAGTGGTGTGGTCACTCAACATTTTATATTGCCTTTATCTTATTGTATTTTAGAATTTAACACAATCCTAACTTTGAATGAATTAACAGCATTATCTATCATCTAAGTGCGTTTTTTTGTCTTACATACTGTTGCTAAGTAACTTAATTTTTCATACTAAATGTTTCTTGATGCTCCTGTTCACACAATAATGAATGGGTTTGATATAAAGACTTTTTCTAATGAACATGTTACATACTTGTTAGCTTTGAGTTATACAGAGAATTGGTTGAAAAGGTTTATGAACTTGGATTACAAATACTTTTTAAAATGTCCTGTAGATATTTCTGGAGGTCAATTTGCCTGTTTTAGCAGAAAGTCAGTTATTTCCCCATTCAGCTCTGACATGTGTGAATTGCCCAAAGCCTTGTTCAAGCCAAGAAGAATGAAAGGGTAAGTTATGTTATTGAAATCTAGGAATTGATAGTTATGGCAAGAATTCTCAGGACACTACTGTAGTTACTTTTTATTGCCACAATGATGTGCCTAATGACAACAGATTAATTATAGTGTCACAAAATCTTCTCGACTGTGCAGTAAAACACTTAGTGATCCAGATCTTATAAAAGCTGCAGTAGAACTCACAGGCATGGGCATTAATAGCATCACTTTATTAATTCTATTCACATGATTTTATCAGGGTTGGTACAAAACGGAGGCAAGTGACTTGCCCAGGACACAAACTTAAAGGAGGCACTCATTCTAACGTTGCATCAAGTACCAAACATGCACATGCTCAACTCTGATGTTGGTAGACAATATATAAACAAATGAACATAGCCATAAAATAAGTTTCAATAAATTTGAAAGAATTAAAATGTATAATTTTATGAATTTTAAATTCATAGATTTAATTCAAAATTTAAATTCCATAGAGACAAAAATTAGATTAGTGGATGCAAAAACATTGAGGAAAGAGCAACTGAAGGTTATCAATAGTCAGAGGGGTTCTCTTTGGGGTGATGGAAATATTCTGGAATTATATAGTGGTGATGGCTGTACAACATTGTAAATAAATATTTTAAAACCCATTGATTTGTACTTATTCAAACAATAAATGGGAAAAGTAAAATTCATGGAATATATGCTTACCAATATTAACAGAATTAACTTAGAAATTGACACCAGAAACTTTTGGGAAATTTGCAAATATTTGGAAATTAAACAAATTTCTAAAATAACCCAGTCAAAGAAGAAATTACATATGCATACACACCCCGTGTCAAAATTTATTAAATATAGCTAAAACAATGCTGATAGAGAAAATCATTGTTCTAAATGTCTTTCTTTTTTTTTTTTTTTAATGTTTTATTTATTTCTAGGAGAGAGAGAGAGCGTGAGCAGGGGAGGGTCAGAGAGAGAGGGAGTCACAGACTGAAACAGGCTCCAGGCTCTGAGCCGGCAGTCAGCACAGAGCCCGACGCGGGGCTCGAACCCACGAACCGCGAGATCATGACCTAAGCGAAAGTCGGACGCTTAACCGACTAAGCCACCCAGGCGCCCCTAAATTTCTACGTTAAAAAAGAAACTGATCTCAAATCAATATTCTCAGCTTCTACCTCAAAAAAAAAAAACAGAGAAAGAAGGCAAACTGGACTAGAACCACACAAAAGAAAGGGAACAGGATTTGAGCAAAAATCACTAAAACATGAGAGAAAAATCAGTGAAACTAAATACTGATATTTGTGAAAAACAACATGAATATATCTTCATTTGGAGTGAATAACAAAAAATAAGGGAAAACACAAGTCAATAAAATCAAGTGTTTAAAGTGAGGACATTATTAATGACATTCAAAATAAAAAAAAAAATTATAATGAAATACTATGAACACCATTATGCTAACAAATTAGACTAGTTAAAATAAATAGACAAATTCTAGAAAGATACACATTACTAAAATTATATCAAGAAGAAATAGAATACCATATAGACCTAGAAAATATGGAGTTAATAGTAGTCCTTACACACTTTCACAAAAAAAAAATTTTTTTTTAAAGAAAGAGTCACACATATATTTACTATACACCTCAGAAAGAAATTTGTTTAGGAGATGTGAAAATACATATCCACCCCAATACTTGTGCATGAATTCATTTTCCATAAAAGTTAGTTGCTAAGGCAATAGATCTTAAAAGCTCTCATTACAGGAAAATTTTATAACTCTAACTATGGGTAGTGATGAATGTTAACTAGACTTATAGTGGTCATTATCTTGCAATTATTTATGTATATTGAATCATTATGTTGTAAACTTAAAACTAATATAATGTTATATCTCTTATATCTTATATCTCTTATATCTCAATAAAAATGTTAAAAAGTAGAAACAACCCAAATGTGTGCCAACTGATGAACAAAAGGTATACATTGTGAATTACTTTTTATCTATAGAAAGTAACAAAATATTAATACATGATATAACATTACAAATCCTTAAATACTTTATCCTAAGCAAAAGAAGTCAATCATAAGAGACAATATATTGTACCATTCCATTTATATGAAATGCACAGAAAAAGCAAATCTATAGAGAGAGAAAAATTAATGGTTGTCTGTGGCTGGAGTTGAAATAACTCTTCTTTGGGTAATCAAAAGATGCTAAAACTGGATTCTGCTGATGGTCAAATATCTACACATTTGCAAAAGTTATTTTGCAAAGGGTAAGTTATCTGCAATTGGTATGTTTTATGACACATAAATTATGCTGCCATAAATCTGTTTTTTATAATGAACTCTGAAGATATTCTTTATAAGTATATTTTATGCTTATATTTTCTTTGTATGTCTGTGTGATCTTTTAAGGTCCATTCTGTGAGAAGTCAATGGAATGTCGTATTTCTCAGTCCTGTTGGAAAGGAGAAATTTGCCAAAATAAAAGCTCTGCTTACAGTTGTGAATGCCCAGAAGAATTTTTCAATCAAAACCATGAAACTGTTGTCTATGATTGTCTATCAATATCATGTCAGAATGAAACTGGCTGTGTTCATATTGCAAATGTAAGTCTGAATTTAAAAAGAGAGTAATATATATATACATTTACCATTATCTGATAAGTACAAATATAATTAAAGTTGCATTAACATGTTATAAATTTCAAACTTGAGAATATTAGAAAAGATACTTCATTTGTTGATTTACATTTTTTCCAACTTTAAGTAAAAAAGAATGAGCAAAGAAACCAGCAAACAAACAAACAAACAAAATTTAAAAAACAATCTTCAGGGGCACCTGGGTAACTCAGTGGCTGAAAGCATAAGACTCTTGATTTTGGCTCAGGTCATGATCTCACAGTTTGTACTCTGAACTGAGCATTAAGGCTGCTTAAGATTGTCTCTCTCTCCCTGTTCCCTTCTCCCCCACTCATGCTTCCTCACTCTCTTTCTCTTAAAAATAAATAAACATTTAAAAAATCTTTAATTTTATTTTTTGCTCTTCCACTGAAATCCTCCCTTGTGAATAATGTAATTGCGTAAACATTTCATTTTTAGTTATTGCTTTTTAATTGTTTGTTTATTTGATATTGTTACATTTTAATTTAACATTTTAATAAAGACTAGGAAATGTAATAATTGCCACCATTCACTTTTTATTTTAGTAAGATTCATATTTGAATTTGTATTATGAATTAATATTAATATCTTCAGGGTAACCTAACTCACATGTTTGGTGGTTGATACTGGCTGTCAACTGGGCCCTCACCTGGAGCTGTCAATCCAGAACCCTAAATGTAACTTCTCTGTAAGGCCTGGGATTCCTCACAGCAATGTGGCTGGGTGCCAAAAGCAAGTATCCCAAGATAATTAGACAGACGTTATATGGCCTTTTAAAAGTCTGATGCTCTAATAACTGAGATATCCAGGATCTTATATAGCCTTTTAAACATAGCCTTGAAAATGAAAGAGCACCACAGCTTGTTTACATTCAAGGGGGAGACAAGGGTAGTTCCTAATTCTTAATTAGAGGTATGTTGAATTCAAGTTGTAGGAAAAGTATATAAGCTGGGAAACACTATTGTGACATTTTAGAAAATATTATCTTTCATGTTGTTGCACAGAGAACTTCTACATGTTTATGAAAATAGCTTCTATCTCTCTCCAGGTAAGAATCCTTTCATTTTCTTTGAAATATCCAAAAACTTTTCTAAAAAATACTTTCTGATCTTTCCTAGGACACCATGTACATCTGTCCACCAATATTTATAGGCAAGCTTTGTAAGAGACAACCTCAAACACCACATGAGTCATTTCCTTGCAAGAATAATGCCACATGTACAAAATATGAGAACAATTATCATTGCAGGTATGATCAATTAATTTCTTATTTTTTAAACAAAATATATGAGTTTTAAAGCCATGTGAACAAAAATAAAACAATATTCTATTTTAAGTTTAAATTTTATTTATAATATTAATGACATCTAATATTATATTTCAAGTAGAAGTAGAAACATTTTAATGGGGGTTTATGAGTTTTTTTTTTAAATAAGTATTTAAGAAATTCCCAGGAATAATTTGGTCAAATAGTTATAAAACATATATATGGTTTTATATCAGAGATACTTGGAATAACTGGAAAAATATTTAAAGATCTATAAAGAAAAGATAACTATATCTACTATACACAGACAATGTAACTATTATATTTTGAAAGTATAGAGTAAACCATCTCTTCCTTCAATATGCACACCTCAGCTGATAGTTTTCAGTTAGGGTCTTTAGGCAGTATTTTGGGAAATAGTACTTTATTTAAATAAGAATTTGCTAAAAATTAACCATTTTAAATGACAGAAGTGACCTAGTTATCGGGGCTTAGAATTTTAGTTCATTTCAAATAGCTTTATAGATACTTTCTCACACCATTAGGAAGTATAATTTGGACTCTTCACACTTGCTTGACTTTTATCTGACTGCTTAAAGTAAATTCTGTTGGGCATTACTGAAGGGCAATAAACAGATTCAAAATTTTAGAATATTCATAAAAACAGAAAATCATAAGCTGTGGTATAGGAAGGGTTTAAAAATACTGCAAGGAAACAGGATATGCATATATATTACAAATGTACAAAGGACAGAATTTTCATCAATTTCAAAAGGAATCTAAATGCAAAGTTGAAAAAACATACTAAGCTTTTAAGATGTGACATTTTCAAAAGAAAGTGAAGAGAAACTTCTTCATTATATCAATATCTTAGAAGCTCTAACCAGTCCACACAAATTTATATATGCTTTCAATCTTATATTAATTTATTGATAAATTCACTTTTTATTCTTTTAAAAATATTGACTTTTTAATTTATAATTTCTAATCGGAGCCTTATAATGCAAGTATATTTGTAAATATACATAGAAAAATAATCATTTAAAAATGGATAGGATTATATAAATATGGGTAAATATACATTCACATATATAATATTGATTTCATTTTTTATTAAGTATGATAATTTTATTGGCCCTTATTTTTAGAATTATTCTGGTTGTCTAGAAGCCTTTTTCTTAAATTTCATCATCAACAGGGAAACTATATAGCATTGTTGCCTACTCTCAGTTGATTGTTCTATTATTAATTGACTTAATTTTAAAATGATGGAGTTTGATCTTTTTTTAAATTCTATTTTTTAAATGTTTTATTTATTTCTGAGAGAGAGAGAGGGAGAAAGTGAGACAGCATGAGCAGAGGAGGGTCAGAGAGAGAGGGAAACACAGAATCTGAAACAGGCTCCAGGCTCTGAGCTGTCAGCACAGAGCCCGACGCAGGGCTAGAACCCACGAACCTTGAGATCATGACCTGAGCTGAAGTCGGAAGCTTAACCAACTGAGCCACCCAGGCGCCCCTCATAGAGTTTGATCTTGAATGCTTTGTTAGACATGGGTTAGAGAGGATGGACACTGTAAAAATTCCAGTTAGGTTTCCCTAAGATGGATGAAACATGTCATGTAGGTAGGCTAGTTGTAACAACTTTGAAGTAAACTTAATCATGAAATTACTGTGAGCCCCACTATATGTGTTCTCCTTATGGAAATGACCACATCCTTCAAGAATTTGACAAAAATTGTGCTCATCTCCAATCTACTTAAATAAAAACATAGTCCCCTGCTTTGGTTAAATAAGAGCCCTTATTAATAGAAGGTAAAATATAAAGAAAGTGACAGGAGAGTACAAACAGAACTGCTTCAACAAGGCAGAAATAATACAGCCTAATTTGAGTGATGAGTGAAAACCTAAGCCTCAGAAATCAGTAAGATTGTGATACAGATGTGGAACACAAGAGCAGATTTTCCATACCCAGATTCCCACACTCTAAACACACAGTGACGGTTAAACACATTTCTACTTCTGACTCAAAGAAGTGATAAAGATATAATCAATATAAACTAATAAATTATGAAGTTGAAACAATGACAAAAATAGTCTTGGACCCTATTCGTCTGGTCTCAAAGGAGATTAAGGGAACAGCTGAAAATAATTTTAAAAAAATGAAAGCTCTTCACCTTAAATACCTTTAAAAATTATAATTTATCTGTGCATGGCTATCTTAGAGGTTTTTTTTTTTCTAGATCAATGATTCTCACACTTTGGCTGCAACAGGTTTTAGCTGCTTTAGAATCTCTGAAAGGGCTGTTTAAACACAAACAGCTATTTCCCACCCCTAGAATTTCTAATTCAGTAAATCTGTGGTGGGGATTGCAAACATGCATTTTTAAAAAATTCTCAAGTGATTCTTTAACTGCTGATCTGGAGGCCATACTTTAAGAATTACCGGGTAAGGGGTGCCTGGGTGGCTTCGTCGGTCAAGCGTCCGACTTTCGCTTAGGTCATGATCTCGCGGTTCGTGGGTTCGAGCCCCGCGTCGGGCTCTGTGCTGACTGCCAGCTCGGAGCCTGGAGCCTGTTTCAGTCTGTGACTCCCTCTCTCTCTGACCCTCCCCTGTTCACGCTGTCCCTCTCTCTCCTAGAAATAAATAAAACATTAAAAAAAAATAAATAAAAAAAAGAATTACCGGGTAAGAGGAGATGAGCTCAAAGGGCATCAATGCAGAGAACCCTCCTTACTCCTTTCCCTCCTACATCCATACACTTGCGTTTCCTCTTATATTCTGAATTCAGGAGAAAAAAATGTGGGATTGGGAAGGAGTGAAATGAAGTGAATACTGATGATGGTATCAGTTTCTCTGTTTAAATTTATGGACTAGACCTAAATTTCTATGATTAGATGAGAGAGGAACTGAAACAAAATGACCTCCCTGAGAAAGAATGAACCATTAGTTATAAGAATTTATTTGGTGTCTAGAGACCACAAGCAACAAAGTGTCAGAAAGGAGTTGATATTTACCTGTGTCTATAAACTACCATTTCTCTTAACACCTAGACTACTGAAACCTTTAGATGTTTATGAACTTGGCATTAAAAAAAGTTATTTTTAGGAGTAATACGTAGGAGCTCCTGGGTGGCTCAGTCGGGTAAGTGCTCGACTTTGGCTCAGGTCATGATCTCACATTCGTGGGTTCGACCCCTGTTTGGCTCTGTGCTGACAGCTAGCTCAGAGCCTGGAGCCTGTTTCAGATTCTGTATCTCCCTCTCTCTCTGACCCTCCCCTGTTCACGTTCTCTCTCTCTCTCTCTCTCTCAGAAATACATAAAAAAAAAATAAAAAATAGAGTAATAAGTAGCAGTAGTGAATTATCACAAATGGCATTACTGGGAGCAAGTGGGGTACAAATGGAATCTGGGGGGGGAGAAGGAAAATGGATAATTGATGTCTTGGAGTAATCAGATAGGTAGAACTTTGGTGATATTCTGAAATGACTAAGGAATGTTTTAGCCAGGAGGTCAATACTTTGGATAAAATTTTTAAAATAAAGAACAGTTTGGGAGATACAGTGATTGCTGAAAATGAAAGAAAATATTTGGAAGAACACTTGAAGAGGTTCTCTGAATATTCAGAGGAATCCAGCTATGGTTCACTCAGAATAATCCGGATTAGTTGAATGAAAAGAATAAAGGATTTAAAGAGAGCTAAAGGAAACAAACACTGTGTGATTGATCATCCGGAGTTTAGGAACAGTGTGGAGTCCTTTCCCTTTCATACTGCTGAAATGGAAGCCAAGAATGTGGTTAATGGAAACCAAGGAGAAAACTGTAGCTGAAGTATAGAACATTCTGACATGAACTATGAACTTATGTAGATAAATACAGTTACTGACGACCTACAGTTTGTCAACTGGAGTAGAGGAAATAAATGGCTGACCTTATTCTCCTCTCACCTCTGACTTGCTGCTAGCACATCACATGAGGAGGACCCGGGCAGGATTTACAGATCAGCATTCTGAAATACAGTAGGGGATGGACAAGGCTGAAAAGAAAGCATCTTGGAAGAAACTGTCCAGTTCCCAAAGCAATGTACAAGAGGTTAAAATAATGAAGTCCAAGTTATAAGACATTAGAGAGGATTATGCTGAGGAAAATAGGAGAGATAGGTGCCTTTGGAGGGGGTGAAAAATGGATGAGACCTCAGAGACTATGATAGGTTGGATGTCTCCCTATCTGTGGCTCCTGAGAAGCAGATCCTCAATCTACCCTCTAAGAGGCAACAGTGACTCCTAGTATAATTATAGTATGATGACATGAGAAGGCTGCGCACTGAGTTTTCATGGCTCTCAAATAAATAAGGACCCAGAAGCTATACAAGTGTATGACTAGAAGAATGGCCTAAACTTTATTTTTTTTAATTTTTTTTTATTTCTGAGAGAGAGAGAGAGAGTGTGTGTGTGTGTGTGTGTGTGTGTGTGTGAGAGCAGGGGAGGGTCAGAGAGAGAGGGAGACACAGAATCTGAAACAGACTCCAGGTTCTGAGCTGTCAGCACAGAGCCCGATGCGGGGCTTGAACCCACGAACCGTGAGATCATGACCTGAGCCGAAGTCGGACGCTCAACTGACTGAGCCAACCAGGCACCCCTGACCTAAACTTTAGAGTCATCATTGGCTAGACAATGAGGTCATCCATAGTGAATGTGACAGTAAGTAAACCTTTTGCCATTTCCAGCATCAAGACTTGACACAGAAATGGGAGAACAGAAATGAGAGAATTTTCTCTACTGTCATTGCTCTCTGTTTAAAAAGGTGAAAGAAGTGGCTTTTTTTAACCTCCCCCCCTTTTTTTTTTGTTTAGCCACAGGAAAGTAAAGTTGTCTTAAAGTAAATTAGACATTCTTTTGCACTTTGATACTTTAAATAACTGGTGGAAACTCTGCAAAACTAAACCTCCTACTGGAGATTTTAAAAGAATGTAAAACAATCAAACTTTATAGTGACATCAAAAAACTTTCTTGAACAGTGTCACTGAGCTACCGGAGGCCATCTTGCAGCCATGAGGAAATCTAGCAAGCAGACACAGCCAAAATATACATAAGTGTGGGGCTGAGAGGACTTTTAAAAAGCCAGAATAGGCCTCACTCTGCATAAAGTAAGGACTACTTACAAATAATTTGATTACATGGGCCAGTAAATCTTATATCAATTTAACATATTTGAATTGGGATTTTGTTTTTTATAACAAAATTTTCAAATCAGCACATTGATAGTCTATGTAAACCAAACTTCATTCAATCACGTATTTTAAAGATTTTTTTTTTTCTGTTGTTCATTTATTTTTGAGAGAGAGAGACAGAGATAGAGTCAGAGTGCAAGCTGGGGAGGGGCAGAGAGAGGGGGAGACACAGACTCTGAAGCACCCTCCAGGCTCTGCTCTGTCAGCACAGAGTCCGATGCGGGGCTCAAACGCACTAACTGTGAGATCATGACCTGAGCCGAAGTCAGACGCTTAACCGACTGAGCCACCCAGGCGCCCCCAGTCATGTATTTTAAATAGTTCACCTTTTGTAATATTCATCGTCCTATTTTTCACTTTATTATTAGTTATCTTCTAAAAGAAGACAAAATATTTCTATAATATAGTTGACTACTTCATAAACTATAATTTTGAATTACTGTGAAAGTCTATTGTCCTGTGCCCTATTCAAGAGAATAACTGTGTTTGAATCATTTTTGTATCTTTGGAACCTTTTACTATATAACACATAGAATATTTTCTAAAAAGCTTATTTAATTCATTATTCAATTTGTTTATAATAAATATTTTGTATTTCACTGAGATGAAAAGTCTTAACTCTAGATGTGAAATGAAATGGCTCATTCATTCATTAAATTAATAACTCTTAATTTGGTACCTACTTTTCCATAAACTTTTCTATTTCGATAGAAACTTCTACAGCACGAGGGAAAAAAGGAAAGAAAAACAGGCAAAATGACCTTATCTTAATAAGCTTATATTCTAGGGGGTAGATCCTGTTTTAAAGAATCACTTTATATCCTTTTTGTAGGCTAGTCTATGGCTGTATGATCCCAAGGGAAGATGCATGGAGAAGAGCTGTGGGAATACAGCCTAGACAGTGATGACCAGGACTGCTACTAAGGTGACATGTGATGATGGCAATTAAGGACCACATTTGGAATATATATATTATATTTATTATATTTTTGAGAGAAAGAGATAGAGCATGAATGGGGAAGTGGCAGAGAGAGAGAGAGGGAGATACAGAATCCAAAGCAGGTCCAGGCTCCAAGCTGTCAGCACAGAGCCTGATGTAGCACTCAAACCTATCAATCAAAAGATCATGACCTGAGCGGAAGTGAGACACTTACCTGGCTAAGCTACCCAGGCACCCCTGGAATATATTTCTAAAGAAGATTCAGTGTTTTTCTGAAGGGCTGAATAAAAAGAGGTAACTGTAAGGTTATTTATTCCATTGAAAGATTAGAAATAGAATTTTATAAAATGGGGCCCTCTGTAAGATGAGAAGTGTGGTTGAGAGGTATAGAAATCAAGATATTGGTGTTGCACATATTAGCTGAGACACATAATAGAGTCAAGTGAAGACATTTAAGGTAAGCTTTCAGATAGTTGCTATTTTAGAGGAGATTTCTGGGCTACATATATACATTTGAAAGCTAGTCATATAGAGATGGCATCTAAAACCAGGAAACCAGAGCACCTGGGTAGTTCAGTCTGTTAACTTTGGCTCAGGTCATAATCTGTTTCATGAGCTCAAGTCCTTTGTCAGGCTCTGTGCACAGACTGCGCGGAGCTTGCTTGGGATTCTCTCTCTCTCTCTCTCTCTCCCTCTCTCTCAGCCCCTCCCCTGCTCTCACTCTCTCTGTCTGTTTCAAAATAAATTAATAATAATAAAAATAATAAATAAAACAGGAAACTGAAATTAAATTAGCTTACGGTGAATCTTGATAGGGAAGTGAGAGATTTGCAGACTGAGACCATGGACCCAAGAGAATTTAAGGAAAGGAATATGAAGCTAAAAAGTAGGAGTCAATGAATTGAGGTGAAAAAAATGCAGAGGGTCATTACAGAAACTATAAAATATTTTAAGAATATTATGACAGTGCCAGACTTTTAAAGAATGTTGTTAGATCTAGTTAGAGGTGAGTGAAAATTGATCTATGCAACTGGCTATTGGAGATAATGTTTTATTTTGTTCTTTAAAAAGAACAATTTGATGTATAACAGGAAAAATTCTCTCCCTGTATGAAACAAATAAAGAAAAAAGAAATAAAAAGAATGGAGGAAGGAAGAAAATAAAAAGAATGAGAAAAAATATTGATTAGACCTAGTTTATAAGTGAATATAATGAAAGAATTAGGCTTTTCCTTTAAAGGATAATAGCAATATAAAGTAATAGAGTGAGAGCTGAAGAGAGTTCAAAGCAGGTAATTTTTAGGTATGAGATGAGATAAGATGGGATATATAGTACACAAGGAAAGGAATTGGCTTAGATGGGACAGAGGAATTATGATAGCAGGAAAAGTAAAATATTTATACTAAATAGAAGTTCTTTGAATATGCAGTGTGTAATCTTTTGGAAATGGTCTTCTGAATAATTCCTCAAATGAAGTAGGAAGCAAAGTGAGATAAGAAGGTGTGAAATTGTTATATAGGAGGGAAATATAATAACATTATTGATACATAGCAAGAAGGGTCTTCTTGAAATTACTGAAGATGAATTAATGGTAAAGTACAACATTCTCAAACTACATGTTGTTATTCATATGCCAGTATGGAATAGCCTGGATGTTGAATTAAACTGGGATTAAATTATTATGGAGGGAAATGAGGCAAAGGACTTGAAGGGATATGCAAGAAGTGAGTATGGAAATGGATCATGTGATATAACCCAGGTAATTATTGAAGTGAAGACATGATGGACGACAATAGATATTGATGTGTTGGTAGGGTCAGTAGATCAGGGAGAAGAATTGTTGGGGAGAAAAAAGGACGGGGGGTAAGTTAGAAAGGGAAATGAGGCTGTGAGTGGAATATGAGATTCTTAAAATTCATATTAAGTCATTTAAGATTATAGAAGGAATATAATTATGCATGATGGTAGTGTATGGAATACTATAGAATACTATAATGAGAATAGTTTGTGAAGTTAGTATAAAGATTGCTATCTTTCAGTTGAGATAGTGTCCTCCTCCAAAAAGCTAGGGTTTTCAGTATATAAACTCTGCAGATATTGAAATAACCAAGTAATATTGGGATTATATTACAAAAATATATAATGAGACAGGTGTTAATCATTAAAAATTAGAGTGATTGCTCAGGAGGGTCAGCTATGAAAGGAACAAGAAGAGATGTGTGGCATGGTTTGATGGCATCATCCTCAATTGAGATTTTTGAAGAGAAGGTTTGGACACTGATCCTTTTGAAGCCACAATGAGGAAAAAGGACACCTACCCGACATCCAGCACCCGAAATATGAGGGGTGAGGGAGAGCGAGTAGCCACAACTGAAAAGATTACAGTCAAAATGAAAAATGTGTACAGAGATGATTGGGGGGAAAGAGCCAGATCATGAGGAAAGTCCTAGGATTCTCTGGGCTCTTGAAGTGTCTGAAGTAAATGGTGACAAAGGATTAACATGATGGTCTCAAACACAGATCATGGTGGGGTGACTGTGAGTTTTGGCAGTAAGTTAGGGGTGTGTAGTCTTGTCAGAGCTCACAGAGCTCAGTAGACAGCTTTTCAAAGGCAGTGCTAAAGTGACAGGTCTATGGGCTCCATTTCACTTATATGAATGGAAATATCCAAACCACTACAGAACACAGTCTAATGTGGCTTTCTAGGACTCCTGGTCACCTAACTGATGGAAGTGTCATCAGGTGAAGGTGGTGAAGGGAAGGGCATTGTGACCTGACATACAGGATTCTGAATCCTCCTCTATACACTAGTTTGGGAACCATTTGTAATATGAGATGGCATAAAGGCCTCCAAGAGTATCATGAACCACACTTCTAATGTTGCTAGCATACACACACACATACACACAGACACACACACACACACACAAGTATGAAGACATATTTATTTATTCTAATATTTACTGAACACAATGACTCTAGTATTTTCTATATGTAAAGACAATTACATTCTGAACATTCATAATGAAATTAGGAAACCTTAATCAGGAATACGTGTTAATAAAAGCAGCCAGTATATTTCCTACAACAATTTTTTCTAACCTGAAAATCAATTGGGTTTAACAAATATTTATTGAGAGTCACCTTTATAAAAGACACCATAAACTAATAATTGGAAAAATATATAAATACTGTATCTTTAAAAAAATAAAAAAATTTGTGATATGCCTATTTTTGCTTTCTAAATTTTAGTTTCAGCACTCAAATTCCAAGATATTTCCTGGTATATGAATGGTGTGTATAATGATGTTCTATTTTATTCTCTCACTTTTTTTTTTTAATTTCCCTGCTTCCTACTCACTGGGTTGCAATTACAGCCTGCTTGCCCTGCTTAAGTGTCAGTTCAATGTATTAACATATTTTTTTTTCTCAAGTCAGTTTCAGCATTTCATTAGTCTGCTTGATGTCTCACTATGTCAGCCATGGGTAGGATTACGGTTTTCAGTTTGTGTCACAAGTAAACCTAATTAACCATGCAATGTGACTTTGAAAAAGAACATTGTATACACAGAGATGCATAGGTCAACATATTTCCTTTCAATATGTAATAAAGTTATATTAATTCTGAAAGATGCTTTTTAAAATAACAATCACACATTTAGATGAGAATTTGTTAATTAATGGAGTGCTTGCACTTGGTCACTCAGTAATTCCAAACCTCAGTTTCTTGGACTTAATTATATCAAAAGCTGGTTGCTGCATTTTTCTTTGCCTGAAATCAATAGCCATATTTATAAGACTAACTTCCTCTTTTGAATAAATCATTCTGAAATTTAACATAGAAAAAAGAAGTTTGTTAAGTATATGGTTGTATAATTTCAGATGCTGGTTATAAACTGTTACAATGGAAAACATCTAGGACATTGTTGATATTCCTCATTAAGAATAGCTTCTGCTACTGTTAATCTAATTCTGTACTTTCAGGGAAGTTATAACTGACAGAAGTCATCCTCAGATCTGATCCTCTAAGTGACTCATTTTGAGAAGATATGTTCATGTCAGTATGATCTTCTTCCCATTAGTCCTGGACTAATTTCCCTGTAAATCATAAATAATGAAGCCTTATGACAGAAGTTAGTGCAGACCTCCGTGCATGAAACTTGACTCAACATTCTCTGACCTCTAAGTCTTCCATGGCTTACCTAATCAAATGAATCTTGGCTCCATAATTGTCCACACAGCGTCTAACACTTTTTAGTATACAATACTCTTTTGTTATGTCTTCTGATCTCATTTTGTCAGCAGCAAATCCCCTAATACCACAATCTCTTTTGTATACTTTCTTCTAACTGAAACCTGAGGAACCTGTAATCCCCTTAGGTGGCTAATGATCCTTCTTTCACAACCTGTGTACCACTGGTAAAGAAATGTTTAGGTAGCTTTGCCCTTGTCATATCCAGACCATTTTTCTTTGTCCTTCTGAAAGGCCTATCTATTTTTAGCTCAGGAGATCAGCTATACTGTTCTCTCTCTAACTCATTGTTTCTCCCTCCCACAGCTCCTTTTCAAGTATCTTCTCTCAGTTCCTGTCCATCTCCTACTAAAGGTTTAGCATCTGGCTTGCTGTCCTTTTCTCTAGCACTGCTGTCATCTTTGATGACTTTGATATCCACCTTGTAAATTCACCCATCTTGATTATTTAAATCCTTTGACAATAATTTGCAATGACTTTTTCCTCCTCCTGATCTTGGCAAATTTCGCATGGTCAAAGGTTATAAATTACCATGACCTGTAATTGCATGACTACAACCCTTGATTTAAGTTTCTACTCTCTGATAACCAATTCATGTATTTCAAGTTCACTCATTCATGTATTTTAACACCAAAATTATGTGTAATGTTTTTCTACAACTAGCAGGCACCTATAATTATTTGACTGCACTCACTCTCCTCTGCCCATCGCCCTTGGACTTAGTCTTTGTTTTACTTTTTAAAATCATACCCATACTTCCACTCTTAAATTCATTTTCTCTCTTTTTCTATGTTATATAGACCTGAAAACACAAAACCTGTTTAATTCTATATCCCATAGGGTAAACATGGGTCTACATGTATGATGTAGCATCTCAAAGTTGATATAGTTCAGGGGCGCCTGGGTGGCTTAGTCGGTTAAGCGTCCGACTTTCGCTTAGGTCATGATCTCGCGGTTCGTGGGTTCGAGCCCCGCGTCGGGCTCTGTGCTGACTGCCAGCTCAGAGCCCGGAGCCTGTTTCAGTCTGTGACTCCCTCTCTCTCTGACCCTCCCCTGCTCATGCCGTCTTTCTCTCTCTCCTAGAAAAAAAAAAAAAAAAGTTGATATAGTCCATATCCATATATTATCCAGATGGATAAACCTGATTTTCTGTCAGTGTTCTTTAGATTTACATTGGATTTCTCAGTCTCTATTTTAGCCCATTTCTTGTCCATTATCAGCAAATACTTTAAGTTATCTCATAAATACATTTCATTAATATGAACACTTTTATCATTATGAAGTTAACATCCTTGTTCAACCCATGANCAACTTGACCTCCTTCTTTTCACTCTTCATTTAAATATAGGGAGGACATTGAAAGAAAGCCACGTTAAGAAAGCAGTGATTTGAATGAGGTGATGGAAAAGGTAACTCTAAGGAGAAAAGATGTTCATGACAAAGAAAGTATTCCATGCACAATCACTGGCCTATTGAGGTCACACTAATGAGACCAGAGTCACTGGTCTGGAAAAAGAAGGGGAAAGTCCTGAAAATGGAGAGGAAACCAGAAATATGATAGTTGCAGACCATGCCTGTCACTTTAACTCTTTGAATGTTACTCTAGGCAAAATAGGAAGTATTACAGTGTTGCTGGCAAATGAAGAACATTATCTTGCCTATATTTTAAAATTGTACTATGTTGTTTTGAACTATATAACGAAATAGATAGATGCAGAGAGATCTATTATGAATTAATGTAGTGATCTAGATAGGAGAAGATAGCAATTTAGAGCAGGATAGCAAAGAGTGGAATGGTAGGATGTGGTTGAATTATGCATTCATTTTTAAGATGGAATCAATGGTATATCCCCTTATACTGGATTGAGTTAAAGAGAAAAAGAGTAAAAGACATTAGAGGAAAGATTTGCCATCATCTCAGATTTGCCATCAGAGTGGTAAAACTATGGTTAAACTAAGGTTAAACTAAGTTTGAGATAGTTTACTTCCTTATCACCTTTTCCACACAAGACAGTGTATTTGTTTTTACATGTTTCTACCCTGCCACTATCGATTCAATGTGTTCCCATAACATTTAAATAAAATATAAATTATTTAAAATGCTTATAAGGCTACCCATAAACTTCTCCTGCCTATTTCTCTACCATCATCTATGTTCCCTTAAGTTACTCAACTCTTGCCACTTTGATCTTTGAGAAGTTTCTGGAATACCATAAGCATCTCCTATTCAAGCCTCTGTTATTTGTTGATCTCCTATTTAAAGGGCATTTTTTCCCAGAAACTACGGTGGTTTGATATGTATTTCAGTGAGTGTTTTGCTCAAATATCTCCTCAAAATTCCTTTCCTATCAATCTTGATAAACACTTAAAAATAGTTCTCCATCATTCTCTCCACATTAACATGGCTTGCTAGCTTGCATTCTCGATTGATATCTTTCAGCACTTATCACTATATGTCATCATAATTTTATGTATTTATGAGTTTTCCCCTGCCCTCTAGTTTAACATATTTCTTTTTGTATTTTTTTTGACACAGAGAGCATGGGGGTGGGAAGCAGAGGGGGAGCAGGAGTGAAAGAGAGACTCTTAAGCAGGCTCCAAGCTCTCCTCAGAGACCAATGTGGGATTACATCTCACAACCTGAGATCATGACCTGAGCCCAAATCAAGAGTTGGATGCTTAACCGACTGAACTACCCAAGCACGCCCTGCAGTCTAACATGTAGTAATGCAGAGGGATCACTCTTCTAATATTTTAATACTGCTTTTTTACTCTAGATTTGAAGTGTATAGTGCTAATTTTTATTACAAAATAACATTGTTTTAAGGTTTAAGGAACTATAAAATAGGAATCATTTATTTTTTGAGATCCAGAAACTTACTCAGTTGCTCAGTTTAAGCAAAACAAGTTAAATTGATAAAATGAATAGTGTATAAGTCAGGCATCTGTCTATATCCTAACAAGTCACAGTAAGCAAGTGTGTAGTGGTATTGCAAAGCTTTTATTGTAAGAATAAGTCTTTATTCACCTCAAAGCGTTTTTTCCAAGAAGTGGAATAGGCACATGACAGTGTTGAAATTAATACAAGTAACTCTGCATCAGAATTTCCATCTATAGATTATGAAATCAAAGGAAACAAAAGTGAACCACAGTGTTTTCTATTTGACAAAAATTACAACTCACTTACAGTGGTACAGACCCAGAAAAAAATGTAACAAAACCTCCTCCAGATCCTCCAACAAGTGATAGGAGTGAGTATTTCAAGATAACAAAATCAAAGAAAATTATTTGGAGTAACTTTATAACCATCACGTTCTATTTCCTAGAAAGGAACAGAGT
Organism: Crocuta crocuta; assembly: GCF_008692635.1. Lineage (NCBI taxonomy): Eukaryota > Metazoa > Chordata > Mammalia > Carnivora > Hyaenidae > Crocuta > Crocuta crocuta. Next base: position 417,695 of record NW_027529203.1, on the reverse strand, counting down.
TTGAAAGAGCCATTTCAGCAGCTAGAAAACTTTAAGCAAAAATATGCTCCCAATCCTTGAGTGACGCTGTTGAAATGCTGTGTTTGAGGCCAGCTGTTAAAACATATCAACTATTTTTTAATCTTCAATTTTTATTTTTTGGTGTTTTCTGCAGTACTTTATTGTTTTAGTATATTACTGAAATAATTTTCCTACCAACTATGTATAACAGCATTGCACATTTCACTTTTAATTTTATTAAGTTTATGTTTTCCTCAATATTTTGAAAACTACATTTTAAAAACTTGTAGTTAAAATATGCTAAATATTTAGGTTCATTGATTTTCATCTAAATTCTCTACACCTTATAAACGAATAAATGAAACATATGCCAGTATTTCTGTTTCACATGTATTATTTGTCAAAATGCTGGTGATGAAATGTTGCTGCCATTACTCTGTTTTATTTAATGCTGTGACCCCAACAGAGCCTGACAATTCTCATTGAAATCAGTAGCATGTATTCCATAGGTCATTGAACAATGTTTGGGATACTCTGTCCAAGAAACAGAGTAAAGCTAGTTTTCTAATAAATATTGGCCTAACTGACAAAATCCAACCCAATAATGGAGAGACATTTCAGTCAGTTAACAGGAAATCATTTCTGGAGAAAAAAGAAATAGAGAGGATAAAATTGTGTTTTATTTTCCCCTAAATTTTCCACTAAAAATATTTTATTTCCATTATCTTTCTTTTCCTTTCCTTGTATTTTTTTCTGGTCCTCTGTTCTTCTATATGTTATCTCCCTTTTTACCGCAAAAACTAATACCTTAAACATTTTCATCATTTACATCCCTCTTTCCTTCTAGTTTTACAAAAAATATTTACTGTTTCCTACTACTTTCATATTTGTTAAAAACAATAGTTTTATATAAAAATGTAATTATACATTGTATATTCTAAGAACATGGTGATCTGTAAGGTATTTCTTTCCCTTCTTCCCATACTTAAAACAACTGACTTCTTTGACCAAAATGGTTGCTAGACACCTTGAGCGGCTAAAATGACTTAGGTCCTAGCTTTCCTCACTATCTCAACAGAAGCAATCCATGCAGATTTTCTTCCTTTGTGAGCTAGCAAGCATTTGAAAATTAGCGGGGAGACAACAGAACAATAACCAGGAAATAGTGGCTACTTCATCTATATATATACTTTGACTATTTGAGGTTAGGTCGAAATCAGCCTACTTACATATTCTTCTCCTTTTCCATAGTCAGCTAATTTCTGAGTTTAAAAACCGAATGATTTCAGTGGGAGTTTGGTCAGTGATACTAAGGAGAGAGGCCAGATCTGTGACCCTAAGGAAAGGACTGATGTCTTGGCTGCTTCAACTTTCTTGGGCAAAAGTTCCTTCCATTTACTGAAGGATACCCCACCTAAGACACCGAGTTAGCAAAAAAGGCCAGAGACTTAGGAGAGGAACAAGGGTTAAAATAAAACCAATACAACTTGAGAATATTAGAGTCTCTGGAGGAGACAGAAGTCATATCAAATTAGATAACTGTAGTCAAAATAAGTGAAAAGATTCAAGAGGAAAGCACAAAGATATATGTATATATCAAGACTACAACTAAACAACATAGTATTCAATTTCACATAGGTGGAAAGTTGAAAAGAAATTGGTGACCCAAGTTATGGAAATCTAGAATGATTTATGAAGGAAGTGTTTTAAAGTAGGGAAGAGAGTAAATTTATGGAGATCTTGTTTTATCTTCATGTACTTACATGACCTCACCCTAAATTTATCCTGGTTTTATGAAATAGTCATTGCCCATAAAACTATCCCTGATGTAAACTTAGTAAAAAAGCAAACAACCGCCTGTGCTTTCTATAAACTTTAACCTGATTTACTTTTCTCTTAAAATATTCTATATCTAAAGTCTTTATTTTCTGTCCTCTACCACTAAAAGATGAACCTCTTGAGGGAAGACAAAAACAAAACCAAAATTCTTTATTCACTGAATATGCACTGTGCTTAGAAAAATAACTATCTACAGTAAGAGCTCAAGTATTATTTATTGAAGAGCTTAATATGAATTAGTTAATGAATCATGATGAAAAAAATTGAATATCTTAAAGAATAGATCAAGGAGATATAATGTGTGAATGATAGCAGCTCTTGAAGGAGTAAAAAGAACATATAAAGAAGAAGCAATAATTAATCACATTGTAGAATATTTCTCTGAGCTGGAGCAAGAGCTGAGTCTGAGTATTAAAAACACTCTCTATCCAACCTAGATTGATGATAAAAAAAAACATATAATGAAATATCTATCAAGCTTTAAGGCAGGAAAAAACAATTTACCTACAAAGGAAAAGTAATCAGCATGGCATCACATTGTTTATTTTCAACACCAGTAGCTTCAGGACAGTGGTATAGCATTTACAGCTTTAGAAAGCATCTGTAGACTACCAAGAGAAAATATTGCCTCCCCCAAATCTTACACATGACTAAAATATATTGGGTAGTAAGAGAACTATTTATATTTATGCAGACAATCAGAAAACTTATCATCCAAGTGATCTATCTGAAGAAGATAACTGGAAAATATTCTTTCTAAAAATAAACTGTACTAGAACAGAAATGTCAAAAAGGGAATATGAAGTAAAAATGAGGGTGTTGCAAGAAAATGAAGGTTAAAATATGTGTGTGTGTACATGTGTATGTATGCACATATGTGTATGTATACTCACATAGATAAATATAAATAGATAATGATAGAATATCTAGGTCCATATATAAAATAGGTGTTAAAATAGGGCTCCTGAAACAGATGTGGCATCCAGTGGAAGAAATCATATTTAAGGTCAAGAACTAAAAGAAAAAATTATTTGAGCAAGGCCCCAGAATTTGTTAATGGAAAGGAGAGGAATGTAGACATCATGAGGAAGATATACATGGTTCCATAGGGAAAATTATGTATCCAGATTGGTGAAATAATTAGCATTTTGTTTACCCTACCTATGCACCAAAGTAAAGATTATGTGACTGTCAACAAATCAAAGAAATGGAAGGTTACCATTATTGGAATGAAAATATTTGGGAAATTTCTGATCAATGAAGAGGAGAAGTGCAATAAATAGCAGCTTATCCAGAAGAAAAGAAATAATATAAAAACATACTAAATATGAGAACATATTACAAGTATGAAGAAAATTACCAGATATTAATTGACACTGTGTAGTTTTCTTCCTGTTTTGTTTTTGTTTTACTTTTGTTCAATAGATATTTTATTTTTTTTACAGTTGGTATTATTATTATTGTTATTATTATTTTACAAATAGTTTATTGTAAAGTTGGTTTCCATATAACACCCAGTGCTCATCCCCACAAGTGCCCCCCTCCATGCCCATCTCCCCCCTCCTCCCCACACCCATCAGTCCTCAGTTTTTTCTCAGCACTCAAGAATTTCTCATGGTTTGTCTCTCTCCCTTTCCCCCACCATTTCCCCCCTTCTTCTCCCCCATGGTCCTCCGTTAAGTTCCTCCTAATTCTCCTATACGTGCAAACATATAATATTTGTCCTTCTCTGCCTTATTTCGCTCACCATAACACCCTCAAATTCCATCCATGTTGCTACACATGGCCAGATTTCATTCTTTCTCATTGCCATGTAGTATTCCATTGTATAGATAAACCACATCTTATTGATCCATTCATCCGTTGATGGACACTTAGGCTCTTTCCATGTTTTGGCTATTGGTGAGAGTGCTGCTATGGACATTGGGGTACATGTGCTCCTTTGTATCAGCATTTCTATATCCCTTGAGTAAATTCCTAGCAGTGCTATTTCTGGGTCATAGGGGAGTTTTATTGTTAATTTCCTGAGGAACCTCCACACTGTTTTCCAGAGGGGCTGTACCAGTTTACATTCCCACCAACAGTGTAGGAGGGTGCCCGTTTCTCCACATCCTCGCCAGCATCTAGAGTTCTCTGATTTGCTCATTTTAGCCACTCTGACTGGTGTGAGGTGATATCTCAGTGTGGTTTTGATTTGTATTTCCCGGATGAGGAGGGATGCTGAGTATCGTTTCATGTGTCTGTTGGCCATCTGGATGTCCTCTTTGGAGAAGTGTCTGTTCATATCTTCTGCCCATTTCTTTATTGGGTTGCTTTTTTTTTTGGGTGTGGAGTTTGGTGAGTTCCTTATAGATTTTGGATATTAACCCTTTATCTGATAACGTCATTTGCAACTATCTTTTCCCATTCCGTTGGTTGCCTATTAGTTTTGTGGATTGTTTCTTTTGCCATGCAGAAGCTTTTAATCTTGATGAGGTCCCAATAGTTTATTTTTGCTCTTGATCCCCTATTAATAAATGTCAACAAGATTTCAAATCTCGTTCAGTCTGTCTTCTGAACATCTCTTCTATTTGTTTATTCTTCTCTATACTGCTATAGAGTGCATCTCATTTCTCCTACATTACAATAGTAGTCTTTGATTAGTCTCTAAACTATAGTTTTCCACAAACTCAACCTCCATTCCTCTGCCAGACCAGCTATAAAAGATCTAGGCATATTGAAACAAATTTCAGTTTTTGAATTGCTTTTATTATGCTTCAGGATCAAATCCAGATGAAATCTAGTTTGTATATCATGAACACTGAGGATGCTGCAGTGGAGGCATATAGCTGTCTGATACAGAGTTAAGCAAGACTGGAGTTAAGTATGCATATTCATTAACTGGTCTTAATGGGATAATGCCTAATAAAGGCATTTAACTGTCTTTATGACTTTATGTCATTCATGAATGACTACATGCATTCATGCATGTAAGGTAATATATGTTGAACTTGGAATAGTATAAGGGAAGGAAGGAAGGAAGAAAGGAAGGAAGGAAAGGGGGACATTAGAGGGAAAGAAAGGAAGGAAAAAGACACAAGAAAATAAAAGAGGAAAGATTCTGTAAATTCCTAAAAGAAAATTTCTCTCCATAAAGAAAAATTCATCTCAAGGGTGGGAATGCTTACCAGTACCTGGATTCATTCACTGAACTCCTGAACTCCTGATCGTAATGAGCTATGTGTAAACCAAAGGGATCCAAGTATGCAGACCTCTGCATGAGAATTGTCTAAATGCATAGATCTCTAAGGAGGTAGAACAGTTCCCTAGCTATTTCATAGCACAAGTTTGAGTAGTAGAGGTTATGAGTGAGGTCTGCAAAGCCATGGCCAGTGGAAGGCTGAGAAGCAACGTGGACTGACAGTGTTAGTGGCATACACAGTAGAAAGTTTGGCATGGTTGGGGTAGAGTAGATGTGGAAGCATGAATAATAAAGTTGACACAGTTTTCTGGGAGGAGTGGCAGCTGTTGCAGTAGAGCCAGCATGGACATTAGTGTTACAGTTTAGGCTCTGGAGAATTTGAGTTTTTAAAGTCTTCACAGTGTAAGGAGAAATAGAGGCATCAGCAGCACTGTGGGTTTATGTGATCCCATTATACTAGTGGATGGCAGATAAATAGAAGGGAACAGCAGTTTAAGGTAAGCAGATGAGGCTTCACTTTAATTTCAGATCTAAAAGTTGACCTGATACCTCTCACCTCTTTCTCTCTCTGGATCATCACAATCTTATTTTTTTAAAACTTTCCATTGAAGTGATTTAAGATCATTATAGTCTTCAATATAATGACATATTACAGTTAATTCATACAAGGCCTATTTCATCATTTGTACTTGTTGGGTCATTTATTTTCTTCCATTCCCATTCCCTACTTCCAAATTTTCTGGTTTGCAGCCTTAAATTTTGATACTTGGGTAACTCTTTACAAATCCTTTCATGATCTCATTCTCCTTTCTCTTCTCTTGCTCCCCTTATTATTCACTTTGAGCTCTAGTCAGAGAGAACTGCTTGTAGTTACCTGAGAACAACATGTACTGTTTCTTCTCAACTCAAAAGTAAAATCTACATCTTATGAGAAAAAAACTAAATTGGTACTAAATTAATTATATTTAAAATATACAACGAAAATCAGAATCATTAACATGAAACTTTGATGACCAAGGTTTCTGAAGAATAATGGGCAATTGGGACAGGAATTGGTTTATTATTTATAATGTCCTTGGATTATTGGTCATATGGAAGAGTGACGGTGGGCCAGGATGCTGGATTAGAATGACTTCTTACATTAAAAGTTGTCTCTTTTCTGTAGACATTTTGGAATATCATGGCAGAAATATGGGTGTAAATATACATTTATTACATCTGATTATTTCTTCAGGAGAAATTCCTAGACATATAATTTTGTGCCAATGGATACAACATATTTTCATTTACAAATATGAATTTTGTGGCAACTATTTTTGTTGTAAATTTTGAGTCTTTTGCATTCACATTCTGATGATTTTTGATAATTGACAGGTAACTAGCATACATTTTCTTAGAATCAAGACTAATATATCACAAGAATCATCTCTTTAATAGGAATTTGAATTCTTCATTCATATAAATAAATAAGCCTGGCATCTTGAAGTTAGTTGCACCAAATATTTGTTCTATTCAACTATTCTTATTTTCATTCAATTTTGGCAAGCTACATTTTAACATAAACTTTTTGGCATAATTGCACTAAGGAATATGTAGTCTTGTTAGCTTCCATTTGTCCTAATATTCCCTTTTGCATTTTTATTTCTGTTCTGTATTTGTGTTCTTTCTCTTGACTTCTTAATTACACATTCTGGAAAAATATCTATCTCATGATCTTTTAAATAAATGACTATGGCCTCATTAATTGTAGTACTTTTCTCTTGATGCAAAAATGTAGTCAATATAAGTTTGTACTAAGGCTTCCTTTAAAATAAAATTATTAGGTACTGTATTTTGCTTAATATTTATGCCTATTGTAATTTCATAGGGAATGTATCAGTAAGCCAATTTATTTTATCAAGGTTGAAATATGAATGAAGAAAGGGTAGAAAATGAAATATAATAAAATTTACAAAAATTGCCAAATATTAGCTATTGTGTTCTGATATTCACGCAAACCAGTTCATAAAATCTATCTTTGCCCTTATCAAGCTTTTAAAATATTCTGATTCACTGTGTTTTAAGTGTTCATTTTTTACATTTTCTTTCTTCCATGTTTTGCTATGTGTTCTCAAATATGAATCGTATACTACTTTTGACAGATTTTGGGGAAGGAGTGAGTTGATGGTTCTGATTTTAGTGTTTGTATTGAACATATTTTATTTCTACTTACTTTTATTTCAAAGCATTTCTTTCTTAACTATTGGCTGTATTTATTTTTGTTAGCTACCAAGTAACCTCCCTGTTTATATACTATTTCAATATTATCTTATGTATTATATTTCATAAAAATCCTCTCTGTTTAACTTATTGAGGCAAATGTAGATTCTATGTGAAATTTCTCTCTATGTAGTTTTCCTTACCTTAAGCATTTTTCATCCTTACTTGCACTTTTGTAATAGAATTTCTCAAAGTATCCACATCATGCTAGAGTTTGCTTTTCTTTCTTTTTGTTTGGTTTTGTTTTCTCTGCTTTAAAGCATTGTTTTGCTTTGTTTTGTTTTGTTGTGAGAAAGAGAGAGCGTGAATGAGGGAAGGGCAGAAGGAAAGGGAGCGAGAATCTTACGCAGACTCCACTGCTCAGCATGGAGACTGACATGGGCTCGATCTCACCACTGTGAAATCATGACCTGAGTCGAAATCAAGAGTCAGGCATTTAACCAACCTGGCCATTCAGACACCCAGGTTTTAAATTCTTAAGTGTTAATACTTGTCTTTTCTTTCCTTGACTGCAGCCTGAGTTGTTAGGATGTCATTAGGACAAGGTTCAAGAGCTCCTCTTAGATTTCAAACAAGGAGTAGGAGTGGAGGAATGGAAAATTTAGAGCCTGTTAACAGGAAAAATTTCTCATTATGGATTTCCTCTGTCTTTGGGTTAAACCTCCCTGGGCCAAGTATTATAGATGGTGTTTTGGGGCTTCCTTCTTAGGATGTTATGAGGGTGCTAATATTTTGGCCCAATTTTTCGTAATTAATAAATTATACTGTTTTAGAAACATCTTTCTAGCAGTTGCTTCTCCTTAATCTTCATTGGAACCTGTTAATCTGATCTCATGAATGATTAAATATTGTTTTTGATTTAATTTATAGTCCTGATCCTTCTCCTTGGAAACCATACTCCAGAGTAAGATAAGTCCAAATACTACACATATCCTTAGCTAGGCTTCAACAGTTTGATTCATTCTCTCCCAAAGGAAAATTGATACATGATTAAGTATAAATCACCAAACCAAAATTTTAGGATACTCTGATATTTCCTTATTTCTGCTACTCCTTACCCCCAGTAGAAGAGAGTGGGAATGATTCCTTTCATAACAAAGTGGTACTTGGAGTGGTTTCTGGCTTTCTAAGTAGATCCTCAGAATGAGAGAAGTAAGGTAAACATGTCCTAACAGATTTTATTAATAGAGTAGCAGATATAATGCATATAAAGTTAGGCCATGCTTAATTTTAATAATAGCTCTAAAACTAGTGATATGATAGTAGTAAATCTCTTAACTTATCTGAGTTTGATTCTTCATTTAATACAGTGGTAACAATATGTATCACACAGGGTTTATAAGGACTGAATATGAAAATAAGAAAATAGTGAAAATAATTAAACTAGTGGCTGGCACAGAGTAGGTGCTAAAAAGTGGATGTCATTGCTGACATAATTGAGGGAATTATTTAATTCTACAAGTTGAAAGTAACACACTGTGCCTCGGACATCTAGGAAAGAGAATTACTAAGTATTTTACTGATACTGTTTCAGTTAAACTGTGTCAATGTTGCCTTTGATTCCTTCTTTTATGAAACTCATCTATGTTCTTATAATAAATTTGAAACAATTAATATATGCTACAATTTGCTTCATTATTAAATCATTGTGTAACAACTTTGTCTTAAGAAATCTGACTTCAGTCTTAAAATCACTAGTATCTACTTTAGAGAGACATATCGTTTAATTTGGTGCTCCATTCACTTTTGATAGAAAGTTTACTAAATGTGGGGCTCCTGGATGGCTAAGTCGGTTAAGCATCCAACTTAGGCTCAGGTCATGATCTCATGGTTCATGGGTTCCAGTCCTGGATCGGGCTCTGTGCTGACAGCTAGCTCAGAGCCTGGAGCCTGTTTTAGATTCTGTGTCTCCCTCTCTTTCTGACTCTCCCCTGCTCACGGTATTTCTCTCTCAGTAATAAATAAAACATTAAAAAAAATTTTTTTTTAAAGAAAGTTTACTACATGGGACTTAAAATACATGAATATTTCTCACAAATTAATGAGTGATGGCAAAGGAAGACAGAACACAGTGTGTTCTTAGCGCTTTATTGATTGCAGCTCATGAATTGCAGTTAACTGGAATCCAGATTTGTTTTGTGCTTGTTTCAACCTATTGATAGAGATGCTATCAGCCAGGGACACCTGGGGCATCACCAGGCCCAATGCCACTTGTGGCAGCTTCTGCATATGTTTCCCCCTCAGAAGCCAATGTCGTGGCTGGACTGGCCCCTGTGGCTCATATGATTGCAAGATGCACCTAGCATCAACCATTATGGATCTTTGAAAAACAAGGTTTAGGATTCCTAAGTCCTGGGGGTACAAGGCGTGCCCATAGGCTAGCAGCCAAGTTTGTGGCAGAGAGAGAGAGAGAGAGAGAGAGAGAGAGAAGAAATATGTGGACCTAGGTTTCTTCCTTCATTGGATTCAAGAATGGGGTGACTGCAGTTTCACAGATTCTTAGAATGAAAGAGTAAGAATTAGGGAGTGGGAATTAGTGAGAATTAGGAAATAAGAAAGGAAAAGTAGGGTCACTCAAGCTGTCGGTTATTTAGTTCCACAAGACTTTGTAAAAAAGGAACTTCATGGGAGGGGAAGGCCTGGCCTCTGCTCAAGTTGTGTTGCTAGTAGCTGTGTCAGTCAGCTGGCAGTACATTTATTAGGGATGGATGTCTGAAGTGGTTGCCTTGGCAGTCAAAAGCTTGATGTCAGGCATTTCCATTACAATCAAAAAAGCGTATTTCTAGGCATTTACACTACAAGATTGCTTTATTTTTTTCAAAAAAGTAAACATGACAATAAATAAAACTCTGCAATTAGCCCAATTATGACCATACCATTACTGTTCACTGTAACTCTGTATACTGCATCTCAAATTCATGTGTGTCGTCAAATCCTTGCAGCAAATCATCAGTGGATAATGGCTTTACTAAGCTTTAGAAATCTCACCTGTCATCTTTCTTTTTCATATTTTAATAATGGTCTTATTTATTCAAATAGTTTTCTAAAACCTGTATTTTATTGTTAAATATTCAGTTAGGCCAAAGTTGATTTTACTGTTAAATTCTCAAAAGATAATATTAAGGCTATTAAATGAGTGTGGCTTACTCTGATTCTCACTAAATAGATCACTAAGAACACAAGTATGCATAGACAAAATTAATGATTGAAAATATCAGGTAATAATAGGCATTGTATATAATTTAAACAAAGCATTATGATTTTTGTCAGATTGTTAATAGACTTTTGTGATAATATTTAAATTGTAACTTTTCTTATTTACACTGATGTATTTACAGTTGTTTGCCAGGATTTACTGGAAAAAACTGTGAGAAAGTAATTGACCACTGTAGACTGCTCAGCATCAACTGTCTGAATGAAGAATGGTATTTCAATATAAGTGGAAGATTCAGAGTAAGTAATTTAATACATGGCAGAGTAATTTAACACTTGAAAATACAATAGCTTCAGGCAGTCTGTATTTCAAATGCTTTTATTAATCTAAGCCAGAGAATTATATCCTTATAGGTATATTTAAACATGACTTATATAAAGTTTAGTAGTAGAGATGTTTAACTTCTTAGAATTATGTAGGAGGGACATTAATAAGAGTTCCAGTAAGTGTGTTTATTATAAAATAACTATATAGCTAATTGAGTCCTGGTAATATATCTCTGTATATATAAAACCACAGTCACTAATGCCTTAAGTTCTTAAAGTAGATGGAGAATAAAATTAGTCTTGGAGTTAGGATACACAAATACACTTTTGGATAGCTTTTAAAATGACTTTACAAATACAATGGGTGTTCCCCACACAATGTAAGGCATATCCTAAAAGTCAGCATTTCCACTTTCAGTTATGTCTCCTGGAGAAATTATCAGGTGTGCACTGAAAGAGACATATACAAGAATTTTCATGGCAAATCTGAAACAAACTAAAACCTATGGATAGGACAGTGGATAAATTCATAATGGCATAGTCACACCATTGGATTATAATGAGTGTTTAAAATAAGTGAACAATAGTGACATGTATTATTACTTAAAAAGCATCAAAACATAATGTTGAATTTTAAAATCTTATTGAAGACTGGTAGATACACACATAGTCTGATAATGATTACTTAAATTTTTAACTATTTAAATATTTTCTGATTGCATAAATATATAGCAAAAGTATAAATATGTATATCAGAAACACACACTGGCTTAACTAGAAAGGTTCTCCAAGGAGACAGGTGGGGAAAGAAATCAGCAAGGGTACAAAGGGAACTTCCAATCTCTTTATAATCCTTTACTTCATTTTAAAAAAAAAGTTTATTTATTTATTTTGAGAGACAGCACATGCATGAGTAGGAGAATGGCAGAAAGAGAGAATCCTTATAAGATTCAGTCTCATAAACTGTAAGGTCATGAGCTGTGCCAGAATCAAGAGTTGGACACTTAACCAACTGAACCACCCAGGTGCCCCTATAATGCTTTATTTCTTAAAACCGTTCTGGCAATTGATGGTAGAATTATGGCATTCATTTTATTTTTTTCTCTAAATACAAAATATTTTTTAAGCAATGAAAAGCCAACTTATGGAATGAATTATGGACAAATTTTATGTGTATACTTTTGTATACTTCTGGAAACCTGCTAAAATATAACAATGTTACTATACAAAAATATACAGGATTAGAACATATTTATTTTGCAAGCTGTAATACCTTAGATATTATAGCATATCATTTTTAGTTACTACTTCATTTGATCTACACTTAAATACCATTCAATTTATAGGAAATTAAAATGTCTGTTGAGCTTTTAATATTTAACTAAGTTCATATATTTTGATATGGAGGAATGAACATAGATTTAAACTTACTGTATGTAATTTTTAGGTACTCTTTCTTTTAGATACTATGCATACCTACTTTCAGTTCGATGTGCTAGCACCTCTTTTTCCTTTAAAAAATATTTACCCTTTCCTTAATAGGAGATTGCCTAATTGAAATGTCTCTCCTACCTTGGTTTGAATTTCTTTTATATTACTTATGTTTTGGGTTTTCATTTCTGTTTTGTTCCAGGATAGTCTCTGAGCATTTATTTTGCATTTATTTTTAAGTTTCTCTTCTTCCTCCATCATTTATTTGTAGGAAATCTCACCTATTCTAGTGTCTCAACAATTATCTGTATGTTACTGACTCTAAATCCAGTTTTAATTTATTTTTTAAGGAACTTGACTGGACTTACCATCACCTTGCCAAATCTGCCTTCTCTATAATTCTACCTTAAATAATGACTTCCATTAGATAAAATATTAGCAAGAAGGAATGCCCTTGTCCTTCTCACTGGGTTAAAATTTAGATGATGATGAAGATAATGCACATTACTAATAAAATAACAATAAACATTAACAATAAAATATTGTTTCAAATATACAGTCTTCCTTACTGATTAATAATTATAGTTATGGCTAGATTGAAATTCTGAAATATTTATATTTAAATTAAGTAATTTAAAATTTAATGTATATTCACAAATATATTTTCATATTGTGTAATGGGTATGAATGGTGGGAATTAACATTATTTTTCATGATATTTAGGTTCAGGGTAATATGTTAAAGAATAAAATACATATTATATTCAAATTATTTTTGGAAGTAAACAGAAACTGCAATTTTGTAGGTTATAATATTTTTTGGAAGTTTTTAAATGATATTTTTCTACTTTGATGTTTGTGTTATTAATTTATTAATATGTTTCAGAGACTATATGTTAAGCTATAGTATTTTAAGAAGAATTATAAACTATTTCTTCTCCTACTTAGAGAAAACAAATATATTTACATTCAGAGGGAAAGAGAAGAGAGGGCATAAAACAAGCAAATAGTAATATGATACACTTAAATCCAGCTATATCCATGATCCCGGTAAATATAAATTGATTACACATTTCCATTAATAGGTAGAGATTACTAATGGCATATGAAACAATCTCTAATATATAAAAGATACTCATTTTGTATAAAAAGATAGAGACATGTTGAAAGCAAAATAAGGAGAAAGAGAAATATAAAAACTAAGCAAAATAATGAAATATATAAATATTAAGCAAAATGAATACCGGTGTAGTTTCATTAGTAAGAAATCTTCACTATATGTAGATTTCAATGTAATGAACTATTAAAAATGAAGGACTTTATTTCATCAACATAAGTAGGTCAACTAATCATATTGAATTATGCATTTAATAACAGAGCTCCAAAATATATGAAGCAGAAACGGGCATAATCCAAAAGAGAAATAAGTAAAACTAAAACTATAGTTGAGATATGAATACCTCCTATTCAGTCGTTGGTAGAATAAATAGACCGAAAATCAGTAAAGATACACAAAATGTAAATGGCACTAGCAATCCACTTACCTAAATGACAACAAAATGTAGCACACAATAGTTGCAGATTATTTATTCTTCTCAACAACACATGCATCTTATTCAGAGGCCTATTTCATCATGGGGAAGCAGAGGGCCTCAGCTGGGGCATTTCTCAAGTACCTGCAGAACAACTTCTTTATGGTAAGGGTCCTTCACTGAGGCACATTTTTCCACATTGACTTAATACTTTTACACTCTGGCTGCTTTCTTTCTCTCCCCACCAAGTCCATAAAGAGTCCAGAACCTTCTTTTCAGGGCTCCTTAGCAATGAGAGGATTCCTTCATTTGTGGTACATCTGATGGGACTCTTGCCCTATGTTGTTCCTCAGGGGGAAAAATGCCTGGTACCACTTTGTTCCTGTTGATGGCACTGTGGTGGTGAATGAATAAAGACTTGAATATCACTGCTTTAATTCAGCTCCATGTCCTATCACCTTGACACTTGAATAGTGGGGCATATTTACTCATGCAAAAGTATATGTATATTTTATTAGTCATTTTTAAAGAAAAGACACAATAAATTTAGGTAGTAGATTTTTATAGGTAATCTTTAGATATAAAAGCAAATGGAAAATAAATACTTTTAAAATGTTCAAACTTTCTAAAATTCAGTGAAATATCATTTGAGGAAATATGGACCTATCAGTTTATATTTCTGCATTAAAACACAAAAGTATACACATTTAATGAGACAGCATTTTCACATGTATTTGGGGAAAATAAGACAGTTGGCAATTGAGATTATATACCTAAGTTTTTCCATTTGTAATAATTCAATATTTTAAAATACCTAAAGTAAGAAAGCAGAATTATATTAAACATGCATAGAAAATATTCACTAAAATATTATTTATTTTAGAATAAAAGTAATCAAATTAAGCAAATAAGAATAGCTTAACAATTATAATGTATCCCTTTAATAAAATATGCATCTAAATTAGATTATGTTTTTGAAGGGTATTGTGATATTCGAAAAGTACACAGATCAAAATGTTGGATGAGAGCTGGCTATATTATTCTAACTGTAATTTGGGTTTAGATGTGTGTGTGTATATATATATAAAAGGTATTTAGCTTCTTGAAACAAAATGAAATATGTACTTCTTGGATTGTAAGACAGGTCAATAGGCATTGCAGCACTACTCCAACAGAAATTATCCATTGGACTTCATCTCTCAGAGCATTCAGACATCATGAAAGATTATATATCAAGACCCCAGGCTTTTCCAAGGCAGTAAGAAATGCAGGGAACAAGGGGAACCAGTTAGATGGTACAAGGTGGTATAGCTCCTGATGTCATCCATCCCTATAATCACTCAGGACTTTGTAATTTATTAATAAATATAAATTTCCCCTATATATTTGAATTGACTTAATAGAAAGAGTGAAGTATCCAAGGTTACAACCTATGTACTATAGGGACAAGTTAATATACACAGGGACAGAGAAACAGAAAGCCAGAGAGAATCATGGGGCTCAGAGAGGCTCTGAGTCAAAATCCATATCCTGAGTTGTTAACCTGAGTTAACCTGAGTTGTGATGGCCAGTGGAGCCTGAATGACATTTGTATTGTACAGATGTGTATAATAAGGGTTAAAAGAAAATAAGCCAACAATGTGGCAGTGGTTTACTCTGGTTAATGGAATTAGACTAAAATTATAACCAGAAAAAAAGGTTTTATCTATTTTGAATATACATTTAATTGGAATATTATGAAGAATAAAGCATATTCCGTAACAACTTTGACATTGGAAAGTTTATATTAAATGCAACAGGCTGTGGCAAAAAAAAATCTGTAGGTCAGAACTTTATTAATTCTAAGCCATGCTCTTCATCATGAGTTAAATTTCCCTTTTTTCAATTCATTTTCTCTATAATTAAAGTGGCAAAAGTATGCTGAACCTTCTCATTGAAATTATGATGAGGAATTTCTAATCAAGCAGTTTCACAAAGTCAATATTAATCTCAATATTAATAATATAAATAGTTCCCATGATAAAACAATTGTTACTTCCCAAATGAGAGTCAGATTTCTAATAACCACAAAAAAAAAGATCATTGAAAAAAATTAAGAGCTCATAGTGAAAAAAAGTGGAAAAAACTATTCTTATTGTCTTTTCATATTTATAAAAGTGAATAGTGGCACCTAGGTGGCTCAGTCTGTTGAGCTTTCTCCTCTTGATAGCGACTCAGGTTGTGATCTCAAAGTTGTGAGATCTAGTCCTGCATCAGCTCCCTGTTGAGCATGAAGCCTGTTTGGGATTCTTTCTCTTCCCTCTCTCTCTGCTTATCCCCCAATCATGCATGTGTGAATGCTCTCTCTCTCTCAAAATAAATAAATTAATACTTTAATATTAAATTAAAAATAATGGGGTGACTGGGTTGCTCAGTTAGTTAAGTGTCCAACCTCCGCTCAGGTTGTAATTTCACAGTTCATGAGTTTGAGCCCACATTGGGCTTTGTGCTGACAGCTTGGAGCCTGGAGCCTGCTTCACATTCTGTGTGTGTCTCTCTCTCTGCCCCTCCCCTGATTGTGCTCTGTCTCTCAAAAATAAAATAAACATTAAAAAATTGTTTAAAGAATTTTAAAAATGAGCAAATTATAGCCACTAAATTAAAAAAATATGATTGATATTATGCACACTATAAAGTTAGAATATGGGCACTATACAATTAAATACTATTTACATTGCATCATACCAGTGATTTGCCTTAGTGTTTCAAGGATTTACTAATAAATTAAATTTAATTTTTGATCGATAATATACACAGAAAGAGCCACAATTTCTGATCTGTGTCCATCCAAATATTTTACAACATTCTGATTTTATGCCAGAATTGTTGACTGCTGCTTTTTATACCATCAAAGAAAATGCCATAAGAGCTTTATACACTACTCCTTTGGTTCTCTTCTTTTATAACTGGTTCAGGGATGCAGATATAAGGATGCTGTTTATGTTTTATCTGATCTTTCTAAGTTTCCTATAAGGTTTCATTGGGGAAGCAACAAAAAAAAACACAAAATTTAAAACTCATCTAGTTTAACTTTACCATCTGTTTCATTCCTCTTTTCTATTTCCATCCTCTAGTTAAATCTTTTTTTTTACAATAATTTTCAACAAGCGTGACTTATGCAAACTCACACTGAACACTGAAAGAAGTAAAGCTCAAATTAGAATTCCATATGAATACAATTTGCATTTGGGATAAGAGTTAGGTTTTAAAATTGTAGTTGCAACAACAGAAAATCTAAACAGAATATTTCTCTCACTCTTTCCCTCTCCACTCTCTCTCTCTCTCTCACACACACACACACACACACACACCCATAAGAATTTGAAAGCTCACAAAATTAGACTTTCCAGGGGCTGGATCAGGTAAGCATTTATCCAGAGCCTCAATGTAATCACACTAAAATAGCAACAGTTCCTTAAAAGTCCTTAGAAGAACCCAAAAATGCTCTCTTCTGGCCTCAGGGCCTTTATCTTGAAGATTTTGACCCAAATTTCTGATTTGTGGGGTTTTCCATTCTGTTTCTCTATTTTCTAAAAAGTTTACCTTTTCAGTAAATTCTTCCACAGTCATCCAATTGGAATGTTGAATACTCACTTCAGGTCCATAGATGTTATCTCCTTTTTGTGTGTTTCTTCTTAACAAATGTTGCCATTCAGTTTCCAGGATACAGTATAGTTATTCACATATATTTTTCATTGTCTATAAGAGTATATTAGGATGAAATTTAAGCTCTATATAAGTAAATATCTTTGTTTCTTTGTACAAGACCACCCTTCTTCCGGAGAAGGTGGCAAAATTTCAGCAAAGGCAAGTCATGCCAAGTGTAGTAGATAGGAGCCAAGAGATGCTTCTATGTTGGAAGAGCACAGTCTCCAGAAACTGACCAACACAAGGTCTCACTTAGTAATCGGATAGTCAAAGCTAGCTTGACATAGAATTTGGGGGAGAGGTACATGTGGTGAAGGTGGAAAGAATGATGTAATGCACAAAATAAACTTCAATGTTGTTTTTTTATGTAAAAGATGGTAAAAAGTCAACAAATCAAAGAAAGGAACATTGGATAAGCTAAATAGGTTATGAACACTCAAAAATATCAGTTTGTACACATAAACAAAATGAAAAAAAATCTAAAATTGACACTGTGATCTGCTGCAGAAGCTAATAAGTTGATCAGAAAAGCTGAAACTTCTTCCTACTAGCTGAAGCCTTTCCTACTATACAAGCTGTACCTTGTAATTGTACCCTCAATTATAAAACACACCAATATGTTCATTCTTTATCAGTCCTCAGAGACATTTCTTCAAGTTTCGAGAATGGATGGGTAGTGCCATAGTTTGTGGTGAGAGATATAGACATCTCTGGAAAAAAAAAAACAAAACAGGTAAAATCAGATACAAAAGTTCCCTGGAGCAATCAACTATAATTTTGGCCCCCTGGGGGATACTTGTTGGTGTCTGGAGACATTTTTGGTTGTCACGAATAGAGATTGAGCCTGTTACTGCTATCTGGTGGATAACAGCCAGGTTTGCTGCTACGCGTCCTGCAATGCACATGACAGCTCTCCACAACAAAGAAATATCAGGTTCAAATTATCTATATTACTGTAGTTCCTAAAACCTGCCTTAGAGGAAGTATAGGCTGTGAAAGTTGGAAAATAATAAAACCTGTGTACAGACAGAAAAATAGACTTCATGACAGTTAAAGAACCTCAGACCCATAACATAAGACAGAATTCCAGACTGAGAAACCTTTTTTCTAGTTTATGTGAGCTCTGCAACCAAGTTAGGTACCTACAGTAGGTTAAGTCAAATTGTTTTCCCATTATTTTTCTTCCTTTGTTGGGAACAAACTTGTTACTTTCAGTTCAGAAAGAGGAATATATGCTGCTTGGTCACAAACTCTGCTTCTTTGTATTATTTTTAAATATCTATTTACTATTGAGAGAGAGAGGGAGAGAGAGAAAGAATGTGAGCAGCGGATGGGCAGAGGGAGGGAGTGGCACAGAAGCTGAAGGAGGCTCCAGGCTGTGAGCTGTCAGTGCAGAGCCTGACATAGGTCTCGAACCCATGAACCGTGATATCATGATCTGAGCTGAGGTTGGTTGCTTAACCGATTGAGCCACCCAGACACCACACAAACTCTGATTCTTAACCCTTCCCTCTGAAATACTGAGTTAAATTTGTTTGATTTTTTTTCTGCTTATTACATTATTGAACATTTGGATGAAAAATCTGGAGGTTAAGTAACATGAAATGTGTGATGAGAATGAGTTCTCTCTACTTTGATTTTAAGGAGAGGGGAGATAGGAATATGATTCCAGATTTATTAAACATAAAATGGCTAAATTAAAAAGTCATTGATACTTGAAGTAGTTTTAGGAAAGCTATATAATCAGGGTGCACTTCAATAATCTTCTAATCCATGTCTTATACCTCAGAGACTGTTATTCCTTTGCTCTTCTCTGTCTTTCATAGACATGTTTCTCAATGGCTTTCTCTATGTACTTCATTAAGTGGGTAATTTATCCTCCCCCTCTTGAGATTTTTGGTGGGGAAGTTGACTATTGCCTGAAATAGTGTTTGAAAAAAGAATAGTGTCCTCACATTAGCTTTAATCTTGTAAGTCTTTTCATGTGCATATGTTACTTTTTTATTTTAGTTCTTCAATATATTTTAATCATTTGAATCACAATCATATTTTCAGTAAGAAAGCACAAACAACTTGTTTTGACTTGGAATAAATGTTTTCAAAGAATACACAGAAAACCTGTCCCTAGATGTTTAACTAATTCTCAAAAGATTTCATTGTCCTACATTGTTAGTAAAAAAGTAGTAGAAACTTTTTTATGGTTAGACTAACATCATATTATCTGAGTCATCTTGACTTCGCCTTCCTAGGCAGCAAGTGATATTAAAGCAACAGGTGTTCCCATCTTAGAAGGACTAATAGAAATTTAAGTTACCACACAGCTTCAATTGTATGTCAAGAATTTTGTGTACAGAAAACATATGGGTGTCTTAATAGTAGTTCTAGGACAAAAATACTCAGGGATTAGTGTTTATATCCAATTTACTTCTAGATACAGAGTGGATATGGAAGTTAACTCATTTACAGCAAGTAATATTTTATAATTCCATATATCTTCTATGTGATTATAACATTTAGTACTACCTATATAATACCTAATGATGAATATATTCAGAAATTTCTCTCACATTAAAAAATAAATTTTATTTTATTTTATACACTTATCAATTTATAAGACCAAGAATGGAGAGGGTTTCAAGCATATATTTTATCCAAATTGCCTACTTTCATTAGAATTTTTATATCAAGTGACAGAGTAAATTAAAACAGCTTAATTATAAGAAATGAGAACTTAATCTAAACTAGTGCAATCACTGTGAATGGTGGAAATGTTCATATTTAAAGGAAACTAATATAAACACTTTAAATATCTTAGAGAAACTATAAGTGCCAATAGGTCTTCATTCATAATGAAACAGAAAAGGCAATAGAAAAAAATCATGAAGAAGTTATTACAGTTTAAAATTTTGCCTCTTGTAATTAAGGAAAAAATCATTGGTGAAGATATTTTTCAAAGTGTGGTTATTTATATTAATCGCATTCATATTATGTTTTGAATCTCTAAGAAGGACCTTTTCCCAAAGTACTCATTAATAGGAGTTAGAGCCATAATATCTGTAGATATGCTAAGGCTAAAATTACTTAAAAAGAAGTATCAAAAGTGCATGTGAAGTTAAACTGAAGGCATAGCTTTCATAAACAGTTTCAGGGGAATCCAGAGTAGTGTTGAGTGAAGAAAGGCACCCAAAATGCCATGCTCTACTCCGTAGAACCTATCAATATTATCTTACATGGAAAAAGAGATGCTGAAGATGTGATCAAGATAAGGATTTGATACATTACTAAGGTTATAGTAATTTATTATTACAGTAATGGGAAAGAAAACACATTTCCAAGAAAATGATTTTTAACACAAATATTTGCTAGCTGAAAATGATTAGAGAAGCTCCCTAACTGAACACATACATTTGCATATAAGAGAGGCCATAGGTCCTCTCCAAAAGATAACCATGAAACACAAAAATAAGTCACTCTAGGTTTATTCTTAGAGGCCATTTCTAGTTTTAGTTGAGTTTTAGGGCTGTCTGTAACTAATTGGTGCAGATGAACTAGTGCAGATCAGGAAAAAAAAAAAGGAACAGGATGATTGGTTGGTTCTGTATCTTATAAGAAATGGACTCATCATTCATTGGTTAAAATTCTGTTTACTTTGAAATGGTGGGCATGCTTATGGGTCCATTTGTCACTTACTTAGGGAAACAGCAGGCATGCTCATAAAGTGAGGTCTTGTCTTTTAACATTTTGCTCTCCCATTACTTACTGAGACAGGAAAAGCCCCAGCTAATGTATCCAGCATGTGTACGTGACTTACTAATTTATCACCCACACCAGGACACAGTGGAGAATTAAATGAGGTCCTATCAATTTTTTTTGAACTAAGGCTGGTTGTTACATGAAGCCCTGTTTAACTGGTATTTTTCCCAATTTTTATAAATTGTGATCTATATGATCCTGATATTATCTTTAACAAATTATGAAATAATTTTTTCACCTGGCAGTCTAAGAAACCAATGGAAGTATTAATGAAAAATGAGGTAATCCACACTACAAAGTAAGAACCATATATAATTTACTATATGTCCAACATCTTGATGATAAATAAAATCATAGGTAATCACAGAGGCTCGTGAATTAACTAACTTTCATTCTTCCTAAGTAAGTAATTAGTCAGGGGTCTCTACGGAAAATGTCCCTATCCTTCTTATTTGTGCCACGTCACTAGCTGTTCTCACTGAAATAGTATTTATTGAAAAACCACTTTGTAGATATTGTGTATGTAGGCATACACTACCAAACAAGACAGATCATGGTCCTGTCTCATGCTTTACATTAATCACTCAAAGTTTAACTCAAAGTTTAGGTTTGATGACTGTATTCATCTATTATAAAGAAGGATTAAAAAAGAATGAAATCTTGTCATTTGCAAAGACATGAATGGAGCTAAAGAGTATTATGCTAAGCAAAATAAGTCAGAGGAAGACGAATACCATATGATTTCATTCAGATGTGGAATTTAGGAAACAAAACAGGTAAACATAGGGGGCAAAAAGAGAGGCAAATCAATAAACAGATTCTTAACTATAGAGAACAAACAGGATTACTGGAGGAGTGGACAGGAGATGGGTTAAATGAGAGATGGGTGTTAAGGAAGTCAATTGTGATGAGCACTGGGTATTATATGTAAGTGATGAATCACTAAATTCTGCACCTGAAACTAATATCACATAGTATGGTAACTAATTGGAATTTAAATAAAAATTTGGAGGAAAAAAAAGGAAAGATTATTTCCTCAAACTGACAGCAAGAGAAAGAGAGACAAACAGAGAGAGAGGAACTTAAACACATTTAATTCTACTTCAATATATGATAAATGTTAAATATTTTTCCCACTACCTTTCCCCAGCTTTTAATAATCTTTTCTACTTGAATTCTGTGGTTGGACAGAAAAGTTCAGGAGAATGGATATTGCATGCAGATGAGTGGCCACAATACAAATGTTGACGTTCTAGAGAGAATAGGAGTGACAGTATTTTTGTTGTTTGTTGCTAATGTATTTTGAATTTGCTATTAGCAAATCTGGGTCAGTCCCTAATTATTCTTACATCTTCTATGAGAACACAGAAAGACATTTGCTTCACTAATTCTTTGTCAGTTACCAAATACTTTCAGCCGGATGGTCACCTGAAGTGCTTTTTCAGCTGCCCTTCACGAAGTTAGTATGTTTTTGCAAGCAATCTTTCTTAATTTACCAAAAATTCCTTCTGACAATATGCTGATGACTAGAACTCTTTACAATGAGGTGCAAAGTTTAATTACATAATTGTAACAAAAAGGCTTAATATGGACTGTCACCCAGTTAAATTTTTATGCAAAGAAAATTAAAATTACTCATCTCATTTGAACAGTGAATATAGAAATCAGGATACATAAATTAAATTTCAGTTTCTAAAAACTAGGTGTCTTTCTTCTTACTCCGCAAAGTTCTAATTGGCCAACCACATCGTTTTAATACATGCATTCTGTCTCTTCAGCAATGATGTTAAGGACACAGCGGTGTTATCCAAGGTGAATGAGCTGAACTTTAAAATAAACCGAATTGTCCTTAATCTCCTCATTAAAACTCCTGATATAGGGGCACATAAGTGGCTCAGTAGGATAAGCATCTAATTTATCCAAAATTTTGGCTAAGGTCATAGTCTCACAGTTTGTGGGTTTGACCCCATGTCACGTTTTGTGTTGACAGCATGTGGAGCCTGCTTGGAATTCTCTATCTCCCTTTCTCTCTCCCCTCTCCCTGCTCATGCTTCCATGTCGGCTCTCTCTCTCTCTCTCTCTCTCTCTCTTTCTCAGAAAAAAAAAAAAACTCAAAAGGAAAAACCTCCTGATATGGAAAGTAAATATAAGATCTAAAAAGAGACACTTAAAGAGAGAGTGGCCAAGATGGAGTGGCAGCATGGAAGTTCTCTCATCCATGAATGCAGCTAGATTAGCACCAAACCATTTTGCATGCCTAGAAAATTGATCTGAGGACTAACACAACAATGTCCTTAACTTGAGCCACAGAATTCAGCAGGTACATTTTGCAGAGCTGTGAACTGGGAGGTAGAGAAGCCCCGGATGATAGGGAGCTGTTTGTGCAGGGAGAGGACAAAGAAAGAGGGGAGAGTACAGGAAAACCACTTTCCCACCGAAAGTGGCTGGAAAGAGAAAGAGTGAAAACAACTACAGGTGACAGAACAAGAAAGGGAGAAAGGAGAGACTCTCAATACCGTTATGACTCTATAAACAGGAGGGAGCAGAATCAGAAATTCTGCAGCTCAATACATGGCTGCACTCTGATGGTAAGGGTGAATCTTCAGGAGCAGGTAGCAAGGTCCAAGGGATCTACAGGTCACAGGGGGAGAAACTATTGCTCTGCTAGGAGGGCATTTGATAGAGGCCATATGGCCTCCCAGAAGGTCCAGTGGATCCTGGATATAGCCATATTTGCTGGTACTGGAACAGAGACACCAGTGAAACCTGGCACCAGCTATGTGTTGTGTTTTGCCATAATCTCTGAGCCTCTGTTGCTGTGTGATCGCACAAACTTTTTCTGGGAAAAGCAGGCACCCAGCCACAATCTTTGAACCTCAGCAACAGTGTGACTGCATGAATGTTCCTGGGGAACAAGCCAGCAGCCGGCTATTGCCCAGCGAGACCCTCCCACAGAGGGTCAGAGATATATTCAGGATATTTCATCCTAAAGCAAAGGAATGTACATTTTTCTCCAGTGCACATGGAACATTCTCCAGAATAGATCACATACTGGGACACATCATCCCTCAACAAGTACAAAAAGATCATACTGTGCATGTTATCAGACCACAACACTATGAAACTCAAAATCAGCTGCAAGAAAAATTTTGGAAAGACAACAAATACTTGGAGATTAATGAACACCCTAGTGAATGAATGGGTTAGCCAAAAAGTTAAAGAGGAAATTAAAAAGTACATGAAAGCTAATGAAAAAACGCAACAGCCCAAAACCTCTGGGATGAAGCAAACGATGTCATAAGAGGGAAATATATAGCAATACAGGCCTTCCAAAAGAAGAAAGGTCTCAGATATACAACTTAACCTTACACCTTAAAGAGTTGGAAAAAGAACAGCAGATGAAACCCAAAACCATCAGAGGATGGGAAAAACAAAACAAACAAACAAAAACAGTAGAAAAGATCAATGAAACCAGGAGCTAATTATTTGAAAGAGTTAACAAAATTGATAAACCCTAGCCAGTTTGATCAAAAAGAAAAAGGAAAGGACCCCTAACAAATAATATAAAAAATGAAAGAGACCACAAACAACATTGTAGAAGTGCAAACAATAAAAAGAGTGTATTTTGAGCAATTGCATACCAAAAAATTGGGCAATCTGGAAGAAATGGACAAATTCCTAGAAGCATATAAACTACCAAAACTGAAACAGGAAGAAATAGAAAGCTTAATCAGACCCATTACCATTGGAGAAGTCAAATCAGTAATCAAAACTCTCCCAAAAAACAAGAATCCAGCTGGATGGCTTTCCAGGTTAATTTTACCAAACACTTAAAGAAGAGTTAAAACCCATTATTTTGAAGCTCTTCCAAAAAAATAGAAATGAAATGAAAATTTCCAAACTCATTCTATGAGGCCAGCATTACCTTGATTCCAAAACCAGACAAAAACTCCAACAAAAAAGGGACTATAGGCCAATTTCCCTGATCAACATAGATGCAAAAGTTCTCAAGAAGATACTAGCCAACCGGATCCAACAGTACGTTACAAGAATTATCCACCGTCATCAAGTGGGATTTTTTTTTTAATTTTTTATGTCTTTATTTTATTTTGAGAGAGAGAGACAGAGAGCAAGCAGGGGAGGGGAGGGAGAGAGGGAGACACAGAAGCTGAAGCAGGCTCCAGGCTGGGAGCTGTCAGCACAGAGCCTGATGTGGGGCTTGAACCCATGGACTGTGAGATCATGACCTGAGCTGAAGTCGGACACTTAAGCGACTGAGCCACCCAGGTGCTCCATCAAGTGGGATTTATACCTGAGATGCAGGGATGGTTCAATGCCCACAAATCCATCAGTGTGATACATCACAATAATAAAAGAAAGGACCAGAACCACATAATCCTCTCAATAGATTCAGAGAAAGCATTTGACAAAATATGGCATCGTTTCTTGATAAAAACTCTCAAGAATGTAGGGATAGAAGGATCATACCTCAAGATCATAAAAGCTATATATGAAAGACTCACCACGAATAGCATCCCCCAATGGGGAAAAACAGAGCTTTCCCCCTAAGGTCGGGAACACAACAGGAATGTCCACTCTTGTCACTGTTACTCAATATAGTATTGAAAGTCCTAGCCTCAGCAAACAGACAACACAAAGAAATGAAATGTGTCTAAATAGGCCAGGAGGAAGTCAAACTTTCATGCTTTGCAGACGACATGATACTCTATATGGAAAACCCAAAAGATTCCACCAAAAAACTGCAAGAATGGATTCATGAATTCAGCAGTGTCACAGAATATCAGTTGCATTTCTATACACCAATAATGAAGCAGCATAAAGAGGAATCAAGAAAACAATCCCATTTATAATTACACCAAAACCCATAAAATACCTAGGAATAAACCTAACCAAAAACATGAAAAACCTATACACAGAAAACTATAGAAAGCTTATGAAAGAAATTGAGAAGACACCAAAAAAAAAAAAAAATCATTCCATGGTCATGGGTTGGAGGAACAAATATTGTTAAAATGTCAATAGTACCCTATTGACTACCCTATCAAAATATCACCAGTATTCTTCACAGAGCTAGAACAAACAATCCGAAAATTTGTATCTAACTAGAAAAGACCCTGAATAGCCAAAGTAATCCTAAAAAATGAAACCAAATCTGGAGGCATCACAATCCCAGACTTCAAGATGTATTACAAGGCTGTAATCATCAAAGACTATATGGTACTGGCACAAAAACTGGAACAAATTAGAGAACCCAGAAGTGGACCCACAAACATGGCCAACAAATCTTTGACAAGGCAGGAAATAATATCCAGTGGAAAAAAGACAGTCTCTTCAACAAATGGTGTTGAGAAAACTGGACAGTAACATGCAGAAGACTGAACCTGGACTCCTTTCTTATACCATAAACAAAAATAAACTCAAAATGTATGAAATATCTAAACGTAAGATAGGAAGCCATCAAAATCCTAGTGGAGAAAGCAAGCAAAAACCTCTTTGACCTCAGCTGCAGCAACTTCTGACTCAACATGTCTCTGAAGGCAAGAGAAATAAAAGCAAAAATGAATTATAAGGACCTCATCAAAATAAAAAGCTTCTATACAGTGAAGGAAATGATCAGCAAAACTAAAAGGCAACCTATAGAATGGGAGAAGGTATTTTCAAATGATGTATCAGATAAAGGATTAGTATCCAAAATCTATTAACTATAAATAGTTAATAGCATTAACTATTTTCAAACTCAAGACCCAAAAAACAAATAATCCAGTGAGGAAATGGACAAAAGACATGAATAGACACTTCTGCAAAAGACATTCAGATGGCTACCAGACACATGAAAAAATGCTCAACATCAGTCATCATCAGGGAAATACAAATCAAAACCTGAATGAGATACCACCTCACACCTGTTAAAATGGCTAAAATTAACAACTCAGGCAATGACAGATCTTGGTGAGGATGTGGAGAAAGAGGAACCCTTTTCCACTGCTGGCGGGAATGTAAACTGGTGCAGCCATTCTGGAAAATAGTATGGAGGTTCATCAAAAAATTAAAAATAGAACTGCCTACAACCCAGCAATTGCACCACTAGGTTGTTATGCAAGGGATGCAGATGTGCTTCTTCGAAGGAGCAGTGCACCCCAATGTTAATATAAGCACTATCGTCAATAGCCGAAGTATGGAAAGAGTTCCAATATATATCAAGAAATGAATGGGCAAAGAAGATGTGGTGTGCATATATATATATACATACACACACACAATATAATATTACTTTTCAATAAAAAATAATGAAACCTTGTCATTTTCAGAAACGTGGATGGAACAAGAGTGTATTATGCTAAGCAAAATTAGTCAGAGAAAGACAAATATATGACTGCATTCATATGTAGAATTTAAGATGAACATAAGGGAAGGGAAGCAAAAATAATTTAAAAACATGGAAGGGGTCAAAATATAAGAGCGTCTTAATATAGAAAACAAACTGTGGGTTACTGGAGTGGTTTTGGGTGCAGGAATGCTCTAAATGAGCAAGGGGCATTAAGGACACTTGTTGAGATGAGCACTGGCTATTATTCTTAGGGGATAAATCACTGGATTCCAATCCTGAAATCATTATTGCACTATATTCTAACTAACTTGGATGTAAATTTAAAAAAATAAATTAAAAAAGGGAAAATAAGCTGAAAGAAACAGAGAAAACAAGAAGAGAATTAGTTTTTCCTTTTTTATCAGGATTTTTTTCAACACAAAGTGATACATGTTAATTTGTAAGAAAAATACTATAAAAATACAGAAAATCATAGAGCAAAACATAAAAATTATCTACAATATCAACACTCTAGAAAAAACAATTCTTAACCTTTTGGTGTATATTATATACCATTAATTATTAAGATACATATATCCTCAGTATTTTTTCTATGCTTAGCTGTGTTTTCTTTTAAACAAAAATAGAATCCTGCATTAAACTGTATCATATATAGTATTCCACACATTTGTGTATGGTAAATACCATTAACTCTTTCCTAATAGCATTAACTATTTTTAAATGATAGCATGATATTTTTATATATTTAATTAACCTTAAATTGAAAAACTGACTCTTTTATATGTTTTGCTATGAAAAATAATGCCATAATTTTAAAAAATAGAACACCTGAAGGACTTCTAAAATTACCTAGAATCACCCCCAAGAGGATCCAATGGTGAATTTCAATATTTTTGATGTTGTCCATCTTGATCTCTTTTATGAGGACCAAGAATTAAAATCTTAAACTAATATCTACCTATTTATGAAAATATATTTAATAACTTATTTGAGAAAACATTTAAGTTGCTAGATATAAAATCAGTGAGGCAAAACATGACTCTATAAAAATGACACTGGAAAAACTAAGCTTTTTTGAGGGGAAGGATTTAGCTCAATACTATTTTTTAAGGATGAAATGATATTTACACAAATATTTATTTTAAATTTTTAGTTAAATTGCAAAATGTTACCTATACTTATGTTGAAGTAAAATAACAGAATGCTACGAAACCTTATTTGTATTAAAACAGGTAAATAAGTAAATATTAAACTATTTTTCCATTATTTCAATTAAAAATAATATTTAAATCTCTCAGTCCGTTAAGAATATACTGTTTCTGGGATGGCAACCATATCATATATGTCTAACTATACCACAAAAAACAGCAACAATCAGAAAATTGGAAGTGCTGTGAAAACAAAAATGTATATTTTTAAGTTTATTTGTTTATTATTTATTTATTTCTTAGAGAAAAAGAGCGTGCAAGTGGGAGAGAGGCAGAGAGAGAGGGAGAGAGAGAGAAAATCTCAAGTATAAGTTTCACATTGCCAGGGCAGAGCCCAGTGCAGAGCTCAAACCTACAAATTATAGGATCATGACATGGACCAAGATCAAGAGTCAGATGCTCAACCAACTAAGCCACCCAGGCATCTCTGAAATTATACATTTTTAAAGGAGTTGAGATTTTGTTTTTCTCTAGGAAAGATGAAATTTAAGTATAGCAAAAAAGCATGGAGTTAACTTGAAAAATAAAACTGACACAGTTTAATTAATTAAATTATTTTTTGTTTAAAGTTATACTGCTATTACAAGTTTCACTGAATTTAGCTGAGATGAAAACTTGAATAGGGATTTTGCTTTTTCACAGTCATTTGTTTCATCACAGAATTAGACAAATGAATGTTATCTAGCTTATGAAAGATGAAGATGACAGCTTTTAAAAACGGAATTTTAACATTATTGTAAATGGTAAAGATAATCATTTCTTCTCTTTCTTGGACTTTCAAATACGTTTCTGAAATTGAACGATATTTGGCATTCAAGGCCATAAAATGTGTGACAGACAATCAGTGAAGTTTAGTGTCATTATTAAATGCATTTTTAGCCTGGCAACCAGAAATTGACATAGAAATAAAGATAATCCGATTATTTTCATAGTTCTTTGAGCATAGAAGAATGAATTTACTCTATAAAGGTTTTTCACACATTTTCCATTTTTTTTCATTTAATTTAAAATTATGATAGGAGTTTAATAATAGACATTGTGTTTTAGAGGTTTAAAAATGTAAGTCCTTCAAAGGATATAAATATATTAGGGAACAGGATAGCCTTGGAGAATGTTACAGCTTACCCTACTAACATAGAATACTGACATACAATAATTTTACAAAATCTATATGTTTAATGATGGGAAGATAAGAGAATCCTAGGCTCACCCCTTCCCATGAATACAACTAGATAATTTTCAAATTATTCTAAAGACCCCAGAAACTGACCTGAAGACTGACAAAACAAACACAACTAAATTTAGAGAAGAGGTTACATTAAAGAAGTGTCGAGGTGTGGAGATTTGGGGGGAGAAATGGATCATGGCTGTTGTGGTCGAGAGGGAGCTCACAGGGAAAGGGAATCCTCACTGCAATTGGCTTGGAAACCAGGAGGGGCTGAATTTTGTGACTTCTGGCAATCGGAAGGGCTTAAAGCTTGGAGTTTTAAGGTCAAGGGGCTTGGCTGGGATAGAGCTGAGAGCATCGTGCTGCTCTTGGAGAAAAGGCAGAGCAAAGAGCAGCAACATACAGTTTGGAAACAGCAATCTGAAGAGTGTCTGGGACACACCATAGGGAGATTATCCCTCATCTCTAAGTCTATCCCAGAGAAGTAATGTCCACGGAGAGATTCTGCTAGGAACAAAGGAAACGGCTGGTAACATTTATTTCCTCATGCCTCAGCTCAAGCACAGGGCCAACTGCAGGCAACAACACGGTGCCTACACTTGCTACCCAGCTTCCCTACATCAACCTCCGTTTTTCTGTGGAAACCATTCTTCCCAGTCTTGCCTGTCTCAGTCCCAGCACAGCAGGCTCCTCACCTAGAAGACTGTCCAAACCCTTGCTCACGCTAGGTCTCCTGATGCAGAAGTTGTGTGGAGCCTCAGTTCCAGCTGCAGTGGCAATAGGTTTCATTTCACAAACAGATCAGAGCACAGCTAGTTAAAACATGCCACATTCAGGCCAGGAACCAAACGATGGCTCTAACAGGCAAAGAAAGTTCTGAAGATGAGTGGTCTCAAGGATAAAGCAGCTAAGCAAAACAATAGAGCACATGCAGCACAAATTGGAGACCCTCCCAGAAGCCCTGACTCTGAGAAACAGGAACACTACACAGCAGGGCACTACAGGACCTCTTCTTCATAAGGCCATTACCCTCAAGCACAGGAAATGAAGCTGACTTTTCTAGCACAGAGAAACAGCCACAGAGATTTAGACAAAATGAGAAGACAGAGAAATTTTCTCAAATGAAAGAACAGAAAAAGGACACAGCTAGAGATCTAAAGGAAACAGATATAAATAACATACCTGAGAGAAAATTTAAAGTAATGATCATAAAGATAGTCACTGGAATTGCAAAATGAATGGAGGGCATCAGTGAGACTGTTAACACAGAAATAAGGAATAATATAACAGACATAAAGGGCTCAAAAAACAAAATCAGACAAACACTTGATGGAATGAACAGCAGGCTGGAAGAAGCAGTGGAATGATTTCATGACCTAAAAGACAGAGTAAAAGAAAGTAATCAAGCTGAACAAAAGAGAAAATGAATTATGCAAAAACAAGAATAGAGTTAAGGAACTCAGTGATTCCATCAAACATAATGACATTTGTATTATGGCAGTCCCAGAGAAGGAAGAGAGAGAAAAGGGAACAGAATTTATTTGAAAAAAATAATAGCTGAAAACTTTCCTAATCTGGGGAAGGAAACTATATCCAGATCCAGGAGGCACAGAAAATCCCCCAAAATGAATGAAAGCAGATCCACTCCAGGAAATACTGTAATTAAATTAACAAAAAATAGTAATAAATAAAATACTTTAAAAGCTGCAAGACAAGAGAGTAACACACAAGGGGAAACCCATAAGGCTAGCAGGGAATATTTCAGCAGAAACTTTCCAAGTCAGAAAGAAATGGCATGATATATTCAAAGTGCTGAATGAGAAAAATCTTCCACCAAGAAGACTTCATCCAGCAAGGTTATCATTCAGAATATAAGGAGAGGTAATGAGTTTCCCAGACAAACCAAAACTAAACTGTTTCATGGCCACTAAAGCTACCCTGTGAGAAATATTAAAGGGGACTCTGAATGGAAGAGACCCAAAAATGACGATATAAATTTAGGAAATGCAAAAGCATTAAAAAGGAATATTTCTGTAAAAAATCAGTCAAGGAACTCACAAAATTAAAGGATTTAAAACATGACAACATATACCTAAAATGTGGGGAAGAGAGGAGAGAAGAATGGGTTCAAAATTAAATGACCATAAATTTAATATAGACTGCTATAATGCAGAAGAGGTTATATCCAAGCCATAAATCAAAAGCCACTAATAAGTATGCAGGAATAAAGAGAAAGAAATCCAGGGGTGCCTGGGTGGTTCAGTTGGCTAAGCGGCCAACTTCAGCTCAGATCATGATCTCACAGTTCATGGGTTCAAGCTCCATGTAGACATATGTGCTGACAGCTCAGAGTCTGGAGCCTGCTTCAAATTCTGTGTCTCCCTCTCTCTCTGATCCACCCTGCTCGCTCACTCTCTCTCTCTCTCAAAATAAGTAAACATTAAAATTCTTTTAAAAAAAGAGAGAAAGAAATCCAAATGTATCACTAAAGAAAATCAGCAAACCATGAAAGAGAAGACAAGGATCAGAGAAAATATTCAGAAACAACCACAAAACAAATAATATGGCAATAAATAAATGTTTATCTATAATTACTTGGAATATATATTGGCTTAGCATTCAAATCCATAGAGGTAGGTTAACAGAATAGATTAAAAAGAATACAAACCCTCTATATGCTGCCTACAAGAGACTCATTTTAGACCTAAGACACCTGCAGATTGAAAGTGAGGGGATAGAGAAATATTCATCATGCAAATGAATGTCAAAAGAAAGAGTACCAATATTTATATCGGACAAAATAAGCTTTAAAATAGAGACTGTAAGAGACAAAGGAAGACAATCCAACAAGAAGCTATAACAATAGTAAATATTTATACATCTAACATAGGAGCACACAAATACATAAAACAGTAAATAGCAAACATAAAGGAACTATCAACAGTAATATTAAAGGACTTTAACACACTCCACTGTCATAAATGGATATATCATCTAACTGATAATCAACAGGAAACAATGGCTTTGAATGATACAATGGAGAAGATGGATTTGGTTATTCAAAACATTCTGGTCTAAAGCAGCATAATACACATCCTTTTCAAGTGCACACAATATTCTCCAGAATAGATCACATATTAGCACACAAAACAAGATTCAACAAATTCAAGGTTGAAGTCATATCATACATCTTTTCTGACCACAGTGCCATGAAACTAGAAGTTTAACACAAGTTAAACAATCCTGAAGGAATATGAAAAACCATATGCCAACAAATAGCACAACCTAGAAGAAATGGGTAATGTCCTAGAAATACAAACTACCAGATTGAAATAAAAAGAAATAGAATATTTGAATAGACTGATAACTAGCAAAGAAGTTGAACCAATAAAAAAAAAAAACTCCCAATAAACAAAAGTCCAGGACCAGATGGCTTTACAGTTGAATTCCACCAAACTTTTGAACAAAGTTAATATGTATTCTTCTCAAAACACTCAAAAAAATAGAAAAGTAAGCAAAATTTCCAAATACATTCTAGAAGACCAACATTACCTGATACCAAAACCAGATAATGACAACACTAAAGAGAACTGCAGGCCAATATCCCTGGTGAATACGGATGCAAAAATCCTCAAAAAAAATACAAGCAAACCCAATTCAAAAATACATTAAAAAAAATCATTCAGCATGATCCAGTAAGATTTATACCTGGGTTGTAAGGGTAGTTCAATACTCGCGAATCAATCAACGTGATACACTCCTTTAAGAAAACAAAGGGTAAGAACCATATCATCCTCACAATAGGTTTAGAAAAAGCATTTGACAGAGTACAGCATCCATTCTTGATAAAAACCCTCAACAAGTAGGGATAGAGTGAACATACTTCAAAATAATAAAGGCCATCTATGAAAAACCCAAGCTAACAAATTCCTTACTGGGGAAAAACTGATAACTTTTCCCATAAGGTCAAGGAAAAGACAAGGATGTCCACTTTCTCCATGTTTATTCAACCCCTAACTACAACAATCAGACAATGAAAAGAAATAAAAGGTATTCAAATTAATAAGAAAAAAGTAAATTTTTCACTATTTGTAGATGATGATACCATATGTCGAAAACCCAAAACACCAAAAAGATGCTGGAACTGATATATGAATTCAGCAAAGTTGCAGGATACAGAAATCAACTACAGAAACTTGTTGCATTTTTATACAATTTAATTTATACATTTAATGCAGCAACTAAGCAGCAGAAAGAGAAAGAAGAAAACAATTCCATTTAAAACTGCTCCAAAATTGTATGATACCTAGGAATATACCTAATCAAAAAGATGAAAAACCTGTACTCTGAAAACCATAGATCACTGATGAAAGAAATTGAACATGACACAGAGAAAGAAAAGACATCCCATTCTCATGGATCAGAAGACCAAATGTTAAAATATCTATACTACCCAAAGCAATGTACACATTTAATATAATCCCTATCAAAATACTACTGACATTTTTCACAAAGCTAGAACAAACAATTCTGCAATTTGTGTGCAACCACAAAAAACCTCAAATAGTCAAAGCAAACTTGAAAAAGAAAAGTGAAGCTGGAGGCATCACAATTGCAGATTTCAAGCTATATTACAAAGATATGTCATCAAGACAGGTATAGTACTAAAACAAAAACAGGTACATAGACAATGGAACGGAATAGGAAACTCAGAAATGACCTCTAACTATATAGTCAACGAATCTTCAACAAAGCAGGAAGGAATATCCAATGGAAAAAGACAGTCCCTTCAACAAATGGTGTTGGGAAAACTGGACAGCAATATGCAGAAGAATGAAACTGGACCAAATACACCATACACAAAAAATAAACTAAAAATGGATAAAAGACCTAAATGTGAGACAGGAAACCATCAAAATCTTAGAAGAGAACATAAGCAACAAACTTTTTTGACATTGGCTGTAGCATCTTCTTACTAGACAAGTCTCTGGATGTAAGGGAAACAAAAGCAAATATGAACTATTGAGACCTCATCAAGATAAAAAGCTTCTGCATATCAAAGGAAACAATCAACAAAACTAAAAAGCCTATGGAATGGGAGAAGATATTTGCAAATTACATATTTGATAAAAGATTAGTATCAAAAATACATAAAGAACTTATAAAACTCACACCCCCCAAAAATAATTCAATTAAAATATGGGCAGAAGACATGAACAGCCATTCTCCACCCCCCAAAAAATCTAGGCTTTGAAAAGACACATGAAAAGATGTTCATTATCACTTAACAAGAAACAACAAGTGTTGGTGAGATGTTGAGAAAGGGGAACCCTCTTGCACTGAGTGGGAAGCAAGCTGGTGCAGCCACTGTGGAAAACAGTATGGAGGTTCCTCAGAAAGGTAAAAATAGAAGTATACTATGACCCAGTAATTGCACTGCTGAGTATTTACCCAAAGAATACAAAAACAGTAATTGAAATAGATACATGCACTCCTATGTTTATAGCAGCATTTTCTACAATAATCAAGATATGGAAGCAGATCAAGTGTCTGTCAACTAATGAATGGATAAAGAAGATGTGGGAAATATATATGGAATATTATTCTGACATAATAATGGCTGAAATCTTGCCATTTGCAATGACCTAAATGGAGCTAGAAAGTATAATTCTAAGCAAAAAGTGTCAGTAGGAGAATGACAAATACCATATGATTTCACTCACAGGTGGGATTTAAGAAACAAAACAAATGAGAAAAGTAGGAAAAAAGAGACAGAAAGAGAAATCAAGAAAAAGACTCTTAACTGTAGAGAATAAACATGGTTACTAGAGACGAGGGTTTGGGGATGAGTTAAACAGGTGATGGTGATTAAGGAGTGCATTTACCTTGATGAGCACTAGGTGATGTATGGAGTTGTTGAAGCGCTCTACTGTGCATATGAAAGTAATATAACAGTGTGTTAACTAACTGGACTTAGGTAAAAACTTAAAAAAAACAAAAATGTAAAATCAAAAAAATATGAGGTGCATATCTCCTGCTACATAAACTTTAAATACATATAGATAACTTATGTATTTTGTAGAAATTATATTATTATGTATTTACACATATATATTTGTATTTATAAAAACAATTTTATTGTATAATTATATAAATATATAGTGTTTATATAATAAGTTTATATTATTTATAATATATATTCATATATTATTTTTATATACTCATATATTCTATATAAATTTTAATATTTTCTTTAGTCCCAAATAGTAAAATGTACCTAGGCATAGTTTTATCTCACAACTTTAATTGGGATATAATTGACCTATAACATTATACAAGTTTGTGTACAATATAATGTTTTCATACATGTGCATGTTGTAAAAACAGTTACCATAATGAGGTTTGTTAACTTACAATACTTTTGGGTGTGTATGGTGGAAACTTTTAAGATTTACTCTCTTAGCAACTTTCAAATACACAAGAATTTATTCATCTTATAACTGGAACTTTGTACTCTTTGACAACTTTTGCCCATTTCCTCCCCCCACCTCCCAAAAGAGAACCAATTTATTTTTCCTATGAGTGTTTTTCTTTGTTTTTAAATTCCAAACATAAGTGAGATCATATAGTATTTGCCTTTCTCTGACTTATTTCACTTAACATACCACCATCAAAATTCATCTACATTTTCTTAAATGGAAGAATGTTCTCCTTTTATGACTGAATTATATATATATATAGTTTATGCTATATATAGTATAGAATTTTTGTATTTATATTCATTAGGATATTGGCCTGTAGCTTTCTTTTCTTACAGTGTCTTAGTCTGATTTTGGTCACATAAAATGAATTTGAGAGTGTTTCCTTCTTTTTTATTTTTGAGAAGAGTTAGAGAAGGATTGGTATTAGTTATTTAAATGTTT
Organism: Crocuta crocuta; assembly: GCF_008692635.1. Taxonomy (NCBI): domain Eukaryota; kingdom Metazoa; phylum Chordata; class Mammalia; order Carnivora; family Hyaenidae; genus Crocuta; species Crocuta crocuta. The sequence goes on along the minus strand of NW_027529203.1, from coordinate 380,886 downwards.
GTTAAAATTACCAGAGAAACCATCTGGTCCTGGTAAATTCTTTTTCTGGGAGGTTTTTGATTACTGACTTAATCTCCTTTTCCTTTATATTTCTGTTCAAATTTTTCATTTCCTTAAAATTCAGACTTGGTCAATTGCCAGAGTCAGGCTCCAGCAGGTCCAGGGGTCCCAGAAGGATGGACAGTATCAGTGAGAGAGGGATGAGAGAGCCCCAAGATTCTTTCTGGCCACCAGGCAGGCCTCTCTTCACTGACTGAGACTTAGCTTTATTTATGGGTAAGTGTATGGGGAACAGCACAGAAGTAGCATTTGCCTTAGACAATGATTTTTTTATGATAAATTTCTTTGATATGTAAAAATTTCCCAGAACATAGATTTGTAGAAGACTCATTCATAACCTTTATCAATAGTGATTGAGGTAGGTGGTTTAGATGCTTATCATATGGGAAAGGAAGGTATCTTTAGCATTCAAATACAAACAAGACAATGTTCTTAGCATAGCAAAGGCAAAAGTTAGTTCTTTGTGAGCAGGGGTCAATAGCCTGTTTGCTTAAGGGGAAGTATTAAGAAAAACAGGTTTTTCAGGAAGCGCAATGTTTGCTCCCATAATCACAAAAGAAGAAGGTTCTACAATAAGTTCCTTCACAAGGTGCAATCAGCATTCAAGGCCAGAATAAGTCACTCTGAATACCAATCAACAAGGGACTTCGGGAGTGGATGCTCAAGCAGAAACAATTGAGTGGGGGTGGATATTGGTCCTCATATGACGGCAAGAGACCATGCAAACTTGCCTGAACCTCACAAGGAGTTTTCTCAAGTAGTGAATTCAGAATGGCTCCCAACAGTCAATGATATGTTTCTAGGAATTTATCCATTTCTTTTTTAAAAATTTTTTTTTTATTTTTGAGAGAGACAGAGCGCAAGTGGAGAAAGGGGCACAGAGAGAGGGAGACACAGAATCTGAAGCAGGCTCCAGGCTCTGAGCTGTTAGTACAGAGCCCGAGGCGGGACTTGAACTCACAAACTGTGAGATTATGACCTGAGCTGAAGTTGGATGCTTAACTGACTTGAGCCACCCAGGGTCCCCTACTCGTTTTTTTCTTTTCTTTTTTTTTTTTACACTGTTCAATTTGTTTACATATAATTATCCATAGTAGTCTCTTATGATCTTTTTCTATTTGTATGGTATAAGTTGTAATATCTCATTTCTCGTTCATAATTTAATAATTTGGGCCTCCATATTTCCCCCTTGTTTGGTCTAGCTAAACATTTTGTCAATTTGGTTATCATTTCATGAAATCAAATCTTAGTTTTGTTCATCGTTTTTATTGTTTTTCTATTTTCTATTTCATTTGTTTTTACTATAATCTATTATTTCTTTCCTTTTGCTAACTTTTGTTTTAGTTCATTTGAGACATTTTTTCTGAGATTTTTAAAATAGGTGTGTAAATCACGCTACACTTTCCCCTTAGAAGCAGTTTTGCTGCATCCCATATATTTAAAAAAAAAATTTCCTTTTTTTGTCTCAAGATATTTTTATTCTGTTTTATTTTTTTATCCATTGTTGTGTTATTTAACTTCCATATATTTATATATTTTTCAGCTTTCCTTCTATTACTGATTTGTAGTTTTATACAATTGTGGTTAGCAAAGATACTTGATATATTCTTCTTGACTTAGACTCGTATTGTAGCCTAACATATGATCTATCCTAGAAAGCATTCCATGTGCACTTTGAAGAATCTGTGTTCTGCTGCTATTGGATGAATTATTCTCTTAGATCCATTTGGCCTATAGTTTGGATCAAATCTGTTCTTTTTTATAAATTCTCTGAATGGATCTATCCATTGTTTAGAATGAGGTATTAATGGTCCCATGTATTATTGTATTGCTTTTTATTTCTCACTTTAGTTCTTTTAGCATGTGCTTTATGTATTTGGGTACTTCAATGTTGGGTGCATAAATATTTACAGATGCTCTATCTTCTTGATGGATTGACTCCTTTATTATTATATAGTAACCATCTTTATCCTTTTTGACCATTTTTGTTAAAGTCTATGTTGTCTGATATAGCTATCCCTGCTATCGTTTGGTTACCAATTGATTGAAATATATTTTTTCTATCCCTTTACTCTGTTTATATGTGTTCTTAAAACTATGTTAAGTCTCTTGTATGAAGTATATTGTTGGATATTTTCTTATTTTTTCCTTGTGAATTCATCATTGCTCTTTCAAAAATCATTAAATTTCTTTAAACCAGGTAGAATAAGATATTTTACAAATAAATAAAATGTTAATGACTTACTAGTAGTAGCTCAAGGAGGATGAGTGAAAAAGAAATAGAAATTGGAGGAGAGGGTCACAAAAACAAGAAAACTTCAGATTTTTAAGATCCTGTACTTCAAAGTTTTATGATATTGTCTATGTTGTGTGAGTCAGTTAAGAATTGCACCAATATCACTTCTACCAACATGTAAAGAAAAAAAAACAAAAGTAAAGTAAAAGATGATGGGGTTCGAGACACAAGTATGTAGGTTTATGTCCTAGCATTGTGAAAATCAAGATGTATGAACTTAAAACAAACAAAACCTCTTAGTTGTCTTTTGATCTGAAGTATAGAACACAAGACTTACTCTATTAATGCTATTGAGTACTCAAATGAAATTAATTTAAAAAGATAATGCTTTTTAACTCATTTGAATAGCTATAAAGTTGATATGTATGATAAAATTCTCTCCCTCTCTATCCCTCTCTCTGTGTCACACACACACACACACAGCTAAAGAGAAAGGTGGAGTATCCCTTATCCCCATTATTAATATCTTTATTATATAAAAGGTAAAAACATGTCTACATATTCTTATACAGTTTATAAAAATTGGTAAATGTTTAAGATAAATATGTATAGAATCATAAAGCAATATAGATGTTGTAGTCATACATATAAGGCATGATTTAGGGATATAGTTTCTTTGAAAGAGAGAAGTGTAAGATATTTAATACAGCAAGAGAAGCAAAACATCTAAAAGAAATCATTATCTTGCCTAAGAAATGTGGCTGTTAAAATAAGAAATCAACATCAAGAGTTGTTTTTAAAGCTTCTTCATACTATCAATCAAGATCAGTCTCCCTTATAAAAAAAAAAAGAGCCTTAAGGAAAGCATCATCAAATACATTTGATATATGAAATGCTAAATCAGGTGGTTAGGATTATAAAATTGTTATGAATATGTATTTTGTGTCAGTCAAATAAAAGTCACAAAACTTTGGTACTGCAAAATTTGCTCCTTTCTGATGTAACATATACTAACATGTGATGCAAAAAAGTAGATTGCTTTTCATTTTATGGACAATTCCCTTGATTCTCTTGCTTCATTTTACTGTCATTGTGAAACTATTTCATGATTGTTTTAATTTCACTGTTTGCTTACCAAAATTATGCTCTCACAAGCTTATTGAAGTTCAAAGTCAGTTCAAGTTTAGTTTTCTAATATGTGCCAGTTAATTAGTTCACTGTCAGCAGTAAGATAGAAGTTCATTTCCAAATTCATGTCTGTATATCCCCGCCCCCTGGCACCTCACTCACTTTCAAAAGAAGCAGCACAAATGCTGAATGTTTTGCTGTTTTCAATTTTTATATATATTAACTGGTCAGTCAAGAACAGGGTAAATTGACACTGCTATATTCTCTATATATTTTGTTAGCAATTTACAAACACCTACTGTTTAAATAAATGTAATATTAATTTTCTTACAGAAATAGGAGTGACGTATTTTATAGGATAAGTGCAAATTTAATACAGTTGATGGATATTTCACATTTTAAAAATCCTCAGAAAATGAGTTTGGTCTCACCTCTATCTAGATGGAGGAAACTTTTGGTAAGTGTGTTAGGTAGGGCATGCTCTGGTAATTAACCCCCCACAAACCCACAGGTGCGTACACACACATATCAGAGTTCTAAAACAACAGAAGATAATTTCTCTCAATATATGCCAGATGTAGCTCTGTTCCTCATTCTCTTTCATCTCAGGAATAATACTTTGAATATATAATCTACTTAGGGCAACTAACCATTCCAGTTTGTGTAGGACTGAGTGTCTTCACTGGACACAGGAATTCCAGTGCTAAAAAAGTAAAGTCCCAGGGAAACAGTTGAATTGGTCACCCTAAATCCACTCTAACACAACAGGTTAACCCATTTTATATAAAATAGTCATGTTTCTATTACATAGATGAAGTTTGAATTGTATAATTTTTGAAATCTATTTCCAGACTGCCAAATATTTTCTTATAAATATTTGTTAACTTATAATGAGTTCAATGAGAAGGAATATTAAAACTGAGCATTATTAGGGTGGCTGGGTGGCTCAGTTGGTGGAGCATCTGGCTTCAGCTCAGATCATTATCTCAGTTTGTGGGTTCAAGCCCCACATCGGGCCCTATACTGATAGCCTGGAGCCTAGAGCCTGCTTCAGATTCTGTGTCTCCCTCTTTCTCTGCTCTGCCTCCTCTCACCCTCTGTCTCTCCCTCTCTCTCTCAAAAATAAACATTAAAAATATATTTTTAAAAAATAAGGATTATTTTAAAGTGTTAATTCCTCATGTTAATTTGGAGAAATTAAAAAATAAAATAGGTAAGTGAGCATTTCCATGTGAATGTTTTTTAATGCTCATGGGACCAAATAACATTGATGAGAAACATTAATACTACCATGTCATCTGAGGTCACTATGGAATTTTAGATAACTTAATGTCAGAAAGGAACATTCATTCTACTGGAAATAAACTTCATTGTAAAAAAAAGGTTACTTTAGAGTAACTGAGTATTAAAAAGGCACCGATTCAGTGATACAAATTTTTCTGAATCATTAAACTATCTTTCTATTTAAGACTATGAGAATTTAGAAAATAGTATTTTAATTTTAATATTCTATTAGTATCCATGTCCATGCAAATTCAGAATGACTGCATTTCCTTAATTAATTTTTTCATGTTATTTCTCATTTTTAGTGTTGATTCCAATTAGTGATATGGCTATTTATTAATCATTATAGACACTTATACTTTAAGATTCATACTTTGTCTAGCTATTAGGAAATTATATTATAAATCTAGGTAAATGTCATCATGACTTGAAACCATGAATACAAAGATAACAGTGTAGCAATTGCATTAAAGGAAATTACAGATGTTTATGATTCTTTGTGCTCCATGAATCAGCTGTTCTTCCCTTTGCCAATTTATGGGGATTTGCTCATTGAAAGCTTGGAGAAGTAGCTATTAAACTAGGGTGTGCTCTAAACAGAATATATACTAGTAGTCTGCCTCTAGGGCTTACATTTATCTTACTGGTATATCTCATTCTAAAACCTCAATAAAGTAGCATGTCTTGAGCGTGACTTGAAATTATATAAATTTTATTGATTTCATTGTGGATGTAACCATATATGAATTGGAGTCTTTGAAGAGAATAGGGATTACCATAGACAAATTATATTATTAGAAAATGTGCTTTAATTATATTAAAATTTTTTCAAATTATATTGAAAAATTTAAAAACCCAACAAATTCAAACAGTACTTTAGCAATTCATTGTGTTAATCGTATTGGTTAATGTGTGCTTTATAGTGTGTCTTAATAACATGGTTACTTTAAGGTGTAATATACATATATGCATATGCATATACCAAGAAATTGTGACCTCTTCAGAGAAAAGAACCAATTAACTTAGGTCTGTGTGGAAACTGAACAAGTAGATCTCAGGAAATGGGTAATCACTGTGCTCTTTCTGCCAAGTGGCTTTCTTCTGGAGAAGGTGTGAGCACTATGTGGGGCTTCTCTTGGTACTGTGGTGTGCCTTCAGTTAAGGGAGTCCTGGGCTTCTCCAGAGGCACTGATTGGCCTGATGCTCCAGATGCTGTGGCTGTGTTGGGGACAGTTGTTGGAGGAACAATTCTGGGCTAGGGCATGCACTGGGTCATGTACAAAGCTATGGAGTCAGGGAAGAGTAGTTGGCATGCCTGTTTTGAATCTATATGACCCCTGGCATTTGATCAGAGTACATCATGGTGCCCTACTGGTCAGAGACTCCTTCTGGCCACCATGGGATCCCTGGATGGTCATGGTGTCTGTCCCCCCGTCAGGCTGTATGCTGAACAGTACAAAAACTCAGGCTATCATGCAGCTAGAAGACATATATATGATGTATATATATATATACATATATATACACACTCACACACATTCCAGAAAACAGAGTGTGAGAGACTGTTGTAGATTGAGGAATGAGTCAATCCAGCCAAAAGATTGTCACATAGTCATTTTGAACATGAACATGATGAAATATGATACAGGAAGAGACTTAATAGAAGAAATAAGCAAAAAGTGGTATAAAAGCTGTCATAAACTTTAATTGGTACTTTTAGAAATTAGCTGTATATTATGAAAGCAAAATACTTTTAAAACATATTTCAATAAGGTGTATATCATTTTGCATTACTTTCTTTTCTAGTATGTATGCACTTCAGAGTGCACAAGATACTCATGTTGGTTTGTGAAGAATGTTTGCGTGATTCATCTATACCCATGCTACTGTAGAACTATCAGCCATGATATTTGCCAAGCTAAAGTCCATCATCATCTTCAATTTAAATATGTGTGGCAACTCAGATTTAAAGGTAATCCAATATATTTTTAATTTGCTTTTAAGTTTGCTTAAATCACTTCAAAGTTTATTAGGTATGTATTAATTTTCTAATTACATAAAATATTTTGTATCTCAAAACACAAAATAATGTAAAAATGCATTTAATACTTGTGCTCTCTGATTTGTTCCTTCAATAAGCATATGCTTAACGCCAATTCCAGGGATTTTCCTTGGTGCACAGATACACAGTCATGAAGAAAACTAGAGCTATTCCCTACTCTTATAGATCTGTTTTTTGGAGGGGAATTATTGGGCACATACAATGATATGTACATTATTGTAAACTGAAATAAATTGTTCCTATAACAAGAAAAAGCCTTTCGTGAAAGTCTATAACCAAAGGGAAAAAAAAGAGAAAATATATGGCAATTGGAAGAGTAACCTGAGAGGTACGTAAGGTTTCCATGATTAAATGACCCTTGAACAGAGGTACAGAAAATGAGCCCAGGGTAGAGAAGTTGGAGACTGCATTTTACATTGAGGGATACATATTTTTGAAAACACTGTGTTTCAAAGGATACAAAGTTTCAGTTTCATATCTTATCAAATATGTTTTTAATTGTCTTATACAAAGCAGTTCTTATTTAAAAACCTGTTTTGATAAACAGTTTTCTGTTCTATGATTATACTTTGCATACTATTTGACTTAGCTCATGCAAATTGATCCACCTTCTTGAAAGTGTATGACACTTCAGTTAAATATTTTAAAGACTATTTTCTCTGTCAATGATATTTTGGCATGATAGTTTGTCAACAATCAGAAAATTAATAGATTTGATATGCCTGTTTTAACTAATAGCTTATTTTATTCAACTGAAAGCAGCTGCACTTACAACACTACTATTACATTAAAACAGTGTTGAAGTAAACTAACAATTAGCTTTTTAGACAGTAGACATGATAATTTATTTCATTATGCTCATAAAATGATATTCTGGAGAGTTAACAACCCCTAATGACAAAAATAGTTATCAGTTCATTAAGCAAATCACACTTAAGACCAAAAGAGGTAGGAGAGAGCAATGACTTGTTGATTATTTTATGCTAGTGGGAAAAGGAACTTCACAGGTTGTGTTATGAACACTTACTATTCTAAAAATGGCACAAAACAAATAAGAGCAAACCAACATAAAACAAACAAACAATCACTTGGGTTAGAGAAGTTACCTGATAGAGCTGGTCTCAGGACTATTTGGGGAGTATGTTAGGTCAGTGGTTTGAAACCTTTAGCACATAATATCATCACCTAAGGAACTTTTAAAATCTACTACTGCTGGACTTCCACTACAGAACAATCAAAGTGGAATTGTAGTGAGGCGGACATGGGAAATCTTTAAAACCTCCCCCAAATGTTCTAAATGGAATGAGAAACATAATCTACTGTTAAAGTGAAATCAGTTCATGGACTTCAGTGCCTGCATCATTTTTGTACTCTATGTCCCTTTGTCTCAAAGTAGAAATAATGCTTGTGTACATTTACTTAATTTTAAACATTAAAATTCTTTGGAACTAAAAATGGCTACAGGGAACATAGTCACAAAAATAAAATAGCAAACATATTTTTCGGGAAAAATAGGAGGAGCAATAGGAAATCAAATGACTTGTGGATAAATCATCTCTGAGTAAACATACTTTATGAATGTCAAAGTAAAGTAAGCTAATTTTAAAATAAAACAAATATACTTTTAAGACATGGGGATAATGAAGATAAAATTGTTCATGCATAAATCAGCTTTGATCAATTATCATCAAGGTAATGTAAGTGTATTTAGTCATTATCCTTCCATGGAACTATGTTCAGAACTTAATGAACATAGCTAATTATTACCAAAAAAAAAGAATTATGTGTCTTCCACATCTGAGAATCTAAATGACTTGGGCTATCCAAGCTAAAGAAGCCAGTGTGAGATAAAACTCAATAGTCAATAAATAGAGCTTCCCCAATTCCTACTTAATGTCAGTACAAAGATTCAACAAGCAACTTCTCCCAGTAAAGTTTTCAAAACAAAAAAGAAGTTAGGATAAATTTTTAAAAGTACATAAATAGTATTACATTTTATGCAATTCTTATTTTTTTCTGCTTGTTGCTCTTAAGATCTCATTTCCTTTTCTTCTCATACAATTAAATTGAAGAGGAACATTAAAATCAAGCTGGTAAATTTGCACAGGGTGCATTAATTTTACCAGTAGTAAAATTATTTTAATTAAGAGATTTTTCTACCAACTAAATGAAGTGTCTTACACGCCCAATCAATTCTTGCCAATATGATTGCTTTACAAAGAAGGGATGATAATTAATTAGGAGAAGCTCCTTCAAGGACAATTGGTCTACAGTGCACAACTTGAGAAAGAGCTGACATGCACTGTTTCTTTTCAATGTCATCATCTATGTTCATTATGTATGTTATTAGGTTTGAGAAAAGGAGATACTGACAGAGTGGATAATGAGTTGTGAAGTGAAATAAGATGATATGAATTATGGTTAAGAAAAGATGAAATCATAGCAGAAATAAAGAGATAAGTTCCCTGAATACCTTTCCTTTTAAAGCTTGTGATGATTACAGCTTAGTTAACCACATTTAAAACACACATTTACAACATTTAATATGTGATAGTGAAGTATTCTTTTTTTCTAAGGGAATAATTAGTGCTGTGTTGTGAATTGGTATTTAAAAACCAATATGTACTTCAAATTCTCTCTTTTTTCTTTGTGAGTAGTGGCTCTTATTTATGGTAGAAAGTATTATAAGATATTAATTATAATCTACTCATTTAAATGACTTTTAAATTTTATAATGATTATTTGGAGAATGGAAAATAGTGAATCTCCAAAGCAATCTTGATCAAAAGTCCCTTTTACTACCATACTGCTCCACTTTTACGTCTTTTGTTAAATACCTGCTGCTATTTCTCTGTCCATGAAGAGCATGGTGCAGTTCCACTGATAGTCAAAAATATGCAAAGTCTAATGTCCAAATATAAATTCAACTCATGAAGAAAAATTAACATCTAATAAAATTTCCATCTCAATCATTAGGGTAAATATGAATTACTCAACAATTGGGGTTGAACAAGTCAATAATCAACTGAGGAAAAAAGTCTGATTTGTATCTTACTAAGCCTACTCTGAGTTAAATCCATACCAATAAAGTTTTAAATATGAAGATTTACATGATAAAAATATCAGCAAAATATTGGAGAATTACTTTTTAAATTTGGATGGGGAAGAACTTTTATAGCTACCAATCAAAATTCAGTTGTCAGGAAGAAAAACTAGCCACTTGACTACAATACAAGCAAAATTATCTGTGAAAGACATCATAGAAGCAGTCAAACAGCAAACAAACAAAAAATGTTCAGAGGCATAAAAAGTATTCTTAAATGTATGAGAAAGTGTTCAGCTTTACTCATACAGAAAACAAAGCAAATTTTAAAAACATAATAAATATATAATTTTTCCCTTATAAATAAATCTGGCAAAAAAAAAATTGAGTGATTTTATGCATTGCATGTGAAATGTAGAATCACTATAAAATCTGAGCAAGGTAATTTTACAATATCCATCAGTATTACAAATGTTTATACTTTTTGACTTAGCATTCCCATCACACATGCTTCCTATCCACATACTAAGTAATATATGTCCAAGATTATAATTGGAATCAATGGCTATTGAGCAAAAGAATGAGCACAGATACAGAAATTATTATACAATACTCCTAGTTCTTATATCACAATCTATGAAAAATATGATACAGGGAAAAGAAAGGAAGGCATGCAATAATGTGCAATTGTGTATATAATAAGACACCTTTTGATTTTTTTATGTATTTTAAATATTTTCTTTTGAGAGAAAGGGAGAGAGAGCAAGCAAGTGAGCAGGGGAAGGGCAGAGAGAGAGAGGGAGAATCCCAAGCCGACTCTGCACTGACAGTCCCATGCAGGGCTCAAACTCATGATCCGTGAGAACATGACCTGCGATAAAACCAAGAGTTAGAAACTTAACTGAATGAGCCCCTAATTTTTTATATTCATCTTATAATTATCTCCCTGGAAGCCTTTTTCTATGTCCCTTGCCTCAGTGTTCTGAAATTTCACTGTGTTGAGACTTATGTTGCAGATTATAAATTTTTATAAGTGAGATATAAGTGACATATAATACTATATTAGTTTCAGATGTAGAACATAATGATTCTATATTTGTATATATTGCAAAACAGTCACCACAGTAAGTCTAGTTAACATCCATTGCCATACATAATTATTTTATAGTTACGAGAACTTACAAGATTTCCTATAGTCATCATGCTGTACATTGATTGCATCCCCAGGACTTATTTATTTTATAAGTGTAGGTTTTACATTTTGATCACCTTTACCTCTTTCACCCATCCACTACTCCCCTCTTCTGACAACCACCAATTTGTTCTCTATTTCTATGAGTATGTTTGTTTGTTTCCCCTCTTAGATTCCACACATAAGTGAAATTATACTGTATTTTGTCTTTCTGTATCTGACTTATTTAACTTAGCCAAATGCCCTTAAGTTCCATCGATGTTATTGCAAACAGCACAATTTTCTTCTTTTTTATGGTTGAGTGTGTTTGTGCATGAGCACACATGTTTATCCTTTCATCCACTGATGGACACATCAATTGCTTCCATGCCTTGGCTATTGTAAATAATTCTTCAATGATCATGGGGATGCATATATCATTTTAAGTTAGTATTTTTGTTAACTTTAGATAAATATTCAGACATGGAGTTACTGGATCATATATACACTGCACCAATTTACATTCTCATGATTGTATTCTTGTTCATGTGTAAGCACTTGATAAACCCTTTATTTGGAAGCATGTGTCTTCCAGTTTTTAGGTAGTCTTTGTAGTATGTCATTAATAATTCTTCTTTTCTGTTTCCTATTTCTATAATTCTAAGTCCAAAAGGTTGATATTGCGTCTCCAGAATTGATCACATTTTCTCATAATTTCTTATCTTTTCCATTTCTTTTTGCTTTGTCCTATTTTCTACTGCACTCTTCCAATTAAATATATGAGAACTAGTGTTTATTATATTGGTACTTCTCTAGACATTTTTACTACTATCTAAAGTTGTAAATTACCATGACATTCTGTTCTTTTGTACAGATAAAATAACTTTTTATAACTCGAAGAATAGTATAGTTTTGATTTGTTTTAAAATGTTCTCTTCCATTCAGTGTCTCAATTTCTGTAAATATTTTTAAAAATGGCTTGTTCTTTCTTATTTGGCATCTTTCTGCCAAATGTTGGATGATCATACTTAATGGCAGTGACCTAATAAGACTTACTGAAAGTTTACCATGTGAACATGGTTTTTGATAAGTGGCAGCTCTATAAGAGGTTTGCAAGTTGACAGCTGGCCCTTCAATGGGGTAATCCTAATGAGCTTGGTATCCTTGAGGCAGGAGCCTCGAAGATCCTTTTTCCCCTGAGAATTAACAGTGAGAAATATTTGCTTGTGGGCCAGCAGGGAGGTGAGTGATGGGTCAGAATAATTATCTGCATTTGTGATTTGAGAGAAAAGCTATGTTAACTAATCACCCTCTTGCCAGAAACCCAGGACTACTTTCTCAGACATCTTTAAGTCCTAAAAATCTTAAGATTTCTGTTAAGTAGAAAAATTTGATTTTTTATAAGTATGCCCTGTAATTAGACTTTAGACTATTTCCATTCTGCTAATTTAGTTACTATATTCCCACCATCTCTTCAGCTTCTTGAAATTTACTGAAAACATTGGCTCAAAAAACAGTATTTGCTCACCTTTGCCTCCCTTCTCATTCTATGTGAATTAGCACTTTTGTTTTATTTTCCGTTACCTCCATTTTGAGGCTTTGGGAAGAAGATGGGATGATGTTTCAGTCAAATCCAAATGTTTAATCAGATACATCATTATAGAAAATTCTGTGTCTATAAATTGGACAACTTAAATGAAATACATAAATTCATAAAAAAACACTAGTTGACAAACTGATTCAATAATACATATACAATCTGAATAATTGCACAAGTTCTGAAGTAATTGAATAGTTTTTGAATATCTTTCCATAAGGAAAAACACTGAAAATTTTATTTATTTTATGACTAATTTAGTAATAATTTTTATAATTTTAAAATTATTAGCAGTTAAATTACTTTGTAAGGTTGAAAATGTTTGGAACATTCTGCAAGGCTTCCTAGCTTCTTCTTATCCAGAGTTACATATGAGATGTCTAAGTTTTCACATGGCAGGAAGATTTCAGCTTGTGAACCATCTCTACTGTAAAATTCAGTTGTAAATTCTATAGCCTACATAATATTTCCTGGGAAGTCATGCCTCACAAACAAAAGATTTTAGGTTTGTTAACCATAAGTAATTCAAAACAGGACTATTTGCTAGGATTCTAAGGACGAATATTATCTACTAGCAGGTTAGTTATGTTTAAAAAGAAACTATATCCAGTCTCTAATGCTGTTTCAGTACCTGAGAATAGTACATCATTACTAAAAAATAGTAGGTTCTAATCCCAGCATAATTAGTTCCTTTCTCTCCACAATTCTGGGATATCTTGTTTGTCTGTTTGTTTAGATTTTGTTTCTAAATCTCTCATTCCCCTATTCTCTGTTTACCAATTATATTAATCTTTTTCTATAGATACTTCAACACATTTATCATAGATATTTTATAATCTTGATACAATTCTATGTCTGGGTCATCTGTTTTTACTGTTTCCACTTGAATATAGGTCACATTGTTTTGCTTTCTTACAATGTCTTTTTTTACTGTATCACAGATATTATGTCTAACAGAGTTCAAAGTAGCTAAATTATATATGTATCTGTATGTATGTATGTATATATCTATACTGACACTCTCCCACTCTCACAAACACACTCCCTTCTTTCTAATGAGAGGGCTACGATGAAATGCTAATGATGTTTCTATTATAAATATTTTAAGAATGTTTTCCAAATATCTTTTGAAATGATTTCTTATGCAGTTATAGCATATAAAGAATAAAAGTGCATTTTATACAAAATGTATAATATTTATATTTATTAAACTATCTTTATAATCATTAATTGGAAATTTACTTGACACTTAATTATTTAAAAATACACAAGCGGAAGCTGTGTCTTGTTTTGATGCTCTATCTCTCAGTCCATCTTTAAAAATGAGAGTTCGGCCTTATTCTACCTTAGGTCTTTTTCAAATTTAATATTCTATTCATATAGAAGCTTATTTTGTGGTAGGTGTTCTCAAATTGATCTTACCAAGTAATTTGACAACTTTGTTTTTTTTAACATTTATTTATTTATTTATTTTTGAGGCACAGAGAGAGACAGAGCGTGAGTAGGGGAGAGGCAGAAAGAGAGGGAGACACAGAATGTGAAGCAGGCTTCAGGCTCTGAGCCATGAGCACAGAGCCCAATATGGGGAAGAACCCATAAACTGTGAGGTGATGACCTGAGCTGAAGTTGGATGCTTAACTGACTGAGCCACATAGGCACCCCTGACTACTGTCTTTACTAATTTAGTGTAAAGTTAATTTTATGAAAGATTATCTAATTTTTCATCTCTTTGAAAGAATCTGAAGATGAAAAATGTGAAGTGGCTGTTGATACCTACTTCTTTCTCTCTGCAAACTGTACTGAAGATGCTGTCTCTGTGAACACATCTGAAGATCATGATTATATATCTTGTTTTCTATATCAGGGAACAATGGAGGTAAGATAAGATAGTTCCTCATTTGTCTCTTTAGATCATAATATTCTTATTGGAAAAAAAATCTAAAGTGGTTAAATTTTCAGATTTAGTGTTCAGGATGTGTGTAGCTTAAATATAACCTCATATGGATTGAGATTTTTGATGGACAGTTGGTGGTTATATAACGTGGCTTTTGCACACATGCCTGCCCATGGTGTCTTTTGTTATAATTGTATTTATTTACGCATTGTATGAGTTTCTAATGAGAATTTGCTGTCACTGTAAGGGCAAGTTGCATCTTCTGTGCACATGCTCAGCTCTTGGATGTCCTCCTGTGGCTTTTGAGCCAGCTCTGTGCCTGGGTCTTTCTTGTTCTGTTAGCTCTTAGAGGAGGCTCTGAAGGTGTGGTTCTTAACTCTCAGGGGGTGGCTGCTAGCCTATGGTCAGTATCTGCTTTATCCCTCCTTGCTCACGCCTAACTAACTGCCTACCACTTTTTGTATTTACAATATAGACAGGTAATAAAGAGCTTTATCGTTGTATCTCTAGTCTTTTTGTGTTCCACTTACGCTACAATTTGCTTACTGTTTAAAGCCTTTCAAACAGTTATAATTATGTCACCTTTTTGTTTGAGTTCAAGCCCCGCATCAGGGTCTCTGCTCTCAGCACAGAGCCAGCTTCTAATCCTCTGTCCCCTCTCTCTCTGCCCCTCCCCCGCTTGCATGCTCTCTCTGACTCTCAAAATAAATTAATAAACTTGAAAAAAAGAAAATAATTACCAACTTCAAATAAAGTAACATTAGTTTTTTTAGACTCAAGAGAAAACACAAAGATAGCAATCCAATAACTTTTAGCTATTTTATTTTTTCATGATCACACATTTTATATAACTTTGACAACTTTTATGTTAGGCAAAATAAACATAAATATACATATATAAACATAAATATACATCATTTAACAACATTTTCATGTCTCAATTTTTCATTCTGTAAGGAAACGGATAATTTAAAATTATATTTAGAGACTCTTTGGGGCATCTGGGTGGCTCAGTTGGTTAGATGTCCAACTCTTGGTTTCATCTCAGGTCATAATCTCACAGTTTGTGGATTGTTGAGCCCCTCGTTGGGCTCTGCACTGACAGTGAGGAGCCTGTATGGAGTTGTCCCTCTCCCTCTCTCTGCCCCAACACTGCTCATGCTCTCTTTCATTCTCTTTCCCTCTCAAAATAAATAAATAAACTTTAAAACATAAAATAAAATTATATTCAGGGATTAATATTTGTATATTTATTTTTTTCTTATGCAAACATTGTTCAGGTGTCCAATGATTATTTGTTATTCAATTTAATGTCAGTGTAAGGTCTTAATGTTAACCAAAGATTTGGAAATTGCAATTTGCACCATCACGTTAAGCTTTTTTGTTTTGTAGTATCATCAGTAAAAAATTCTAGTACATAAACGTGGTAGAATCAGGGAACCCTGGGTAGCTCAGCTGGTTGATCCTCCAACTCTGGATTTCAGCTCAGGTCAAGATCTCAAGGTTGTGGGATGGAGCCCCACATCGGGCTCTGAACTGAGCATGGAGCCTACTTGAGATTCTGTCTCTCCCTTTGCCCCCTCCCCTACTCATGGGCTCTCTCTCTATCTCTGTCTCTCTCACTCTCTCTCAAATAAAATTAAAAAAAAAGAAAACTAAACAAAAACAAATAGCCATAGTAGAATCAATAAGAATTCATAATACTAAACCCTTTTAAAAGATATCCATTATTAAAATTTCAATTATTTCTATTTAATATTTTTATAATCATAAATAATCTAAAGAAACAATGATAGACCAGTTTCTTAAAAGTTATATTAAATCAATCTAAAATGCCTAAGTATTAATTTATTTATTGGGAAATTACATAAGCTCTTTTTAATATAAGTGAACCTCGGTGTTCATATATTTAAAAAATCAAGACTTTTGAATTTATGCTCAAACTCTTAAGGGTGTAATTTTCTTTTCATCTAAAAGACTAATTATATTACACACCAGGTACACATTTTCTGCTTTGTTAAATTTTTGGCAAAGGAAAAACATATAAATGAGGTACAGTTAATCATTTTCCTTTTCCTTTCATTTTTGACTGTTAATCTGAACAACAATCTTAGAATGTACATATAATGATAGAAAATTTATTTATGACTAATTAATTTTAAAAATTTCACAGTAAAAGAAAGGAAGAAAGAGCACAAATAAAGAAATGAAGGGAGTTATCTTCAGGCAAATGTAAAATTATGACTTAGTTGTTAAAGGTTAATTATCTTCTATCTTCAAAGACCAGTAGACGCTTAAATGGAGAAAAAACTCATTTTCACACACATACACACACACATGTTATTATTCCAGATAGTTTAAACAATAACTCACATCCTTATAATTTCATATGACCATATAATTAAAATCTAGTACTTATTAATCCCAGAAGTATGAAAATGAAAGAGGGGTTCTTGTGCATTAAACAGAGTAATCTCTCTATTAGACACACAGGACGAATTTCTCCTCATGAGAGTTTTTCTCTTTTCGTTCTAATGTATCTGTCAAATGAACAATCTTGTTTATGTCAAAATTTCCCCAGAGTGACCACTGCAATTTCAGATTGTCCTTTGAGAAATTATAGCAATTACAGAGACATGTACCTGACTTACAATATGAAGGGAGGGATGTGTGGTGTTGAAGCCTATGAAACTGAGAAGGCCCCATGAAAACTTAACATAGGTGCCTGTTCAATGTCATGTCTCCAAAACTACCAAAAAACAGTCAGTCCAAACTGATAGCCACACAAAGTTTTTTACAAGATTTTGAAAAGTTGACTCAGGAAATATTTGTTCAAGGAATACAGATTCCTGTGACTTTCTGAACTCATTGTTTATTTAGGTCACCTGGATGATGACATTGTGGGAGCAATGCTTGTCCTCTTATGATAGACATATTCAGACTCAGCAGAAGAAGTGATGTTGAAAGAAATCTCCTTTCTCTCTGGATCAAATTGGATCACATAATCAAAGGATTACTAAATTGTTTTCTTATTCTTAAGAGGAAAAAAAAATAAATAGCATTTGGGAATGTGATAAAAATAATTAGACCCAATACTATACCTATGTCACTGTCACAGTTGGAGAGACAAATGTCCAGTGGTCCCAGAATAGTGCACCACTTGTAGTCTAGAATCGTGAACTTGGTTAATGAGGGTATTTTAATTAGATATTTGCATAAGTTTGTGTTTGTTCACTGCTGATCCTCCAAAAGACCACCAGACAGTTCTGTTCATCAAGAGAAACCAATTCTCTTAGATTTACCACAATAATGGAAAACATCACCTAATAGAGTCAGTCTTACTAGTGTCTCAGAAAGGAGAATTTATGAAAAGATGTTAATATGCCCTAGAGCTTTCCTTGCAGGGGATGGAGTACTTGTAAGGACTGTTAGAGTTCATGAATAAAACCTTGTACTACTGGACATAATGGGAAGAGGATCTTAAAGTAAGATTGATGAACAAACTGTTGTGCTTGGTAAATAACTTATGTTAGTTGGTTTATAGTGATACTTTTCAAGAAAAAGTATTTCATCGAGCAAAGAGTAAGTTACTATATATATATATATATTTCTCAGTATTTGTAAATATAGGACAAAAATTTGGTTCACTTCAGTTCTCATCATCAAAGACTGAAATTCTAAAGGTATTTTTTTCCTTTCTTTGTGTTAAAAAATGTCCTCTCTACATGTCCTTTTAAATACAAACACTTTTGGAAAGAAAGCACATAAATAGAAGTGAGCTTATTTTTTTTACACACTTCTTACAAAAAGGTTATGAGATTACAAATTATTATGAGTTACTGGTGACAGAGAATGCTTTTAAAATAATGTGGAAGAGACAGAGGGACACTAAAAGTTGTAATAAGAAAGACTTTTCCCAAATTTAATTATTTCAATATTTTCCTAACTGCAGCCTAACTGCAATGGGGACTAGCTAGCAAATACCGAAAGCCTCCTAACAAACCAAAACCCTTGCAAACTCAAGGATAGCTCAATGAATGTGCTTTACACATTTCATTCATCAATCTCTCCCTTAATTTTCTCCAGTACTTTTTCCCTAGCTAATACCAGCACTTAAGATCTTTCCTGTCTTGTTTCAGGAAAGTTGAGTTCCATCTCTCTCTTCTTTTTCAACAGTTTTGAATAAAGTCTTTCTTGCTTTTTGAACTTTCATGCAATTTTTACTTTGATGAATACTTTTCTAAGAATCCAGGATTCTACAATTCTTAGAAAGAAGCCACTTGCTCCTATGGGTGAAGTCTCTTTACAGATCTATTTCATTAACAAAGAACAAAAAATGGTAAATATGTCTTTTAGGTCTTAGACTTTCCCTTTAGAATCTCTTTACTAAATAACTTTATATAACATAATACAGAAATAGAAAAATAATTCATAGAAAAATATGATTTTTCTATGCAATGATAGCATTATTTAGTGATTTACTTATATATACAAACCATTTTTTTTTGAGGTATGTTGTGAATATTCTTCATGTAGCTTAAACTACATCCAACCAAAGTTAATTTTGAATGTAGTATTGTGATAGATGCCTACAACAGTAATAATGAACCCACGTAAAGGAACTTCAGTGGGTTTTGGGACACCTAGCTGCCTCAGTCGGTTAAGCATCCAACTCTTGATTTTGGCTCAGGTCATGAGCTCACTCTTGTGGGACAAAGCCCATACAGGGCTCCATGCTAGGTGTGAGGCTGCTTAAGTATCTCTCTCTCCCTCTCTCTGTGTCCCTCCTCTGCTTGCTCTTGCATGTATACACCAGAGCTCTTTCTCTCTCTTTAAAAAAAAAAAAAAGAATTTCCATAAGTTTTGTTTTATTTCTTTTCTCCTTGGGAAGAAAACATCAGCTATTGCCCAGATTTATGACTGTATTACATGTCGTCATCAAACAAACATTCTTTAATTATCAAGAATAGAGTAAAATCTTATTCTATTTTATGTACATTTTTAATATTAGGTGTTTGTATAATTACAAATATTATTAATGACTATCAATATACTTACTAATTGTAATATCATTATAAGTTAATCATTAAATTATAATTTGATCATAATATAATTTATTAATATAATACTAATCATATATTAATACATGTAAATGCTGAACTTTCCAGAGTAATTTCTGTTACTCTAAGCTTACACATACATGAGTAGATTTCAGCCATTCTTTCTTTTTTTATCAGAGTCCATTGAAAATCTGATGAAGGCTAGAAACATTTTACTTACAACAACATAGGCACAACCACAATGTTTTGCACAAAATTTCAAAGGGTTGAGAAACTGTTTTAAGTAGATTTCTTGATTTTCTACATATTCAAAAATTGATAAATCTTTTCCCTGGTTGTGTAACATAGATTCAAATTTGTATGCACTCACTGATATAATTTACTGTATTATAAGATTTTCTGAGAGACTTTTTCTTACATTTGAATTTAAATATAGAAAATTAAAATTTTATTAGAACACTAGACTATATGAAAAGGTGAGAAATTTCACTGAAATATCAAATTANGTGATGGTGTTTAGATATAGTAAATAATTTCAATAAAGAAAAATTAATCATCTTCAACATATAATAAAAGAGTCTTAAACAAAGCATTCAATATAATTTAGGTGTTCATATGACAGTCTTCACACAAAGGAGAGTATTGTTTTAACATTATTTTTGAGGAAATTTCATTACCCAAGTATTCTTTAGTTCTTTCACATTTTCTTAAATCCCAGAAATAATTATTTTGAAAATAATTTATTTTGAAAATAAAGCAAAAAATAAAAGTATATATTTATAGGAAAAAATAGTTTGTCATAATCTGAATTCTGCACTATTATTCCTTGTTATTAAAACATTGTTTTCTTTCTAAGGTTTGATTATATATTATTTAGTGACTTAGATTTATAATAACTAAAAATAACTCCTTAGTGTATGACATTTTTCTCTTCATAACAGTAAAATATGCATTCTTTTGTATTTTTCAGTAGAAATAGAGAATTAAGCATACACAAATATTCACAGACTCTAGGCTTTGATTGTGTTTAGTTGGTAGCATTTAATTTTCTTCTTATATTGTATTGAATCATCCCAAACTATACGGAGAAGTTGAAAACAAGCAAAAGCTATATAAACCAAATATTTGAGAATCATTAGTTTTTAGAAAATTTGCATGAGCCAAATGGATCAAAATATGTACTTTTGACTAGGCCCCTGAGACAAACAACATAACCAAATAGAAAGGTGGGGCAGAAGTTATAAGGGGAGAAAATGAGTTCAGAGCTGCTGTCAGAGACATAGGGTCAAAGTCTGAATAGCAAGAATGGAGTAAGCATATAAAATGTCTCTTTGCTGAGGGACTACATTAACTGTGCTGCCTAGTCTTCCTCTATTTTGAAAACCAATATAATTTACTCCCTAAAAGAAATTTTAATAGGACTGTGCATGCTTTTAATTTTATTTTATTTTACTTATTTTATTTTATCTTTTTATTTTATCTTATCTCACTTTATTTTATTTCTTTTCTTTTCTTTTTTTTCTTTTCTTCTTTTCTCTTCTCTTCTTTTCTCTTCTCTTCTCTTCTCTTCTCTTCTCTTCTCTTCTCTTCTTTTCTTTTCTTTTCAAAAGGGAGCATGTGAGCAGTCGGGGAGAGGCAGAGAGAGAATCCCAGACAGGCTCCACATTCTCAGTGCAGAGTCCCATGCTAGGCTGGATCTCAGGAACCATGAGATCATGATCCAAGCCAAAATCAACTTGAGCTGAAATCAGGAGTCAGTCGCTTAACTAACTGAGCCACCCAGGCTCCCCCAAAAGATTCTTAACTATAGAGAACAAACTGATGGTTACCAAAGAGGAGGTGGGTAGGGGGGATAGGCTAAACAGGTGATGATGATTTAGGGGTGAGTTTATTGTAATGAACACAGGGCTATGTATGGAAGTGTTAAGTTACCATATTGTACACATTTCCTGTCTTCTGATGGTTTGGGGTTTTATTTGCTGCTCTTTTTCCAGCTTGTCAAGGCGTAAGTTTAGGTTGTATATCTGAGACCTTTCTTCCTTTTTTAGGAAGGCCTGGATTGCTATGCACTTCCTTCTTTTGACTGCCTTTCCTACATCCCAGAGGTTTTGGGCTGTGGTGTTATCATTTTCATTGCCTCCATGCACTTTCTAATTTCCTCTTTAACTTCTTGCTTAACCCATTCATTAATTTAGACTCCAATTATTTGTTATCTATCCAAATTTTTCCTTGGGGTTGATTTCATGTTTCATAGTGTTGTGGCATGAAAATATGCATAGTATGTTCTTGATCTTTTGTACTTGCTGAGGGCTGATTTGGTTTCCAGTATGTGATCTATTCTGGAGAGCATTCCACGTACACTTGAGAAGAATGTATGCTCTGCTGTTTTAGGATGAAATGTTCTGAATATATCTGTTAAGTTCATCTGGTCCAGTGTGTCATTCAAAGAAAGCCATTGTTTCCTTGTTGATTTTCTGTTTAGATGATCTGTCCATTGCTGTAAGTGGAGTGTTGAAGGCCCCTACTATTATGGTATTATTATCAATGAGTTTCTTAATATTTGTGATTAATTGATTTATATATTTGGGTTCTCTCACATTTGGAGCATAAATGTTTACAATTGTTAGGTCTTCTTTGTGGATAGACCCCTTATTATGATATAATGCCCTTCTTCATCTCTTGTTACAGTCTTTATTTTAAAGTCTAGATTGTCTGATATAAGTATGGCTACTCTGGCTTTCTTTTGTCAACCATTAGCATGATAGATAGCTCTCCATACCATTACTTTCAATCTGAAGGTGTCTTTAAGTCTAAAGTGGGTCTCTTGTAGACAGACAGCATATAGATGGATCTTGTTTTCTTATCCATTCTGTTACCCTATGTCTTTAGATTGGAGCATTTAGTCCATTGACATTTAGAGTGAGTACTGAAAGACATGAGTTTATTGCCATTATGTTTCTTGTAGAGTTTCTGGTGCTGTTCTCTGGTCCTTTCTAGTCTTTGTTGCTTTTGGTCTTTTTTTTTTTTTTTTTCCTGTCTTTTCTCTCCTCAGAGTGTCCCCCTTAAAATTTCTTGCAAGGCTGTTTAGTGGTCACAAACTCCTTTAATTTCTGTTTGTCAGGGAAACTTTTAATATCTCTTTCATTTTGAATGACAACCTTGCTGGATAAAGAATTCTTGGCTGCATATGTTTCTGATTCAANCTTTTTTTTTTTTTTTTTCCTGTCTTTTCTCTCCTCAGAGTGTCCCCCTTAAAATTTCTTGCAAGGCTGTTTAGTGGTCACAAACTCCTTTAATTTCTGTTTGTCAGGGAAACTTTTAATATCTCTTTCATTTTGAATGACAACCTTGCTGGATAAAGAATTCTTGGCTGCATATGTTTCTGATTCAACACATCGAATATATCCTGCCACTCCTTTCTGGCCTGCCAAGTTTCTATGGACAGGTCTGCTGCAAACCTGATCTGTCTTCTCTTGTAGGCTAAAGACTTTTTTCCCTGCTGTTTTCATGATTCTTTTCTTGCCTGAATATTTTGTGAATTTGACTATGATATGCCTTGTTGATGGGTGGGTTTTGTTGAATCTAATGGGAATTCTCTGTGCTTCCTGGATTTTGATGTCTGTGTCTTTCCCCAGGTCAGGAAAATTTTCCGCTATGATTTGCTCACATAAGCCTTCTATCCCTTTCCCTCTCTATTCATCTTTTAGGACCCTATGATTCCGATGTTGTTCCTTTTTAATGGGTCACTGATTTCTCTAATTTTTAAATCGTGCTCTTTTGCTTTAGTCTCCTTTTTTCTGCTTCATTATTCTCCATAAGTTTTTTCCTCTATATCACTGATTCACTGCTCTGCCTCACCCAACTTTGCCACCGTGGCATCCATTCAAGACTGAAGCTCAGTTATAGCATATTTTATTTCATCTGGACCAGCTTTTACTTCTTTTATCTCCACGGAAAAAGATTCTACTCTATTTTCAACACCAGCTAGTATTGTTATTATTGTGATTCTAAATTCTGGTTCAGACATCTTGCTTGTATCTGCATGGGTTAAGTCCCTGGCTGTAGTTTCTTCCTGCTCTTTCTTTTGGGGTGAATTGTTTCATTTTATCATTTTGAGGGAAGAAAAGGAATTCATAAGGTAAAAAAATTAAAATTAAAAAATTAAATACAACACACACACAAAATCAAATAAATGATGCTAGATACTAGGTGTGCTGTGATCTGGTTATTGAAAGGAAAGAGATAAATTTGAGGAAAAAAGGAAAAAGAAGAAAAATGTTTGGAAATTTGAGAAAAAGAAATAGATTAAATTGGAATGATGGAAGTAAGATAGAATTTTAAAAATTTACAAAATAGTAAAAAAATACTAGTAGAAAAAAATTAAGAAAAATATTTTAATAAAAATTGAAAATAAATTTTTTTTCTCTTTCTGTATTCAAGAAAAGGAAAATAAACAAAACAAAAAAAAAAAGAAAATTGAATAGATGGACCAGCGAACAGACTGAAATACAATTGAAATTATATCGTTTTCCCCCAGAAATCAAACTATGAAGCACTTTATAATTTGTAAACTAATCAGGTGGAGTGATTTGTGGGGTTCCTGAAGAGCGAGGTTCGCCCCCCATTGGGCAGAGCTTACTGTACAGGCTCCATTCGCGGTGCTGCTTAGCTTACTGGGGTGAATTGCTCTGGTGCCTGTACGTGTGTATGCACATGCACAAGAGGGTTGAAAATGCATCACCCAGTTACCCAGTCTCTAGTATGGGAACTCTGTGCTCTCCCTGACCAGGAATCGGGAACCTATCCTTTGTTTCCAGCTTCCATCCACTCCCTGCTTTTACACTTTGACCAAGCCATCAGGTTGCCAGGTGCCACCTCCCTCCTGAGTTTTATTTCAGATGTGACTGTGTTTCCCTCACTTCTGAGGGACTGTGGCTTTGACACTCTTGGGAGACTTTCCCAAGTAATGGCCAGGTGCCAGCAACACCCAGGAACCTTCACAGGACCATGCTGCTGCTGATGCCCAGAGACTGCAGCTGGGTGCTGCCAACCCCAGAAAAAGCTCATGCAATTGTGCAGCAGCAGCTTTTCAGGGATTATGAAAAATCACAACACACATCTGAGACCAGACTTCACCCTTAAAGACCTTTTACCAGCACCAGAGAATGTAGGTATTCTCTGGGGTCTGCTGGGACTGGGTGGACACACAGCCTCTTACCAAATGTCCTTCCAGCAGTGGAACATCTTCTCTCCAGGTGGCCCTAGAATCTCCAGGATCCCACCCTGCTCCTGGGGCTTTGCCCTTCCCACCACAGCACCACCAGGTATTGAGCTGTGGAGTTTCAGACTGTGCTCCATATAGAGTCTAATGGAATTTAAACCCTCTCCTTTCTCCTTTCTCTGTTGTTAGTCCAAGACCTGTGGCTGTTTCCACTTTTCCACTTTCTCTCCAGCTGCTTTTGGGAGTGGGTGCTTTTCCCATACTCTCCTCCCACCTCTGTCCTCTCTCTGGAAGGAAAATAATTCTCTGCCCTCCGCAGTTTCTCTTTCCCCTAGTTCACCTCTCCATACCACGTACCTACTGAGTTCTGTGGTTCAGGTTGTGCAGATTGTTATGTTACCCCTCAAATCAGTTTTCTAGGTGTGCAGGATGGTTTAGTGTTGATCTGGCTGTATTTCATGGATGTAAGATGGAAAAAAAAACTTCCATGCTGTTCTGCCATCTTGGATCCTCCCCTCCTACTATATTGTACACATGAAACTAATACAATGCTGTATGTTAACCAGCTGGAAATGAAATAAAAACTTTAAGAAAATAAGAAAAATACAAAAGAAAGTAAAGCTTATTACAAGAAAGTTTTTAAAATGTGTGTGTGTGTACCAAGCACAAGAGGAATTGGATTTTAGGATAAGATTAATTAAATTGCATTGCTTTCATAATTAAATCAAATCAACTAAAAGGATTCAAAAGTAAATAAGATAATGGAAGGCATGCACATTTAAACTGTCCAATTCAATCTTTACAAAACAGTACACCAAAAAGGAGTAAAAATAAAATCATTAATCACTTATGTTTATGTATATTCCACTTCTGGGTAATTTGAAGTTTTAGTATTTTGTATTTTCTAGCCATGTTGAAGGAGGAGAATTTGTATATTGGATTTTTTATATAGTATATTATAACTTTGACAAATTTTAATAAAATTTCTTGGTTATAAAACATATAAAAGTTAATTTCCTAACTTGATAATTTTACTGAAGTAATGAAGCTATAACATTCTTTTTAAAATAACTACACACTAATGTAATTGGGGATAAAGTGCAATCACAAATTTCAGAAAATAAAACTAATAATATGTGTGTATATGTATATACATATATATTATTATACATATATATGGAGAGAGAATAATAAAAGTGTCATAAATTGCTAATAATTATGCCATGTAAGTGCTAATTTAACTTTAACTTTGTAGGCTAATTCTAATAGGACCTCTTTAATTTAAGAAAATTTACAACAAATACCCTCTGCATATAGAAAATGATCACACATTCAAACAGTGAGGGATAAATATCTTTTTCTGAAGTATAAACCCTTAGACATTCAGACAAATATAGAGAAAGATTAGAGATTTATTTCATATTTTATCCATAGGCTAAGGGTAAAAGCATTTGAAAAAAAAAATTGTATCTATCCATGTCAAAGAGATGGTCTTCTTTCCAGTAGACTAAAAACCGTTAAGTGACTCGAGCTCCAAATAGAAAAATAGAGAAACAGATTCTCAGTTGACTCTTACCCAGCAGAGACTAGATGTTTATAAATCATTTATCTGTCACCAAAGGACTATGAAACTAATTTTCTAATCATTATAGCCATTGATGGGAAATAAATATAAACAACATAGTTTTGGAAAAGGTATGCCTGAATTAAAGCTGTCCATAAGAGATTCACTTCTCTGGCAACAAATTTTACATACTCGTTTTTGGTAAATACACTGGACATATTTGTGGAAGACCTCTGGAATGGTTAAAATGAAATATATTTTTTAACAGGCAAAAGTATGAATTCCATGCATATATGAAATAAGGATGTGTTCAAGATTTTTTAAAATTCATTTTTAATAAGGATGTATTAAAATGTTATAGTCAGGTGAATCTAGTAAGTCACTCAAGGAGAGAAAACTAAGGATACAGAAAACAGGTTTTCCATGGATCTGGTTATCAGTATAACGCTATCTCCACCATATCAGTTAACATGGAAGCTATATCTATAAAGTGTTTACAAATTACATTAAGATATTTTAAAACATTTGGATAATTGATATTGATTTATTTTGCTTTTTACAAAATATATATTCATGTTATAAATAAACTTAATATGGCTTTTTAAAACTGATTTTGATATAAATCGAAACTGAGTTTATTTTACCTTTGCTAAAGGAATACATGAATTTAATACATAAAAATAAGCATGAAATTCAAACTTTGAGATGATTGTAATATTTTCATGTGATGGACATTTGCAAAACTCTTTTTTTAAAATATTTTATAGGTGCATGCAAATGAATGCAATTGTTTGACTGAAGAAGGCAGTAAGGGATATTGGTGTCTGTGTATACCAAGATGGCCTGGCAAAATGTCTCTGGAAAATACAACTGATTATCAAGAAAGTGGGTGTCAACATGAAGTTACTTATAAAGATGAAATTAATAGATCCAGGTATTTATAAATTATTTGAACAAAGCATATCATCTAATTATCAAAAAGTTATAATTGTACTGATTAGCCATAATTGATTTTTTTAAATGATTCAACAATTCTATACATTTCTAAGTACTCACCAAGAAAAGTATACTCAATTATGTTTATGAATTTCACCTAAGTCCCCTTCCCCCCACCTCCCTTCTGGCCAACACAAGTTTATTCCCTATATTTAAGAGTTTTGTTGGGGGTGGTGGTGTTGTTT
Source organism: Crocuta crocuta (assembly GCF_008692635.1). NCBI lineage: Eukaryota > Metazoa > Chordata > Mammalia > Carnivora > Hyaenidae > Crocuta > Crocuta crocuta. Next base: position 353,385 of record NW_027529203.1, on the reverse strand, counting down.
GTCCCTTTGTAAAAAATGTTTGTTTATTTATTTTGAGAGAAAGAGAAGATGGTAGAAGGGAAGACGGAGAGAGAGAGAATTCCAAATAGGCTCTGGGCTGTCAGCGCAGAGTCTGACATGGGGCTCAAACTCAGGAACTGTGAGATCATGACCTGAGCAGAAATCAAGAGTCGGAAACTTAACTGACTGAGCCCCCAGGTGCCCCTGTTGTTGTTTGCTGCTTTTTATTTTGTTTGTTTCTTAAAATCCATATGCAAGATAATATGGTATTTGTATTTCTCTCACTGATTTGTTTCTCTTACCATTATACCTTCTAGGTCCATCCACATTGTTGTAAATGGCAAAATTTCATTCTTTTTTTATCTCTCAGTAATATTATGAGATCTCTCTCTCTATATATATATCTATATCTATGTACATATATAGATATCTATATATCAATATGTCACATCTTCATTATCTATCTATCTATCAATGGACACTTGGTTTGCTTACATATCTTGGCTATTGTAAATAATGCTGTAATAAACATAGGGGTCCATATATCTTTTTGAATTAGTGTTTTTGTTTTCTTTGGGTAAGTATACAATAGTGGAATTACTGGATCATATGGTAATTCTATTTTTAAGTTTTTGAGGAACTTCCATACTGTTTTGCAAACTGTCTGCACCAGTTTTCACTCCCACCAGCAGTTAAATGAGTGTTCCTTTTTCTCCACATCCTTGCCAATACTTACTATTTCCTGTGTTTTTACATTAACTTCCTGAATTATTTTATAGTAACTAATAATAATATTTTGTTTAAAATGATTGGTATTTATATCTCAAACATATAAATATACAATTATTATATTATTTATGTAATGTTGATCCTATTCTATTATGTATAACAACATTAGCACAAAAAAGAGGGTAATAGAGAAAGACATATATTAATAATTTTTCTATATCACACAAATATTAAATTAGTGTCTGTGATAGATTAAATATATGGTAGACCTGATATGTTAAGGTATATATGGTAAACCCCAGAGCAACAATTAAGAAAATAACTCAATGTAGTAAAAACAGCATTATAGATACTAAAAATTTTCCCTAGAAAATATTTACTTAATACAAAAGTAAGTAGTATCAGAATGGAGATATAAAAACGACATGAGATATATGGATAACAAAAAGTAGAATGGGAGACATAAATAAATCCAACTATATTAATAATAACATTAAAATAAAATTGATTAAAAATCCAATTAAGGCAAAGATTTTCAAGTTAGATAATTTTTGGATAAACGTAGTATATATCATGTATAGGAGACACATTCTACATTTAAATGTACAAATGGATTGAAAGTAAAAGGATAAAAAATATATATATCATTCAATCAGCAATCATTGAAACCTTGGGTATCTATAGTAATATCAGACCAAAATAGACCTTAAAAGAAAAAATGATTATTGAGAAAACAAACATTTTTATAATTATAAAAGAATCAATTCACGAGAAGATGTAGTAATTATAAAAATATATGCAAATTCAAAATTTATAAAATTCAAAATATATAAACCAAAAACTGACAGAATTGAAGAAAGAAATGGTGAATTCAATAATAATGGTTGGAAACTCCAATACTCCACTTTAAGTAGTGGATGTGACATTTCATAGACAAACAAATACATAAAATTGAAGAACGCCACAGATCAAATAAAACTAGTAGACACCTATAGAATACTCTATTCAGCGGCAGCAGAATGGCAGTCTTCTCTAAAGCACATTGAACATTTTCCAAGATGTTAGTACAAGCTGCAGTATATTTAAAAGGATTACAATAATAAAAAATAAGTATTTTTTGACCACATGGAATGAAATTAGGAATCCAAAACAATAAGCAATTCAGTAAATTCATCAATATATGAAAATTAAATAACATAGTACACATAAATCAATGAATCAAAAAAAATACAAGGAATATAGAAAATCATTTCAGATTAATTAAAATAAAGATATGGCATGCTAAAATTCATGGGATATAGGCAATGCAGCATTTTTTTTTCAGTTTATTTATTTGTTTTGAGAGAGAGAGAGTGTTTGTGCAAGCAAATGGAGTAGGGGTAGAGAAAGAAGGAGAGAGAGAATCCCAAGCAGGCACCATGCTGTAAGCATGGAGCCCTATGCAAGGCTCAATCTCACAAACTGTGAGATCATGACCTGAACCAAAATCAAGAGTTGGACACTTAAATGACTGACCCACTCAGGTGCTCTGGCGAGATAGCATTTAGAATAAAAATTATGGCTATAAATGCTTATGTTAAAAACAAAGAATATCTCAAACAATATTCTAAACTTCCCCCTTAACATAACGGAAAAGGAGAAAATCAAATCTAAAGCAAGCCAAAGGAACAAAATCATAAACTGTAGAGTGAAATTAATGAAATCAAATATAGATAAATAATAGAGAATGTCAACAAAACTAAAAGTCCGTTTTGAAAGCATTGACAAAATGTATATGCCTTACTTTACTAACCAAGAAAAACAGAGAGAAGAATTAAATTACTAAAATCAAGAGAGATAAAACATTACCTAAATTAAAGGAAGTAAAAGGATTATAAGAAAACACTATGAACAACTGTGTATACAAAAATGTAGGTAACTGTGAGGAAGTGGGGGCATTCCCAGAAAAATACAAACTATTAGAACTGATTGAAAAGAAATATATCTAGGGGTGCCTGGGTGGCTCAGTTGGTTAAGTGTCCGACTTGTGCTCAGGTCATGATCACACGGTTCGTGGGTTTGAGCCCTGCGTCAGGCTCTGTGCTGACAGCCAGCTCAGATCCTGGAGCCTGTTTCGGATTCTGTGTCTCCCTTTCTTTCTGACCCTCCCCTGCTCACGCTGTCTCTCTCTCTCAGAAATAAATAAAACATAAAAAAAAAAAGAAAAGAAAAGAAATATATCTATTACAAGTAAAAAGATTTAGTTAGTAATTCAACAAAAATTCACACTAAGAAATGTGCAGGTCTAAATGGTTTCATTGGGGAATACTAGCAAACATTGAAGCAGAATTAATAGGAATTACTCACAAATACTCCAAACACTAAATGAGGAGGACACATATTTAAACTTATTCAACTAGACCATTATTACAATGATAATAAAACCAAAGACATCACAAGAAAAGAAAGCTACAGACCAATATGTCTTATCAATCTAAACATAAAACCCTTCAGTACAGTTATAGCAAAACAAATGCAGCAACATATAAAAAAAGATTATACATCACAACCATGGAGAATTTATCACAGGAACATAAGATTGTTTTAAGATGCTAAAATCAATTAGTGTAATATACCATATTAATAGAATAAAGGAAACACATGATATTTCCAATAGTTGCAGTAGGGAAAAGAAGAGATTTTAAGAACCTAACATCCCTTCATAATAAAAACAATCAAGAAATGAAAATACAATGGAGCTTCTTCAACCTGATAAAGAATACTGAAGAAGGAGCGGCGGGGGGAGGAGGAGGAGGAGGAATGAAGAAGAAGGGGAACAAGAACAAAGACAACAAGGGAAAGGAGAAGAAGGAGAAGGTAGGAGAAGGAAACATAAGTACATTATGTTTAATAATAAAGAAGACTATAAATGGAAATGGAAATAATAACAACAGTTTATATCTGCTAATATACATGACATAATCAAAAAGAAGGATTAATAACAAGTATTGGTGTTGGTGAGGGTTTGGAGAAACTGTAACCCTTTCACACTGCTGGTGGAATGTAAAAGGGTGGATGTGTGTGCATTGAAAAAGAAGCTGTCTGCTTTTCCAAAAGGTTACTTATGAATTTTTTATATGACTAAGCAAATCTATTTCTAGCATAGGCTCAAGAAGAATGAAGATAAACGCATGTCCTCACAAACACTTGTGCATTAGTGTTTGTAAGGTCATATTCACAAGAGTCAAAAAGTTGAAATAACCCAAATGTTCATCATCTGATAATGAATGGATAAATAAAATGTGTTATATTTATACAATGGAATATGATTCAATAATGAAAAAGAATAGATAACTAATAAATGGCCACAACATGGATGCACCTTAAAAGCCTTATGGTATGGGGAAGAAGTCAGTCACAATGCCACATGAAGTAGAACTAAATAAACAGTTGTTTAGCAAAACAGTGATTTTCAGGAATTTTTTTACTTATTAAAATTATTTTTTGTTCTGTGATATAACTCCATATTTCCCTGACTTTGTATTTCTGTTTATGCTAAAAAAAAA